>NC_050446.1:48101287-48456287 GCF_903995425.1 Onychomys torridus | reverse complement strand
TTGAAAAATGGGTGCTTGTCACAACACAGATCACTGCCTTCCAGGCTCCGCTCCCCACCGCGCGCCGGAAAAGACCCCCCAAAGGCGGAGGGCCAGCCCCCTTGGGCAGCGGGTGGGTGCCAGGGAAGCAGGGATCGCGCAAAACTGGCCGTTGGGGCCCACTGGGGCTGGGGCTGGGCTGAGACTGGGCTGAGGCTGGCTTGGGGCTCAGACCATCAGACAAGCAAGGGATTCAGTCTGGTTCTACCCTCTTGGAGTCACTGCTCTTCTGAAGCAAACTTAACCCCAGCGCTCTGACCAGAGGGAGGTGATCTCAGAATGAACTGGTACCTGAAACTCAGGGCTGGGGTGGGAGCGATGTGAGCGACTGTGGTCAGCTCTCGGTCTCAAAACTCACCCAAATCCACTGTGCTTTGGCATTTCCAGTTGGTGAGTGTGTAGACAGAAGTCCCTAGGCATTAGGCAGGGATGGGTCTTTTTTCTGTGGAAGGGTCTGGGTGGCTCTCTGGGACTTGTCCTGTCCCCAAAGACCTCAGTGATTGATTGGGGCGGTGGCTTGGAAGAGGCATGCTTCCTGCCCCTGCCAAGATGCTATCCAGTGCCTGAGGTCAAGCGAAATCTGGCAGGTCAGATCCGGCCTGAGGCAGAGCAGGGTGCCTGTTTCCAGGGTTCTTGAGAAGTCACAGGACACCTGGAAAGAACTCCTGGTCTCTCAAGCCCGCTGCCCTTGGGTTCTGTTTCCTCTCTTGCCCTTAGGATCTGTTTTCCTCTCTTGGTAGCCTTTCCGTTCTTGAACCCTTGAGGTGGGGCTCTGTCCTAAAACACCTGCTCCTGAGCAGAATTCGCCAGCCTTCTCTAGGCATACCATAACTCCTACCTAGGCAAGGATTCCAGGCAGGCCTGAGAGGGGAGAGGTAAGAGGAACAGGCCTTTGGGGCACATCCCACAGACCTTAGGATGATACTTTGATGGAATATTAAGAGTCCCCAATCTATCCCTAGGAAGTAGATATGCCTATGGTAATGTACCAAAGGTGAGGGGGGGCACCTCCTTCCCCTCCACACATCACAGGATGCAATGGCTCTTTCATGAAATCATAATTTTACTGTCTCAAAGAAACTTTATAACTTATTTACAAAGTTCCCCTCCCCCCAAGATACAAAGCAATAAGTTAACATTCTCAATATAAAACTAAACTTTGACATAGAGAACACAAAACACGGTTGGATTTCAATCGATCACATTTTCCAAATTTCACAAGTAAAATGTCAAGATTCTTATTTCACAAAGCATCGGGTTTACAGCCACACACAATGGAACGGAAAGAGGCTAAGCTTGTGCAACATGTTTACAGAACAACAATAATAATTATTAATAATAATAACAATAATAATAATAATATGTACAGCAATTAGATCCTGCACCAGAGACTGTGCGTTCAGGGTGGCGACTTGTGTTCTGTGGTTGAGCCGCTGGGGGTTGTTTAAAGCTGTTTATGTCTTACTTCAAAGAGACCTGGAATTAGGGGGCTTCCACAGGACTGATTTTTCTCTCCAAGGACCATTGGTCCTCTCTCTTGCTGCCCAGAGGATGATTTTCTTCTTGGCTGGGTGTTCTTGTCCGCGTTCCTGACAAAATCCCGATGGCTTCACTTCTCTTTCTTTTGTTACTTTGTACTTTCTTTTGTTGTTTGTTATTTTTAATAACAAACATGGGGCATGTAAAATGTAAATCACGCTGCTCCCACCACTCTATTCCAGCAAAGTACAAAAGTTACTGTGTACCTTAAAAACCACTATCCCCCTCCTTGCTCCCTTTTCTGGTGTATTCAAGGTAAATAGTATGTTTGGACAGTGCCCACTCCATGCCCCAGAGAACCTGGAATTGGCCAACACTCAGCCGTCAGATAAAGTCTGTTTTTCAATAAATTAACCCCCCTCCCTCTGATTTTCCCCGTTTCCCAAACAAGCTACACAGGTGGTCAAGCAGGGCCCGGAAGAAGACCATAAAGGAAAAAGCGGTCCAGGATTCGCTGATGGGCTGCCGGCAGGCAGACCGGTGTGGCTCAGACCTGGTGACTTTTTGGAGAGGCCGCAGAATGAGGACAGCAGACACACGAGGACCTTGACTCAGCGCACAGACAGTACGAAAAGGAGACAAAGACAGACAGAACCGAAAAAAAAAAAAAGAGCATTTCCCCCTCCTACGTATTTTTTTTTCCTGATAAGTCTCACAAAGCTGAGAGTCTGGTCGGGTCCAGCCGGTTGTCTTGGTTGTCTTGGGGCTCGGTCTCCAGTGGCTGTGCCTGCTTTGAGGCCACTCTGCTGTCACGGCGTGGCCCAAACTAGGTTCGGGCGGAGAGTTGGAAACTCGCTGGACCCAGACCTCCAGGGAGGCGGCAAACCCTCTGTTCCTTTTTCTTTCCTCCACCCACCCCTCTTCCTCACCTCGGGGTCCTTCTCCTTCCGACCCAGGGCACCAGAAAGGGTGGATGGACCTGGAGGCGAGAGGGGCCGGGCCATGGGAGACGGGAAGGAGGCGGGTGAGTGCGAACTGATAACCTCACATGAGTTGAGGCTGCTGCATAGCTTCTTGGTGCGCTGAAGGATACCAGGATGTGTAGCTGGGGACGTAGGAGCCTGCGCTGCTGCCGGAGCCCTTCCCAGAGGAGGAGTTCGGATTCCAGCCGGGTGGCACCGGTGGGGAGCCGGCAGACAAGGCCCTGCCATTCGCCAGCGCGCTGCCCTCCAGAGCTGCCCCGCCTTGCTTCATCAGCTTCTTGAACTTGGAGCGTTTGTTCTGGAACCATATCTTGACCTGCAAGATCGGGCGACAACGTGACTGGACTGTGACCACAGAGCCTACCCAGGCCTGGGGAGGAGAGAAGGGACTGGTGGAAGAGAATACCCGCCCTCCTGGCTCTGCCGAGGCTGGCAGCTCCAGGCTAGAGGGGCAGAGACCACCATCCTCACCCCCAGTCCCCATGAGAGCCAAAAGCTAGAAAACTGATCACCCAATCCCGCCGCTGCTGATGGCCCTTAGTGCGGTTCTCAAATATGGGGGTGGGGGTGGAGTAAGAGAGCAGGGGAGACCCAGGCCTTGGCGTGCAAGTGGGTCAGTGCCAACCTGGCTGCTGTTTACGGAAGACCTCTTGCATGCAAAACAATGCAATATCAATAAAGACAATTTAAAACCTACATAGGATTTTAATAGAATGGGGGTATCTATTTACAGTTAGACCACCTTCCCCCGAACTTTCTGCCTTTGGATGAGTTTAAGAACTGGTGGATGAAGCCACGGCGGGTTTGTGAAACTTTTCTTTAGACTTAATCCAACTTTCCCCCCCCTTAGGTGTGTTCGCTTTCCCCAGCTCCAAACCAAATCTAGAGACAGACTTTGGAAACCGGCGTCAATCCTGTTTGAATGCCTACGAACTGCCCACAGTGTTAGAGAGGGAAAAAAAATCTCAAAAACATATATATATATATATATATATATATTCTCTCTCTCTCTCTCTCTCTCTCTCTCTCTCTCTCTCTCTCTCTCTCTCTCTTTCTCTCCAGGATCTGGGACTTGGGAAGTGAATGGGCAGAGGGAAGGATCCTCCTCTGCCACCTCGTGAGAAGGAGGAGGTGGAGGGAGATTGAGGTTTAGGCCCAGGATCCTAGTGATTAGCCACACACTTTAAAGGCAAAGGAGGATTAAATTCCCCTTCTATTGTTCCAGTTGTTCCGGCGCGTGTGACCTCAGAATCTCCAAACAAAACCAGTGGAGAAATCCTTCCTGCTCCCAGATCAGAAGTCCAGGGACCGAAGAGCAGGCGGCCTGCAGGTCAGAGTAGGGTCCGAGCTAGGGCAAGCAGCATGTGGGAGGAAGGGGAGACGCCGAAAGTCAGAGGTGGACACACATACTCGCGCGCGCGCGCCCATGCACAAGCACACGCACACGCACAGTGACACCTCGAACCAGAGGCCCAGTGAGCAAGAAATTCGAAGCCTGGGGCTCAAGCCCAGCGCGGGAAGCCTGTTTGGCGGAGAGACAGCGGCCAGGTACCTGAGTCTGTGTGAGCCCCAAGGAGGCCGCGAGCTCCGCCCTCTCAGGGAGAGCTAGGTACTGAGTTTGTTGGAACCTCCGGTTCAAAGCCTGCAACTGCAAACTGGAATAAATTGTCCTGGGCTTGCGGATCTTTTTCCCTTTGCCATTAAAGCGCACTTCACCGCCTTCCACCACGGTGCTCTTCTCGGAGTCCGCCCCTGGAGGGACAACAGAAGCAGATACCCGTGTTAATTCTGGACTGCCTTTAATGCGGAGGGACGAGAGTGAGTGTCTATGGACGGGTTGGTAGAGGCAGGGTCCGGAAAAGAACGTTCCAGAAACCCTGAAAGACTGCAAAAGGTTACTCAAGGTCCGAGCGCAGGTCCCTGGCTGCTGTAGACAGAACTGGGCCGTACTCAAGAGCGCAGCTATTGCCTTTGCGGGGAAAGTTTGCTATTTTTGCAGGCGGTAGTTGAGGTTTAATTACCCTTAATTGCATACATTGTTTATAGCGCTACGCAATAAATAATTACCGAGACTAATACGTGCACATGTGGGTTTCTGTTTTCCAGCAGGGCATTGTGTGCTTGGCGCACCGAGCGGCCCAGAGGCCCAGCCAGTGTCAAGAGACGCGCTCGGATTTATCCTTTGCCGGACAGTTGTAAATTGAATTGACTTATAATTTTTTTCGTTTCAGTGACAAGGATCCATAGATTGATATCCGAAACCTCTACTACTTCCGCGCCCTCCCCACCCCCACCCACCTCTCTCTCTCCCACTCTCGTCTTCTCTCTTTCCTCCTCCCCTTCTCCCCCTCTCTCCTAGTCCCCTTCCCTTCTCTCCTTGTCCCTGGCAAGCGCACGTACCTGGGTCCTCCAGGCGGCTCTGGGCGAGGCTGGCGCTGCCGGGGTAGGACTGCACGGAACTGATGTAGGGGCTGGACGCGTGGCTGCTGACCGAGTTGACGTAGGGGTAGCCCAGCGGTCGGGAGAAGGACGAGGCCGAACTGTAGGCACTGTCGGGCTGCGAATGGCCCGCCGAGTGTAAACAGTGCATGGAGTAGTGCCCGTGGGACATGGGAGAAGGAGACATTTGCTGGTTGGGCGGCCCAAACTCCATAAACACCGCCTTGCCCGACACGGGGCTGTTGAGACTTTCTGGCATGGTGGTCATGGTCATCTCTTCTCGCGGGGGTCTGGGTGTGGGTCTTTCTCTCCTCTGCTTCCCTTTTGGGGGTCTCTATGTTTCTCAGGACAGGAAGGAACCCAATTTAAGCGGAACAGGGGTTTTCACTTTCCATTCATAAGAAAATGGAGTTTGTCTCTTTGAAAAGTCTAAGCATGATGCTGCCGAGCTCCCCAAACTCGGTTCAAAGCTTTGACTCAGCCAAGGTCATAAATATTCATGAGCTGGTGGAGCTGATTGGTCGGCTCTCTTGCATAATCACCGGGGATTGGTCCGAGAAGCTCCGGCTCGGCTGGACTAGAGCAGGCGACGCGGCCGGGCCTGGGGAGAGTCGGGTCCACTCGTCCCGGCCCGGGCTCCTCTGCAACAGAGCGCGCCGAGCGTGAAGCACAATGGACTGCGGCGTCCGCGCAGGGACCTTGGAGGCCCGCGACTCCAGCCTCCCGCCTCCCTCGCGCGCTTCCCGCCCCAGAAACCAACCAGCAGCCCCCTGCCGTCGCCCTCCCCCTTGCTGTCCCCACCCTTCGCCCGCCCCCAACTCCTGGGACCCCGGACCACTTCTTCTCGCAGTCACCCAGTCCCGTGCGGAGCGCCGCTCCAGTCTGGCCGCGGTCTCTCTGGATCGCCGGGTCGTGCGCTGGGAGACAACCCAGGTAGCCGGCAGCCAGAGGTTCTGAGTGTCCTGTGCCTAGCTCAGCACGCTCCAGGCCGCGCCTCCCAGGCTGAGGTCCTCTCGGCCACATCCCGGGGATCGGGGTTTGGGGGCTCTCCGGCCCAACTCACTCACTCGGCCGCCGCCCCGCCGCTGCCACTGCTCCCAGGGGCTTGCTCGCATCTCTCCAGGCCCAGTTGGCCACTCCAGCTCCAGGCTGCACCGGTCTGATCAAAGCAGTGCGCGTGGAGAGCCAGGAACCCGCGCTTCTCCTCCCAGGAAAGGCGGCCGCACCGCCTCCCCCGCTTTCCCTCCCAACCTTCCTGCCTCCCCCTCCCCTCTCCACTCCCCCTGAGCCCTGCGCCCGGGCCTCACTCGCCCCGAGGGCGCGGCGCAGCGTGGAGTCCGGGGACCTGGGGGCGCTTGGCGGCTGGAGCGTCGAACGCCCGCCAGGTGGTCATTTTCCAACCTCCTGGGGTCTGGCCAGACTACTTGGGGTTTGGGAGTCCTAGGGGGACACCCAAACCCTCAGCAAATCCAGATCTGTGGGAGGCTCGGGTATTTGTGTATAGACATGCCCCTCTTTGTCGCCCGGTTCTTCCTCACCTCCAGTTGCTTAAGCTGGAGCCTCCAGATCGAGGGTGACTCGAGGGGCGCTGGTGGAGGCAAAAGCTGCCAAGGCGCCGTCTACCTTCGTATTGAAAAGTGCACAAAAGGCCCTCTCGCCCCCACCCACCACTACTACCACACAGCCGCCCCACGCGGCGCGGCGTGGCGCAAACTACGCTGGTTGCTAGGGACTGTTGGTTCCCAATCCTGCCAGCCCCACGATGAATCCCAAATTACTTTGTTAGGTAATTAGAAAGTGTTGATAATTATTTCTTTCATAATTTAGCGGTGTGACGAGGGACGGGGAAATGATCTTGTGAAAGTTCACACGTGCACACGTATTAGTTACTGATTCATTTGATTAAATGGTAGTCTCAAGTGCTCAGATCCGCAGCTGAAGGCGCCCCATTAGCATAACACTGATGTTTAATTTTCATACGCATAATTAGCCATATATTTAACACTAATAGCAACATGCAGCCTTTCAGCGTTAAACAGCCCGGGATTTGATCTGGCCTGAGCTGAACCTTCGCCGAGGCACCTTCCCCTATCTGGAGTGCGCAGTGATCACAGGACAGACCTCTGTAATCAAGCACATTTTGGCAGAGGGAACACCAATAAAAATGAACATTCAAAACAAATTACATCGGTGATGTCGTTACAGATATGAGTACAGGGGATTCTCTCTCTCTCTCTCTCTCTCTCTCTCTCTCCCTCTCTCCCTCTCTCCCTCTCTCCCTCTCTCCCTCTCTCCCTCTCTTCTTCAGCAGCGGCTCCTGCCTTCGGGAATTCCTCTTCGGTTTAAGGCCATGAAGCTGGGGGCAGAGATATTTCATGTAATGTGGTGGTTGGAGCAAAAGAGAAAAACAAAAGAGAAAGGGAGGGAGGGAGAGAGAGCAAGCGAGAGAGCTAACAGTCCAAATTCTGTAAACCAATAAAGGGTTTGTCAACGCCTAAAAGATTTTTTTTTTCCCCTTAATCACCGAACCACACGGTGAGGCTTTGTAGCAACAACCAACTAATGACTCCACCACAACTCCCGAGCCTAGTGGCTCGTCCTGATTTTCCTGTAGTACTCGTGACTTTAATTGCTCCTTCTTAGCGCCTGTTTTGGGGTGTGAAGTGCGGTCCTGTGTGCCCATTGCAGCCGCTTGGATGCCGTCTGAACCCGAGGTCTCTTCGCCTTGCGGGCCTTGCCCACGTAAGTGATCGCTGCGGTGTGTGCCGGGATCGAGGTTGGGACTGGGGAAAACTAGACTGGTGTCTCTTGGAATTTAGTGCAAGCCCAGAGGACATCGGAAGGCCCGACTGCATAGGGCCAGTTTATCCCAGAGACTTGCTGGGTTGGGTAGCCAGAGAGCGACCGACCGCAGACTGGACTACCAGGTCCTTTCAATTAGCAGAGCAGGAGACCAGGCTGGCTTCTGGGAACAAACGAACTGGCTCGATAGGGTTTCAGAGACTGGCATAATTTAGAACTGAATTGTGAGGGAGCACACTCCAGAATTATTTCATGATACAAGGAAAAAAGCAAGTCTAGGGAAAAGCTAAGCAGGGTCTCTGGAAGAGAGCACACGCCTCACTTAGCTTCCGGGAGTAAGATCTTATCGCTACCTGGTGAGCCCAGAGTGCATTCCTCCAACTGTCCCAACTCTAAGGCGACACCTGTTCTAAAATGCTTAGACCTTTTCCTGCCCAAGTGTGAAGGGAAATTAGAATCTTGCTTTGGTCTAGAAGATTCCAGATGGGGAGCAGAACTCAATGGAGTCACCTCAGGACCCAGCTGCTCAGATGGTAGCCAGTTTATTCTTCCTGGTTGGAATCGGTGGGGCTCAGGGCTAAGTGTCGGTCAGTTCAGCGGGCCAACTGAGGAGGAAGTGGACAAGGCGAGGAGGCTCTTTTTAAAAACCTTACTTCCTAATCTCAACTTCAAAGAATGTTAGACAAAATTCCTTTAATTCAAGTTTGTCTCCTACAGAGCTGCTGAGTTTAGCAGTGCAGCCTAGATTACTAAATCAGATTATATACCTTCCCCATAAATACCTCCACCTGCAATAATTGTCCCAGTGGTGGGTAAAATCCTGTGGTCCTAATAAAACTATCCTTAGGGGGACCCGGGAGTAAACTGGTCTGCAGATAAAGACACTACATGCTAATCTGATTGCTCTGAGAAAGGAGTGAAGTCATTCTCTGGCAAACAGCTCCTAAGGCCAGCTGGGCTCTGCTCCTCTCTAGGGAATATGAATTGCCACAGCTCCAACCTCTGACCCTCTGCCTGGCTAATTCCAGAACACCTCAAAAGTTGGCCAAATGATCTTTCAAATCCCCATTCCTTCTCACTCTCAAACAAACTAGGTTTAGAATCACTCCCATAAACAACTGTAATCTCTAGACAGATAAAGTGATCTGGAGGGTTGGGAAACATGGAGAGATTCCCAAGTTTAGAGAAGAGCTGGGATTTACCACTTTCCTAGTGCTTGTCCTCAGTATCTCATCCCCTTTTCCATGGCTCTGGGTGTCTGAAAGTCAAGCTAACTCCCTGTGGATGTCTCTGATGCCATCAATCCTAGCAAATATAAGGCATGTCCTTGGCTCCCTGACAACCCAAGCTCTGTTTAGACTATGGCCACTTTACCATCCACAGGAACACAAACGAGAGTCAGCAGGGCCATTGATGGTCTGGACCTCTCTAGACATGCTCTTTCTAACATGCCCAGAGGGGACTTGACTTCCTGTGAGGCTCAGCCTGGCCCACTCTGGAGCTAGATGTGAACAGATCCCCAAGAACAAGGGAAATCGGAGTGCTCTAGGCAGGAATGGATTTCTGCTTCTGAAGCAGGAAGGTGCTTCAGGCAAGTTGACCAGTAGTTACAGCTGACAGTTCTGGATCAGGCCAGCGAGGGCCTTGTCTCAAATGTGTCTGGTGTCTCCTCTCTCAGGGATCCTGTGAGATCTCAGGAATACCTGATTTGTATAGCCCAGGGAGCAGAGGAGGGCCTGTCCCAGGCCAGCAGCCGGGGGAGTGGTGGGTGGGAGGTGGGTGGGTGTGGGTGTAAGGACTGGTTGGGCTCTAAACTCAGGAGACACACATCTAAAGTATGGGGTTGTGGCTCAATTTTTCAGCACAACAAATGACCTAGTGTGGGGGGTGGTCTCAGCTGGGAGGGGGTCAAGCATGGCTCATTGCTGTGAAGAGGTTCAGGGATTTGCAGGGTCTTGTCTGCACTGCTAACATCTTCAGAAAGGCTAAACTATGGTCCACCGCCAAGAAAACATTTGTAGGCAATGCTTCCTGGCTCATCTTCTCTAGGCCAATCCTCAATGAAGAGGAAACTGGGCAGGGGGTGGAAGCAGGTGCTGCCTCTGGGCGTGCCCTCAGGCCCAGCCAATTTAAGATCCACAAGGGGAAAAAGCAGATTAAAACATTTTTTTCAGCTAACAGGTTCTGCTTTTTCTTTCTGCGGGCAGGTTAAAAGTTTGCCCCACTCCTCTGTAACTGTTACGTGTAAAGAGTGAACACAATGGGCTTACGAGGTTTTTGTTTGGGTTTTTCTTTTTTATTTGTTTTGTTTTTGGTCGTTGTTGTTGTTGTTGTTGTTTAACTTGGATAAAATCTGGAATAGATTTCAGGAAAATCAGAATTAGAATCTCGGAAAAGGCAAACCACCTGCCCAGGAAGGTGGTTCTTCAGGGGCCCTTGCAGGCCGCAGACTGAGTCGCCAAAGCCCTTGTCCTCACTGTAGTTTTTCCTGAGGCTCCTAGGTGGCCTGTGGTTGGTAACTCATTCTCAAAGGTCTCCTTAAGACAACAGGCCCTGGGCCTCGGTGGCCTTGCTGATAGATTCTCAGGCTTCTTGAGGCAGTTTGGTCAGGATCTCCACGCCGCTGGCCGTGATAAGGACCGTGTGCTCAAACTGTGCAGACCTGAAACACACAGGGTGGTAGTCAGGACACTTGTGTGCACTGGCAGCTCTGGGTGCCGCCGCACAGCCTCCCTCCCCAGCAGTTAAACGTAACAGGGCAAACACCTTTGGTTGTCCAGTGAGACCACAGTCCACTCGTCCTCCATGACTTTAAACTCTGGGGACCCCTCAGTGATGATTGGCTCTGTAGGAGAGAAAAATTTCCTGCAGTAGATACTGTTTCGGTTTGTAATGAGAGAAAGAGAGGGGAGGGATTACCAGGAGGCTCTCCCTCCCCCTGAGTGTTTCACCCACAGTTCCTGTTGTCATCCTGCAAAGGCTGATAATTGATGTTGCTTACATAGTATACTACAAACTAAACAGTAGGAAGGGGAAGTGCAGCAGCATCGAGGAAAAAATGTATGAAGTTGCCTGACTCATAATTTTTTAGAGAAAGAAGGGCATTTTAATCAAGCCTTAATTAGGACCCTGTGGATAATAACCACCCAAACACCAGTCCCTCTTATAAATACCAGTCAGTTTTTTAAAATATTTGAATTTTTAAAACACGCTCAAAATGTTCATTAATCAGCAAATAACAATTTTCTTATTTTACCCTAATTGCTTCTCCATTAAGTCCCACCGTCAGAACTAGGAGGCCTTGGTGGCCCTAGGTGATTAGAATTTGGTGGTGACACCAATCATGCCATCAGCCAGGAATGGGCCGCCACAGAGCACACGCCACTTGCTGACAGAGAGCAGGGGACTTAATCGTCTCTAGTTACTGGGTGTTAATGAAAAAACAAAACAAAAAAACAAACAGCACATTATGCCGGTAACAGAATTAGAGGTTGGATGGCTGCAGTCTCCTAAATGTGTCGGTAAGTATCTGATTTAGGAAGACAGGGCTAGAGGATATTATTTAATCACATTTACTATGCATCCAAATTATTTCATTATGCTGATTAGCTTCATTAGTCCTGTGCAGGACTTCAAGTCTCGGCAAAGGCCAGTTTCCATCCGGGGCCCCAGCTCTAAAGAGGAGCCCAGCACTTACCTATTGTGAAAGCCATGCCCGCCTCCATGGTCAGATCATTGTCATTAGCTACAACACAAACACAGGACTGTGAGAAAAGGGACCAGGAAGAGAAAGAAACACAAGGGGCCAGTTGGGCTGCTTTAAAAAACTTGACCATTTTGCTTTTGGAAAGGGTAGAGGGTTTTGGATACCTGGAGGAGCCCCCGGGGTTAAACACAGGGCTTTCAGGAGATGGGAGGTCTCACTCTTTTGTTGGTATCTGTGTTCTCAGAGCCCACCCACTCTTTAGCAGTTTGGCAAGGCCTGGCAGGGGCAGCTAGGGTGTTCAGATACCAGTACAGTTCCTTCTCTTCTTCATGTTTGCTGTTGCCTGTGCCACCCGATGCTAGGTCTCCTGGTCTCCCTAAGACCAAAATAAGTCTTGAGGGACAGATGCCAAAGGATAGCACCTGGCATGTAGGAAGGGGCAGCAGGAACATGTGCATGCATAGGCACTGGTGAGGCCCAGGGAGACAGGCTCTTTCCACACTGAAGTGGACCTCTTCTGAGTTGCCTCAGGTAGGGCTCTGGCTCAAAGGGGCACTGTTTTGCGGGGTCTCCATGGATCCTCTAGGGTGGTTTCCAGTTAGTTCTTCCAGGGACTTGCCCTCTCTCACGTACACAGGGCCAGACTCAGCACTAACTTCCTCTTAGCTCTGGTTCAAATGTGCATCCCCTGGGGACTCCTCCACACCGCTGCTTCCTACCTTTACCCAAGCCCTCCCTCCCACCCCTCCTGGTGGTTGCGGCCTTCTCTCTGTAGGGTGCACACCCAGTCAGGGAAGAACTGGATTCTGGGGAAGGAACACAAGGGTGGGCATAATCCAGAAAACACTAAAGAGTACATGCTGCTAAATACATCAGCTGTCAACGCTGTGTAGGATGTAATGAAGTTTAACCACAACAGTCAGCGGTTAGAAAAGGGGGTAAAGAAGGAAAACAGCCAACAGTCATGTGTGCACGCTGCTGGGACGGCAGTGCAGTGGGGCTTTGTTTGCAGTAACTTTTTCTAGACAAACATCCCTCAGGCCTGCCAGCCATGCATCCTTCAGGAGAAGACCAAAACCAAAATAAACTTCAACTGGGAAATGTGCTGAGCTGTGACCCAACAGCAAGGTAACATCCTGGTTAAAACGGGAGGGGGGAGGGAGGGGAGGGGGGACTGTGACCAGGTGGATTCAAAGCAAAAAGAACTTGGAGAAAAACTGATGTCATTCAATAAACAGCTTCCAAAAATAACTCTTACCATGATGCCAAATTTCTGGATGTCCATGAAAGTATGATCCTATCCCATGTCCCACAAAATGTGGACAGACTTGCAAACCGTTCTGATGAGTTATATGGCTTTAAATGACCAAAAGACATCTAATTTATTCAAATGTTTTAATGCATATTAAGATTAAAAATAAAATCACTTACAATAATCTCTGAGAAAGAAAAAAGTCAGTTCTGTGAATAGGGGGGCAGAAGGGAGGCAGGGGGAGGGGAAGGGAGGCAGGGAGGGGAAGGGAGGCAGGGAGGGGAAGGGAGGCAGGGGGAGGGGAAGGGAGGCAGGGGGAGGGGAAACTGCAGTTGAGATGTAAAATAAATGAACTAATCTAATTAATAAAAAAAAACAGTTCTATTTCAAGTCTGATGAAAGCATGAATGTTCCCTTTCTTCTGGAATAATTTTAGTGTTGGCTGATGTTTGTCGACAACTCCTTTAGGATATACAAAGAAGGTATACATATGATTTGTTGGAGTTACTCACCTAAGGACATTTAACAAAGGTTATTTTCAGGCAAGAAGTAAATATGCATACTCACAAATGTAGACTGATATACATAAGAAAGGTACACACACACACACACACACACACACACACACACACACACACATCTGTAACAAGGCCACAAAAATCTTATCTGGCTTTGATGGCTTTATGAACAGTTACTACTAATTCAGGCATTAAACAAAGAAAATTATAATCTCCAAGTATGACTTTCTACTTTTATGGTGTCCTGTACTCTCATGTAATTAAAGTGTTAAACATTTTGTAAACAGATACAAAAGATTGTCTGTTTTGTCCACTTTCTTTCAAAATTGGTGACCATTTTAGGGTTCTACTTAAGATACACATCATTAGCAAAGTTCATAAAAATGTTTTTTTAATCACAATGATATTTAAAGGGAGTTAATATTAGTCCTAATAATAAATGCAGACATTTTGGGTTCTATCTGTCTCTTAGAAATGGAATCTAGCATCCACACCTGGAATCTTTACCTGCAAGGATGAAAGGCTTGTTATTGAGGTCAGGTGAATAGAGTTATCTTGAGGAGTGCCAGACTGATAACAAACATGTACACCACTAAGGATACATATTTTCACGTGGGCAAGGGGCACAATACCTCCAACCTTACCCATAGCAACGGGCAGGTATTTGTGGAACCATGACTACAATTCCTAACAAAGCCAAACACTTGAGCTCTCAAACTCATTTCTTCTCTCTGTCTCTCTCTCTGTCTCTCTCTCTGTCTCTCTCTCTGTCTCTCTGTCTCTCTCTCTCTTTTGGAGGGGGAGAGGGTTTTTGAGACAGGGTTTCTCTGTGTAGACATGGCTGTCCTGGAACTCAATCTGTAGACCAGGCTGGCCTCGAACTCATGGAGCTTTGCCTGCCTCTGGGATTAAGGGCATGTGCTACTACACCCAGCTTCAAACTTATTTCTAACAGATTCTAGTTTAGTTTCACACACACCCTTTTGCCTAACATCTTTATAAACCATCACATCTACATACACTTTTGGAAACTTGTTTTTCCTTCTTTTTTGAACAGGTCTCAAGTTGTGTGTAGGGATGACTTTGAACTCAACACCCTCCTACCTATGTATCTCAAATGCTGGGACTACAGGCATGTGCCACCACACCCAGTTTGATTTTTTTTTTTTGGGGGGGGGGTTCAAGACAGAGTTTCTCTGTGTAGTTTTAGTGCCTGTCCTGGATCTCACTCTGTAGACCAGGCTGGCCCTGAACTCACAAAGATCCACCTGGCTCTACCTCCCAAGTGCTGGGATTAAAGGCATGCGCCACCAACGCCCGGCCTCCAAGTTTGATTTTTTTTTTTTTATTTACTTTTTTTTTTTTTTTAAATTTTATGTGCATTGGTGTTTTGCCTGCAGGTCAGATCTTTGAGTTATAGACAGTTGTTAGCTGCCATGTGGGTGCTGGGATTTGAACCCGGGTCCTTTGGGAGAGCAGTCAGTGCCCTTAACCACTGAGCCATCTTTCCAGCCCCCAGTTTGACTTTTAAGAACACTTAAAAACACTCCCAGATTTGTAAGACTCTTCACTTAGACAAGGATGTTCCTGTAACCAGTAGACAGGCAGCATCTCATGGAAACTGAATTTTGGTGTAAGCAGTAGGGCAGACATGGGTAAGCTATGTAAGTGCCAAGAAGAGGAACATGCCAATGTCTTCATCTTCGAAGCTTCGCTTTAGGATCCTTGTAGATCCCTGTGCTTTGGCCGGGAGGCATAACATCCTTCCCAAGGGGTTTCTCCTACTTCCACACAATTTCTGAATAAAACTGAGGATGGAGCGTAAACAGAGGGTGGAAGAGAGTGATTAAGTAACTCGTTATAGCCTAGGTTATTAGTTTATTTATATAAAAATGAGCTCTCCCAACACCTGTTAGTCAGTTCAGTCCCAACCACCTTTAATAATTTGAAAAGTATTCAATATAAAGCATTCTGGTGTTCTTAAAAACAAAACAAAACAAAAAAATAACTAGTGGTTTTTTTTTTTTTTTTTCCTTCAATGATCCAACCGATGGGCAGGCTTCACAGCTACATCTTCAATGTGTGTTACAATGGTAATCTTCATTTTAATTTCCAATGAGAGGAGAAGAAAGGCCACTCTAAAAACCCCTCGGGGTTCCCACTTCATACTCTCATTCCTCTTCATAAAAGAGGCTGTACAACTATAAAGTAACTCAAGACATTTGAGTGCCTCTTCCTGCCACAATTTGCTCTCTGGATCCTGATGGAACTTCCGGCCATCGTATCCTAGAATCTGTATCACATATGCAGAGACTAGAGGATTTCACAGATAGGGAAGGGGGAAAGAACTGGACAAATTCCCCTCAGTTCCCTGGTTGAATACGTTTTCTTCCCAGAAGCTAAAGATGCACTTCTGTCCAGAGTATCTCCCTTTGAATGTGTAGTTTTCAATGTACATTTAAGTGAGATAAAATTCCATTAATGTTCTCAAGTGCCGTTTGAAAACACGTGCTTTCAACTATTTCAGAACACGTGGTGAGCACAGACTCATTCCTGGCTGTGGGACTTAGATCTGATTTTGCAAAGACAATCCAAATGACTTAGGAAGTCAAATTCCACTCCTTCAGTAAGAAAGCAGATGCCCGTCACTCGGATGCGGCATGGGAAGGTGGGGCGTGCATCTACCTCTTTACAGCAATGTTGAGGGGTGGGATCTGGAGGGGCAGGCAGACACTGAGAAGTGAGGTAATTGCTCTCCAACACCAGTCCACCGCAGAACCACAGCTATCTCTCAGTACAAGGGTTTTCTTGTCCTGAATATTTCACAGATGAAACCTTTTTTTCTTGCTGAAATCTACTGAAAACAACTCTCCGGTGTGAGGTCTTCTGCTCTGATTTTCTCTAACTAAGACCTGCACAATCATGACTGGATTTCAGAGGGAGTACTGGGGAGACCTGTGTAAAGGCAGCTTTGAACCTTACTTTTCAATTACACTGCATCACCACTGTCCATGGTGAAGAGAAATTCCCTTTAAGGAGCGTCTTGTGACCCTTCCTCTTCACTCTGCTTTTCATGAAGCAGCTAGACTCCACTTACGGTCTTGTCTAAATAAATACAATTTCTTAACACATTTCAAGTAATTTATGTGACTAAAACTGCATTCCCCAAGAGGGCAGAGGAGTACCGTGTTTAAGTACATGCTCTTAAAGAAATAAGCATGCACATGGGAATGTTTTATTACCGCTCTCACGTGAATCTGTGAACACTGAGCTCCAGAGGGCCACATCTCTGAATAGAGAAGGATCTCAAAAGGCCACTGATTTGATAAGTTAGGGGATTTTACTTTAATCTTTTTAGATTTTCAGTCCAAACAGTAGCCTCTAAATGGAGGAATGTACAAAGCCAGGGATCCCCGCTAATGACAGGAATGTTTAAGTACAATTAGTCATATTTTTGAAAGCCAACAACTGTTTTCCAATAGATTGGGACATTTTATTTTTTGTTTCAAGCTGGATCACAAATTACTGTATTTTTCTTACAATAGAGCTGAACTTTTATTTGAGGTTCTCTGTTTCTGAAAAGCAGACATGATGGATTGAAATAAAAGATAATTTATTGCAATGCTTACTTTCATGTGCAGAGAGACGCAGTGTAATTGTAATTTACAGTAGCTGTCAAGGAAAATCCATCACAGATGACATTAAAATGACTTATTTTGCCTGAGCCACTTATTGTTTAAATGTGCATAATCTAATAGAAAGAGATTATTTTTTTTTTAAAAATCTGCTTTGTATTATTCTAAATTAATATTAAAACATATACTTATGAATTAAACATTAAAAACATTTATTGGTAGTTTCGTCATGACACCTCCAACTATAAGTTTAAATTATTTGGGGGTGAACTGTCATAGACTGGCGATGCATGTAGCTGCATATTCATGTTCTTCTCACACATATGGATAATACAGAGATGACTGTAGAGTACATTCAGTTAGAGAGAGTGACTATAATAGCACCACGGCCTAGAGATCGCTGGGAGTTGCTCCTGATGCCAAAGGGCACAGAGAAAAATCGTCTTTGTGAAATCATTTTAACTGACATTTCTTCAGAGACACCCTCCCATTTTTTTAGGTTTCTGAGCAGGATTTCAAGTTCCCTTGTGGTGACCTCAAGGTTTGGGGTAGCATCCCAGGAGTGCAAGTTGCCTGGGCATTCTCAGAGGGTGTCCATAGAGGCAGGCTAAGGCAGATGGATGGCGACTGACTATCTTAAAGAATGTGTGTGAGCCTTTGGTCTGTAAAGATTGCAAGTACTGGATCTCATTTGTTTATTTACTCTCTAAATATTTTTCCTGAATTAAAAAAAAAAAAGGCAAAACAATAGATGTTCAGAAATACTGCTTTGATGCATCAGGACAAACATTTGTCAGACTCGGGGACAGCTTCAATGGCAGACATAAACTATCTAAATAATGAAATGTGTTAGGATAAGAGTAAAAAGTTCATTGTCTGTTATTTTCCATGTAGTTTTTCTGTGTGCAGTTGTTGGGGCTGATCTGGTTTTCAAAGGAGCCTGTTCATGCAAATTCATACTCTGCCCAAACTGACCTTCGAATCCAGATAGCTAAAATCCAATGTCACTTTGAATTCCACTCTGCTGCTGTTGCTTTTTTTTTTTTTTTTTTTTTTTATGTAGCTGGAATTAATGTAGTGAATATGTAATGAAATGCATTATCCTGCATGGAGATTTATCAGATTTTCCGACTGAATGCTGGGCTTTGCAAGTGCTGGCTGGGGTTCACCTGCATGTTGGTGTGGCGTGTGGCTCTTTTTTGTAAAGAGTTAAGTCGTATACAAAAAGAGGGAACAAAGGTCAGCGCCCAGCCACCACTTGAATGTGAGATTTTTCTTTTTATTCCCCTTGATGTATACTAGGCTCTGTGTTATTAGTCTTAATGATGGAAAATTGTAGTGTTGATACAAATCTTTTTTTCAAAGTAGTAGGCGGGAGCTCCATTTGTTAGTAAGTTTTTTTTGTGACTAAAAGCCATGGACAGTACATTTATGTAGCAGTAAAAGGCCTGGATGCTCTTTCCATAGCAGAGCTAATTATTCCTACTGTGACCTTACTGATCTAGCCTGTTCCTAGTACATCTCATCTGCACGCCTGTTCCTCTGTGTAGATGGTGTCAGAGAATATGAAAAACCCTATAATGAAACCATTTTCATGATGGAGAAAAGGCTACTGGAGTTGCACTTGCTACAAAGAGGCTCAATTATATGAGTAATTGTGATAATTTTCTACATTCATAGCCTTCAATGGGGAAAGAAGAATGGGAACCACAAAGGAAAATTACTTTAACAAGAAAGTACAGAGAGTAAAAATGGAAGAAGAGACAAAAAGGGGAAAAAATAACCAGAAAAGAAGTTTAAAAAATAGATCTGGAGGGAGGAATGTAGTGAGACAGGGAAACAACAGAGCGGCTCAAAAGCCCGTGTGCAGCTGTGTTGCACAATTAAATTGAATTTTTTTCTGCAGTTGATGAATGTGACTACTGCAAATGTGCTTCTGTAGTTAGCTATCATTTGTTGTTCCGTGACAGGAAAAGGATAATTACCTCTCAGAGAGAATCAAAGGCTGACATGCCCTTTAGACACAGCCATGAATGCAGAGCTCCACAGAATGCCTGAATAAGAATCCAGTGTTCTCTGCCCCCTTCTACTGAAGAATAAATTTTGTTAAAATGCAAGAGCGCCACCAGCAAATTTGTTGAACCCTAGGTGTTCAAAAATATGAGGTGCATCTATCGGCTCATCCCATTTGCAAAAATAAAACTGCATTTTGAATTCATTTCTATTATATTCATGGACAGTAAGATAGTGAGATATGCATTAAATTTCTTTTCCCAGTAGGGGTCTGATTCAACATTTCCTATGAAAGAACAGAGAGACACTATCCTTTTTTCCCAGGCTAGTTAGCCTATAATTTAAAACTGTCAAAAACACAATTTTGTTCAAAGTCTTCAATAAAAGCTTCTCAGATATAACCCAAAGAGATTTTACTAAAGTTTGATTCAGACACTGTTACAATATTTTTAAAGCCATAAATACATTTAACTGATATTTTACTGCCTTTTTTCTTAAAGTATTTGAAGGCGTACTCAGAGAAAAAGGCAGCATCTTTTCAAGGTGACTGAGCTTTCTATCCTTTGGGCAAACGGGAGTACTCAGAGGCCCAGGCTCATATTAATGAGAACAGCACTTTAAAGGGACTGGCCGATCATCTTTAACAAAATGTGTTACTTTTAAATGAAAACACATATTCTGCATGGCTACTCCAAAACATTTAGGGGAAGAAAAAAAAAGATCTGGAAGTGGGAAACAGATGACAAAGAAAAGTCTTGAGTTCAGAAAATACACTTATACTCAAAAAGGAAGCACAGGAAAAATTCTGGGGAAAGTAAACAATGTTTTATAGGGAAAATGACCCAGACAAAAAGTGATGCAGAGCAGCCTTTCAGGATATTTCTTAATCTGCTAACTTAAAAAGTCAGGCTGCATTGAGCTCACACTTCCGATCTTGGCATCACAGGAATGCCTCTCTATAAAACAGAGTTTTTTCCTTTCTCACCAGCCAAGGGCTGGGATGATCAATGCTTTTCTTAGGTGCCTTCTTCTACATTTGAATCACAGCATCACAGACCAATATGTTAAGCTAAAACAAAAGCAGCCACATAACTACTGCTCACCGCTCCAATGAGTTTCCTTGCTGATCCTGGTCAAACTCACTTTTTTTAAACCTTTTTTTTTTTCAACCCAGGGAACAATATTGCAGCTTGGCAGTTCACATACTGATATCAGACTGAAATGATGGCTGTGAATCATAAAACATGTCATCAACTTTATACCAAGCCACCAATAACCTTTGTACCATTCGCCAAGTCCCCTTTTACTTGTCAGTACAAGGCTTACCTGATTGTGTTTCCAATTACAGAGAAGGGGGCCCCAGCTCGGCAGGCTGCAATTGCTTCATCTCTACACCTCCTGGCAACCGCGACTAACTTTTTACCACGTTCATCCACATTGCCCACCAAAAAGGTTTCCGAAGTATCTCCATGGTAGCCATTGTAATATACCTAAACACAGGCACAAATTTTAAGGGATGTCCTTGTCTGGGATCCTTTTCTCCTAAAGTATATACACTGTTCGTTTATGCAGTTAGTAAATTTATTACCTTCTCAGAGTTAGTCTCAAGTTCACATAGAAAGAAAAAGAATATACTCAATTCATTCTGAAATTTAAAAACTAAAACCATGCAGTGATCCTGCAAAATCTAGAAAACGAACAAATGACCAGCTCAGTTACTTCAGCTCTAAGATTAATAATACTATTGTAGCATTTTGAGGCCTCATTTTATTTCTGAGAAGGCAAAACTATGCCTGGAAAAATTAGTTATCAAATACATTGACCTGTAATTACCACAGTAGGTTTAGAAAATTAAGTATTTAGCATAGTAAAACATGTCCTCAGTGTCATGAGGATTTACACGCTCCTTTATTTACCAGCTCTAGACTTAGAAATGATACATAATGACAAGAAGAAATAAGATACACATCAGCACTATAATGGTGGGCAGGAGAATTTCATGCTAAGAATTGATGGGGCTCAATACAATAATAAAATATGGTGGAAAATTCTACATCTAGAAATGAAATTTGAACCAAATGTTCCAGAAAGTACGATGGTAACAGGAACCACTCTGTGGTGTGGATTTTTAAAGAATTGGAGCATACCAAAGCAAGCTTAGGAGTAAAACCACAAAGATAATTTTATCAGTCTTCAACGACTTAGGAGCTCCATGTGATCTTGAACAACATCAGGTTCATCCTGAAAAGTCAATGGCTAGCAAACACTAGAACACACGTGGAAGGCAGAGGAGACCTGGTGACTATTGCTCCCTGGACGCAACATGGCATCTACTACTCTACATGAATTTATCCTAGTCATCTTCATGGTTCTCCCTTTCCTGAGGTAGAGTGCAGACACGCTTACGAGAAAAGCTACTTACTGAAGCTTTTTGTCTGAACTGATGTCACGCCCACATCTTGGCACCCACTGAAGAAACTCTTAAGACAATGAGAAGGGGACAAAAAGTCGTCATAGAGATCTCTGGCTCTCAAGCCAGGAAACTGAGGCACAGATAAACACCTTGTTTGGGCTACTGGCAGAGTACACCCCAGTCAATCTGACAGACTGATGGCGACTAATAGCCTCCTAGTCCCTCACAGTAGTGTTTTCTAATTTATTCCCACTTATATTCCCTACGAAAAATGTGAGCATTTGTCAGATACAAGAATACAACATTTGTTACTATAAGCGTAACAAAGTGTAATTCAAGAAAATTTGTAACTGTGTGTTTTCTTAAGTAAAATGTATTGTTTAAATTCATTTAACTTGCTGTTTCATAATACTTAAAAATTAAAATAGGTTAAAATTATTTTGTGTGTGTGTGTGTGTGTGTGTGTGTGTGTGTGTGTGTGTGCACATGCCATGGCATGTGTGTGGAGGCCAGAGGACAACTTGCAGGAGTCAGTTCTCTCCTTGCATCATGTGGGTCCCAGGGATTGAACTCAGGTTGTCAAATTTTGGCAAGTGCCTTTCCTTGCTGATCCATTTCATCAGCCTGCTCTAAACTATTAAATTTTCAATAACTCTTAAGATAACTACTTAAAGGATATGGAATAGAATGTGTGTGTGTGTGTGTGTGTGTGTGTGTGTGTGTGTGTGTGTGTGTGTTTCTGGGGACTGAACTCAGGGCTCTGCACATGTTTAGCAGGAAGAACATACTTTTGAAGGATTGGGGCAGGCAACTATAACTACAATTTTCCCCATAAACCATTCTTATGCTTCATTTAACAAGTATTAACTGAGCAACTACTAAAACACCACCTTTTCATTAAAAAAAAATTAATGTTCAAGAGAAAAAAAAAAACCTCATAATAGATATAAAATGCAAAGGGTATTTCCAGACAAAAGTGCAGGTGTTAGAAATGCAGTTTTTCAGTTAATAAAATATCTCATAAGAAATACAATTTTTTGATACTGACCAATATGTCTCTTAGACTTCTTTACACTTCTAGACACTAGAAAGTATTTCAAGTGAGTTTAAGAATTGTTGGAATAATTTCAGCTTCAGAAGTGAAATTCTCTATTAAAAGCCTTCAGGAAACCTAGGAAGGAATAATGTGTTCTCCCTGGGCACATTGGGGACAGCATGGGAGACTTCTCATTTCCTTCGAGCAGCAATATTTTATTAGTGGGTGATTAGGTGAGGTAATCAATGTGAAACCCTAAAATCGGGTTCAATCTGAGATAAAAATGTATCACAGGAGAGGTTTTGTTTCCGGTGCACTTCATAAAGCACCTCCCACACAATTCAGAGCCAGAGAGACCTGAACAGGATGTGTGGACTGACACTCAGGCATTCTAAGACACGATGACATGGGAAGTGCTATGGGCAAGAACTGTTTGGCTCTATCTGTGCACAGACTGAGCTGAACACAAGGCTGAATTAACT
Organism: Onychomys torridus; assembly: GCF_903995425.1. Taxonomy (NCBI): domain Eukaryota; kingdom Metazoa; phylum Chordata; class Mammalia; order Rodentia; family Cricetidae; genus Onychomys; species Onychomys torridus. The sequence goes on along the minus strand of NC_050446.1, from coordinate 48,433,490 downwards.
CAAACAACTACAAATTGACAATCTACCAATGCCCATTTCCATTATATCCCCACTGCTACCTGACTTTCAGCCTGAATATAGAATAACTATTATTAAAAACATTTACTCTCTCATAGAGGATGTGTTTTTTGAATGGCACTCATCTCCAAGAGTCCCTGAAAGACGTGCACATTTTATTTATCTAAAAGTTATTAATTAGTCATAGACGCACAGATTTTATTTATCCTTTGTATAATTCAAAAGGCCCCACTACAGACAATCTGAAATGAAATGAGCACAAATAATCCAAGTCTGAGGATGGTGAAGGGCCTAGGAGATGAGAACAGGTTACAGCTTGGACAATTTGCAGTCCCCAAGTTCAATCACTTAGGCTTGTTATTAAAAAGAAAGGCCATCATCCATTCGGTGAAAACTTAAATTCAGGCAGAAAAACCATTCTGCTTGTGTGCCGTGAGCTCAGGCCTCTCTCCACCAGGGATGGAACACAACGTTACCTTCAGGGATTTTAATAAATCTAGGGAACACTGCTAGCAAGAGTTGCTGTCCAAATAGACTGACACGCAGGCCAATGTAGCCCCTAATGACAGAGTAAGATAATGACAGGCCCCACTCAAAATCAGCAGGAAGAGGAAGATCAATCTTGGCAGAGTGAAGGAAAAATGCTGGCTTTCTCCGTGTTAGCTCATCTCATACATATCTAGCTGCAGCAGCTGCCTAGTGCTGTGGTGCTCTGCATTAACTACACAGTGGATCAATAACAATTACACCTTCTCAAAAACATGACACATAGCAGGATTGGGCTGACATTTCACTTAGGCCAACATTGATCTCAGTGCATCTGATTCCAGCCCGAAATTCAAGTCAGGCCTGGGTTTACTTGGAATAAACACAGAGTTAAAGACAAAAAAAGGAAACCAGCTGCTTGTGTCCGGGGCTGGAAGCAAACAGCACTCCCGAGCGCAGCTCACATTTACAAGCCACCCTCCTTCCTGTTGCAACTAGCAATTCTGAAGTTGATCAGGGATAATTTTTTTATATGATTTACTCACCGTGACATCAATGTTGATAATATCTCCATCCTGAAGAGGTCGGCTGAAATGGTGATAGACAGATCTCAATAAAAAGAAATGTGAAAATAAATGCCCACAGACTACTATTGCGGACCCAGTGAGCTGCAGCGATGGTTGACAGAGGAGCAGGAATGGATGGAGTAACCAGATCTGACCTTGGTCTTACGTTAATCACACCACATTTTATAAGAAATACAGGAAACAAACACTGCTGCCTTAAGACTTCATGATTCTTTAAAGAGATACACTTCCTAATTACCTGAAGTTTGTAAACAGTCAAAACAAGAGCTGTCAATACAATTTGCCTCCAGCACCGTATGGTAAAAATGGAATAAGCTAAAAGAAATAGGTAATGTACAAATATTTTTGTGGCTCACATACTGCTTTAAGAAACATCAAATGGTGTCAAGTTCAAGTATGTAGGCATTACAGGGGGAATCTTTTTTATGTACTTAAACTTGAATTATGAAACCATCAGGTCTCCACTGGGATGCCTGGGCAAGGCTTGTAAGTTATTCACTTTCTGGTTGAACAGTATGGCGGAGGTATCTGTCCTGCCAAAAGACAGGTTCGCCGACAGAAAGATGCAGGCATGTTCCCCACCCCCCACCCCCCCACCCCAGGCAAACATTAAACACTTGACAACAATGGTTCTAATCAAATCCACTTCACCTTTATATTTGAAGTAAACTATTTCCCTTCAATTTAATAAAAGGTGCCCTGTACATGTCATCATAAAGTAACATGGTATTCACCTACCATTATTTATTTTTCCACTAACTTAAGTTCTGGTACCTTGGAAGATACTGGTCTTCTGATCACCCTGCAAATGGTAGCCAGGGAGGGGGTCATTAGCTATGCTTATCATATTGTAGTTTTTAAAACTTTTTATTTTTTTGGTGTGTGTTATAGTGTTATATCCCACGTAGAAGCAAAATACCTCAAAATTCTTATTTTATCATAATCAATTTCAGAAGCGTGCACACAGGTAGGTTTCAATTGAACTACAGTATTTTTCAATATGTGCTATGGATCTTAGTTTCCAAAGGAACAATACATTATTGAAAAATGAATACCTGTCAGGAATGCCATGACAGAGCACGTTGTTTACAGAGGTACAGACAGATTTTGGAAAGCGTCCATAGCCCAGAGGTGAGGGATATGCATCATGACGGATGATTTCCCCATGAACTAACGCGTCTATCTCTTCCGTTGTCATGTCAACCTGCAGTGTTAAACAAGTGTGCGGCGACAGTTGAGACACTTCCTGTAATAGTGACCGCCCACGACAGCAGCACTCCCAGGTGAGACTGTGTACATTCGCCATGATGAAGTCATGGTGTGACACTGACTATTCACAACTCCCATCACCAGCCGCAGTCCTGCTCTCTTGATCTTTTGGGTATATGATGATGTTAGAGCCCATTTTGATCAAGTGACGGTATATGGTGCTGCTATATACCATTAGGAAATAGAGTGGGTCATTAAGTGACAATTCCGGGTAGCCTGATGGTTTCAGCAACGCGTCTTTCATCAATTCCTTCCTCTTCCTCGAGGGTCAGAGCTCTGGCTAAAGGAAGCATACAAATAAGAATACAATCGGAATGCCGACTTAGAGAGGCGTTGCCCACACCGTTTTATCTTGTTGAAAACTGCATGGGCGAGCTTTGCTCAATGGCAAGGAGGTGGTGGACTGTTATTTTAAAGCCCAGCCTTTGACACCTTTCCTAGAGGTTGTATTTCCAATAAGCTTGATTTCTTTCATGCCCAGATAAATTTATTTTAATGTTTCCCATACCAGGAAACACCCAATTGTTTTCCAACAAAGAACTGAAATGGAGGGTCTCGTTTCGTTTCTGTTTTGCCCTGCTGGGGACTGAACCTGGGGTCTCACCTAGGCTAGGCAAGTGGTCTGATGTTTAGCTGTACCTCAACCCCAGAAACTGAGTTTCCTAAGCACATGAAGACCACCTCCATGAAATCATACCACAAATAAAATTCTATAACAAAGGAAAAATATTCAGGAGATGCTAACTACTCCCTCATCAATTTCCTGTTAGTTTATATTCATCTTGTGACCTTGTGCTTGGATATGTTGCCGTGACAGGTGGCCACACAGGAGACATAGTAACCAAAGTCGCCACTGAGTCCCACTTTGAAGCTGCATTTATCTCTCTTTATGGACTACAGATAGCAGGGCGTTTTGACCGATTCTCAAAGAACCAACTCTCATAGCAGTAACTAGTTTTGTGTATTGGCCCACCCTTTGTAGGGCACATTCAAGAAAAGAGGAGGTAGACTTCAAGGCAGGACCAACACTGTCAACACAGGGAGGGGATGTGGGAAACACAAGCAGGGCAGAGGCAGAGGGGCTGTGGCAAAGCCAAAGTCCTCTGCCACGGAGCACCTTGGACAGGCTGAGTCAGCTGAGTATCTCTAGAATTCTGCCAGTTACAATCAAAGTAGTTTACATTATTCCTTGAACAAATACATAAAACAGTAAAATCCCCCTTCCCATCTTAAGGCTTTACTTTAAAAAAAAATCAAATTATTAATAGATGAGTGTAAAGGGAGAGTTAAGCAGAAAGGGAGAGGAAGCCTGTGTGCAGGTTGCGCTGAGGCTTGGTAAGACACCACCTTTAAGCTCTTCCCAGCCAGGAGGAGAACGTGCCGGGCCAGCTGACAGGCCTCACGAAGCCCTTGGATCTGATCTTCATTCTTAACTTCTATGCTGTCCCCCCAGTCCGGCACAATGCCTGTCGTCACATAGTCTGGCTTCTTTATGTGCTTCAGGAAAAAGGATTGAAAACGGAGATCAGAACCCAGCACGCGACAATGGCAGCCTTTTTTTCAGACACAGCCTCCTGCTTCATGGAGATCTGCCCTTCCTGCTGAAGCACCGACCTCCAAAGCCAGCACAACAGACCTCCAGGCTACCCCCAGTTCCTTCCCCTGCCCTTTTGAACTTAACATCGCCTGGTAGCGCTGTTCTGGATGGGCTGTTAACCTCACCAGGCTTTGACCAGGGTTCTGCTGAAGGAGATTCTGGTCAGAACAAATAGCAGTTTTCTATTCTTGACTTCACCCGAGCCCGTTAGGGGCATAGCCCATGGATAAAAAAGCACCATGTTTCCAATCTGCACAATGCTTGGTTAAGAAACACTCTCATCTTCTTCAAGCAATGATAAAATGTATGCAAAGGACAGTTCTCAACACCCTCTCCCAATGAGTCCATGTAAAAGGGTGCCAAGTGCATAGGGCCCTGCCACACACACATTCTTATACTAGGTGACCCGATAACTGAGCACCAGACAAGACAAAACAAAACAGCTTATTTCCTTGATGTCTTCTCCAAGGACAATAAAATTACCTAGAATTCTTCCATCATTCATCAAGAAGAAACAAAGAGTCCGCTCCTAACCCAAAGTCAGACATCCAATCCTGATGCCCCATGTCTGGTTCTCCAGCAGTGAAATTCACTGGCGGTTTTCAGGAAGTAACCCTACCTTACACACAGCTTCTGTCCACCCTGAGGTCTGCAGGGCCCTTCCTGAGTATTTATAGCAATGGACTGCTGACCATAACACAGTGAGCCTACATAGAAGTTTGGGCCAGGAATCGCACTCGAAGCTCTGCGGGGCTGAGAGGTTGGGGCTCTTGTGTTTGTAAAGAGCGCCAGGCCAGACCTTAGGATCTTCTCCTATTCCGCTATTCAGAAGGGCTTTTCTCTTTTCCATATTTGTTTGCTTATGAGACAGGGTCTCTCATGGAACCTGGAGCTCATAGCTAGCCAACAGCTCCAGGGATCTACCTGTGTCCACATCCTCACTCCTCAGCACTAGAATTACAAGCATACACCACCGTACCAGGGGCTTTATGTGGTTGCTGGGATCTGAGCTCACGGTCTTACACTTATGTGGCAAACACTAAAGCTTCTCTCCAGCCCAAGGGGCTTTTGTTGTTTGGGTAATAGAATGGCCTGGCTTGTCACAGCTGAGCCAGGAAGAAACATCTCCTCTCTTATAGTCACCCTCCAACTCCCACAGCCAACCAGGTCTCCCCTCAGCAAGCCTATGTTCTTATTTCTGCTCTGTGATCTGTCTTGGTTATAACGATAGCTGAGGACTGCTGGGTTGTCTCTGAAACTGGCTAAAATGCAGACTACAACGCTTTTTTTATATTTAGGTGTGTGCCTGTGTGTCTGTATGTCTGTGTCTGTGCATGGATGGATACAAATATGCATTCATATGGATATAAATACACATGTGTACAGAGGAATGGAGACCACAGGATGATACCTGGTATCTTCCTTAATTGTTCTCCGCTTTATTTTTTTGAGACAGGGTCTCTCACCGAATCTGGAGTTTACTGACTTGACTATACTGACTGGCCAGTGAACCCCAGGGGTCCCCCTGTCTCTGTCTCCCCTCCCCAGCTCTGGGGTTATAGGCACTGCTGTAGTCCTGGTTTGTTTTGTGTGGGTGTTGACCCTCGTGTATACAGAGCACGTGCTTGCTGACTGCGCTATCTCCCTGGAACCTAGAGATTTCTTTTTGTTTTTACTGAAGAAAAAGAACGTCAGTTTTATGACTAATACCAAATGCTGATTCTCTCTACGATGGCCAGACCCAAGCCAAGACAGGGCTTTGGGCTCTTTTGTCTCTCAAGCCTCGTTATAAAAATGAAAGGAACTACTCCCCTTTGGGGGTATGCTCAAGGTGATTCACAATAAAGAAAAAGAGTGTAAAAGGAAAAAGCAGGTGACTTTTGAGGTAAGCCTCTATCTCTCTTAGCTATTTTTCTCCTTTCTAAATGACCCCTTACACCTCATTTGTATTTTCAAAGGCAGAGAGATTGTCTTTCCACAATATTGAAATCTTTGGTGGGGGGGAATCAAGGACGCTCTGGATTTAATTTACTCTAAAAAAATTATTCAAAAGACAGTAGTATTAATAACATAGAAAGTTTAAGGGCTTAAAAACATCCAGGATGTTAATTTCCATGAATCTCTCTTGAATCAATCCCAATAATCTTAAAAGAAAGGAGAAAAAAAGAGGGAGAACAAAAAGGGAAAGGAAAGGGAAGAAGGGGAGGGAGAAGGGAAAAGGAGGGTAAAAAGGAAAAAGGAGAGGGAGGGAGGAAGAGGAGAAAGGGGAAAAAAAGGGAAAGAAGAAGAGGGAAAGAGAGGGGAGAGAAAAGGGGTAAGAGAAAAAGAAAGGGGAAGAGAAGGGAGAGAAGGGGAGGGGGAGAGAAAAGAAAAAAAAAAGAGGGGAGGGGAGGAGAGAAAAGAGAAAAGGAAGAAAGAAAAAAAAGGAAAAGAAGGAGGGAAGGAAAAAAGGGGAAAAGGAGAGAAGGGAAGGAGGAAGAGGAAAAAGAAAGGGAGGGAAAAGAAAGGAAAAGGGAGAGTAAGGGAGAGGAGGGAAGGGGGGGGGAGAGAGAGACAGAGAAGAGAAGGAGGGAGGGAGAAGAAGGAAAAGAAAAGGGGGGGGGAAGGGAAGAAGGGGGGGGGGAAAAAAGAGAAAGAAAAAGAGGAAAGGGTAAGGTAAGAAGGGAGGGGAAAAAAAAGGGAGGGAAGAAGAAGAGAGGAAAAAGGAAAGGAGAAAAAGGAGGGAAAAAAGAGGGAAAGTAAAAGGGGGAAAAGAGGAGGGGGGGGAGGAAGGAAAAGGAGGGAGGGAGGAAAAGAAAGGAAGTAAAAAAAAGAGGGAGAAAAGGGAAAGGAGAGAGGAGGGGGGAAAGGAAAAAGAGGGAAGAAAGGGAGAAAAGAAGGAGAAAGGGAAGGGGAAAAAGGAAGGGGGGGGAAAGGAAGGGAAAAAAGAGGGGGAAAAGGGGAAGGGGAAAGAGAGGAGGAGGAGGGAAAAAGGGGGGAGGGGGAGGGGGAAAAGGAAAAAAGGGAGGGGGGAAAAAAAAAGGGGGGGTAAAAAGGGAAAAGAGAAGGGAGAAGGGAAAAAAGAGAAAAGAAAAAAAAGAGGAAAAGGAAGAGGAGAAGAGAGAAGGGAAAGGGGGAAAGAAAAAAAGGGAGGGGAAAAAAGGAAGGAAGAGGGAAAAAGAAAAGGAAAAAGGGAAAAAAAGAGGAGAAAGAAAGAAAAAAAAAGAGGGGAAGGGAGAAGGAAGGGAAAGAGGAAAAAAAAAAAGAGGGGAAGAGGAAAAAAAAGGGGGAGGGAGGGAGGGGGGGGGGGGGGGGGGAAAGGGGGGGAGGAAAAAGGGAAGAGAGAAAGAGAAAAAGGAAGGAAGGAGAGGGGCAAGAAAGAAAGAGGGAAGAGGAAAAGGAAGGGAAAAGAAAGAAGAGAGGAGAAGAAGGGGGAGGAATGGAGGGAGGGGGGAGGGGGGGAAAAGGGAGAAGGAGGGGAAAAGAGGAAAAAAGAGGGGAAAAGGAAGGGAGGAAGGAAGAAGGAAAAGGAAGAGGGGGGGGGGGTAAAGGAGGGAAAAAGGGAGAGAAGAAAAGGAAAAAAAAAGAAGGGAAAAAAGGGGAAGTAAAAAGGGGGAGAAGAAGAAAAGAAAAGAGAAAAAAAAGAAGGAAAGAGAAGAGGGGAGGAAGGGAAAAAGGAGAAGAAAAGGGAAAAAGGGGGGAGAAGGTAAGAAGGGAGTAAAAAGGAAAGGGAAAAGGAGGGAAAAGGAAAAGGGAAAAAAAAAGGAGAAGGGGGGGGAGGAGGGGGGAGAAAAAGGGAGGAAAAAAAAAGAAGAAAAAAAAGAAAGGGAGAAAGAAGGAGGGGGGGAGGGAAGGGAAAAAAATAGAGGGGAGGAGGTAGGGAAAGGAAAAGGAGAAAGGGAGAGGGAAAAGAGAAGGAGGGAAGGGGAGAAGGGGAAGGGAGAGGGGAACAGAAGGGAAGAGGGGAAGGAAAAGAAGAAAATAAAGAAAGAGGGGGAGAAAGAAGAGGAGGAGGAGGGAGAAAGGGAAAAGAAAGGAAAGAAAGAGAGGGGGGAAAAGAAGGAAAAAAAAGGAAAAAGGAAGAAGGGGAGGGGGGAAGGGGGGAGAAAAAAAAGGAAAAAGAAAAAGGAAGAAAAGAAGGGGAAAAAAAGGAAGGGGGGAAGAGGGGGGGAAAAAAGAAAGAGAAAGGAGAAAAAGGAAGGGGGGAGAAAAGAAAAAAAAGAGAGGGAAAAAAAGTAAGAAAGAAAAAGGAGGAGGGGGAAAGAGGGGAGGGGGAAAAAAGAGGAAAAAGCCGAAGGAAGGGGGGGGGAGGAGAAAAAGAAAAGAGAAGGAAGGAAAGGGGAAAGGAGGGAGAGAGAGAAAAGAAAGAAGGAAGGAGGAGTGGAAAGGGGGGAAAAGAAAGGGAGAGGAAGAGAAGGGAAAAGAAAGAAGGAAGGGAGAAAGGGAAAAAAAAAAGAAAAGAGAAGGGAAAGGGGGGGGAGGAAAAAAGAAGAGGAGGGGGGGGAGAAAAAAAAGAAAGGGGGAGAGAAAGAAGGAAAGGGAAGGGGGGGAAAGGGAGAGGAAGAAGAGAAAAGGAAAGGGAGAAAAGGGAAGAAGAGGAAAAAGAGGAAAGGAGGGGGAAGAGAAGAAAAAAAATAAAAGAAAAAAAAAGAAAAAGAAGGGAGGAAAAGAAGTAAAGGGGGAAGGGGAGAGAAAGAAAAGGGAAAAAAGGAGAAAGGAGGAAGAGAAAAAGAGGAAAGGGAGAAGAAGGAGGGGAAAGGAAAAGGAGAAGGAAGAGGAAAGGAAAAAAGGAGAAAGGAGGAGAAAAAAGATAAGGGAGAGGAAAAAGGAAGGAGAAAAGGAAAAAGGGGAGGGAGGGAAAAGAAGGGTTTTATTTGCATCGAAGAGGGAAAAAAAAAGAGGGGAGGGGAGAAGGGAGGGAAGGGGAGAAAGAAGGAAGGGGAAAAAAAGAGAAGAAAGAAAAGGAATTAAAGGAGGGGGAGGAGAAAGAAAGGAAGAATAAGAAGGAGAGGGTAAAAGAGGGAGGGAAGGAAGGAAAGGGGGGGGGAAAGAAAAAGGAGAAAAGGTAAAAGGGAGGGAGGAAAAGAAAGAAAGAAGTGGGAGAAAAGGGAGAAAAAGAAAGGGAGGGAGAAAAAAGGGGGGAGAAGGGGAAAGGAGAGAAAAGGAGGGAAAAGAGGGAAAGAGGGGAGGAGGAAAGGGAGAAGAGGGGGAGAAAAAAGGAGAAGAAAGGGAAAAAAGAGAAAAGGGGGAGGAGAAGGGGAGAGAGAGAAAAAGGAAAGGAAAGGGGAGGAAGGAAGAGAGGAAGGGGGGAGGGAGGGGGAGGGAAGAGTAAGGAGGGAAAAGAAAAAGAAAGAAAGAAAAGAGAAAGGGGAGGAAGAGGGGGGGGAGGGGGGGAAAGGGGAGGAAGAAGGGGGGGGAAGGGGGAAAAAGAAGAAAGGGGAAAGGAAGGGTAAAGGGAAAGGAAAAGGAAGAGAAGGGAGGGGGGGAGGGAAGGGGAAAAAAAAAGGGGGAAAAAAAAAAGGGAAACAGAAGAAGGGAGGGAGGGGAAAGGAGGAAAAAAAGGGAAAAAAGGGGGGGGAAAGAGGAGAAGGAAGGTAAAGAAGAGAGGAGTAAAAAGGGAGGAAGGAAGGAAGGAAGGGAGTAAAAGGGGGGGGGGAAAGGGAGGAAAGGAAAGGGAGGGGTAAGGAAATGAAGAGGGGAAAAAAAGGGGTGGTAATTGAGGGAGAAGAGGAGAAGGGGGGAGGACAAGGGAAGGGGAAAGAAGAAGGGGGGAAAAGAAGGAAAGAAAAAGGGGGGAGAGGAGGAAGGGAGGAAGGGAAGAAGGAAGGGAAGGGGAAAAGGAGAAGAAGGGGGAGAGAGAAGAGAAGGGGGGGAAAAGAGGGAATAAAGGAAAAGAAGAGGGAAGGGGAGAGAAGAAGGGAGGGAGGATAAGGGAGTAAAAAGGGGAAAGAGGGGGAGGGGGGGGAGGGGGAAAAAGAAGGGGAAGGAGGGGGGGGGGAAGGGAAAGAAAAAGAAGAAGGAAAAAGGATAGGAAAAAAAAAAGGAAAGGGAAGGAAGAGGGGAAGAAAAGGAGAAGGGGGTGGAGGGGGAAAGAGATAAGAAAGGGGGGAGGGGCAGGGAGAAAGAGATGAAGAGGGGGAGAAGAAAGGGGGAAGAGAAAAAGGAGGGGGGGGGGAAGAAAGAGGGAAAAGGGGAAGGGAAAAAAGGAAGGAGAAAAAAAGGAGAAATAAAGAAAAAAGGGGGGAAGGAGGGGGGAAAGAGGGGAGGGAGGAGGGGGAAAAAGGAAAAAAGGAAGAAAAAGAGGGAGAAGAAAGGGGAAGAGGGGAAAGAAGGGAAGGAAAGGGGAAAAGGGAAAAAAAAAAAAAAAAGAAAAAGGGGTTATAAGAGAGAAAAGGAAAAAAGGGAAGGAAGAAAAAAAGAAGGTAAGAAAGAAGGAACAAAAAGGTAAGAGAAAGGAAGAGGGGAAAGGAAGAAAGGAGAGAGGAAAAGGGAGAAAGGAGGGGGGGGGAAGGAAGGGGAGGGAAAGAGGGGGGGGGGAGGAAAAGGAAGGAAAGAAAAGGGGAAAGAGGGAAAAGAGAGAAAGAAGAAGAGGAAAAGAGAGGAAAAGAAAAGGGAAAGGGGAAAAAGAAGGAGAAAAAGGGAAAAGAAGGGGAAGAGAGAGAGAATAGGAAAGGAAAAAAAAGAAAGAGAAGGAAAAAAAGGAAAAGTGGGAAAAAAAGGAAGAGAGGAGGGAAGTAAAGGAAAGGAAAGAGTAAGGGAAAAGGAGGGAAAAAGAGAAAAAGAAAAGGAAGAAGGAAAGGAAAGGAAGGGGAAAAAAGAAAAGAAAAGGGGGGAAGGAGGAGGAGAGGAAGGGGGGAGGAGGAAAGGGGGGAGAAGAAGAAAGGGGAAAAAAAAGGAAGAAAGGAAAGGAAAAGAGGAGAAAGGGGGCAAAAGAAAAAGGAGAAAAGGAAAAGATAAAGGGGAGAAGAGAGGGAGGAAAAAGGGAAAGGGGGCAAAGGAAAGGGGGAAAGAGAGGGGAGGGAGGGGGAGGGGGGAAGGGGGGGGGGGGGAAAAAAAAAAGGGGGGAAGGAAAAAGTAAGAGGGGGGGAAAAGGGAGAAAAAAGGAAAAAGGAAAAAAAAAGAAAAGTGAGAAAAAAGAAAGAAGGGAGGGGAAAGGAAAGAAGAAAAAAAAAAAAAGAAGGGGGTGGGAAAAGAAGAGAGAGGGAGAGGGGGGAAGGAAAAAGGTAAGAAAGAGAAGAAGGGAAGGGGAAAAAAAAAGAAAGAAAAAAAGGAAGGAGAGAGAGAAAGAAAAGAGGGGGGGGGGGGGAAAGAGAAAAGGGAAGGGAAAAGGGGGAAAAGGAGGAAGGGGGGAATAAAAAAAAAAGGGAAAGGAGAAAGAGGGAAGGGAAAGAAGGAGGGAGGGGGAAAAGCAGAAGGAAAAAGAAGAGAGGGAAAGGGGAGAAAAAAAAAAGAAGAAGAGGGGGGAGAGGGGAGGGGGAAGAAAAGAGGAAAGGAAAGAGGAGGAAAGGAGAGCAGGGAAGAGGAGGGGGTAAGAGGAAAGAGGAGAAGGGGAAAGGAAAGGAGAAGGGTAAGAAAAAGGAAAAAAGGGAAGGGGAAGGAGGGGAAGAGAAAAGAAAGGAAAAAAAGGGAAGGGAAGGAGGAGGAGGAAGGAGAAAAGGGAAAAGAGGGAGAAAAGGAAAGAAGAGAGAGGAAAAGAAGGACGAAAAAGGAAGGAAAAAGGAAGGGAAAAAGGGAAGAAAGAAGAAGGAGAAGAGGAAAAAAAAAGAAGGGAGAAGGGGAGAAAAGGAAGGAGAAAAAGGAAAAGAAAGAAAAGGAAAGAGGGGGGGGAGAAAGGGAAGAGAAGGGGGAAGGAAGAGGGAAAAGGAAGAAAGGAGGGAAGAAAAGAAGGAAAGGAAAAAAAAAAGAAAGGGGAGGAAGAAGAAAGAAAAGAGAGAGAAAAAGAGGGGGAGGAGGTAGAAAGAGGAAAAAGGAGGAAGAGGGAGAAAAAGAGAAAGAAAAGGAGGGAGAAAGAAGAAAAGAAAGGGGGGAGGAAAAGGAAGGGGGGGAAAGGGAAGGAAGAGAAGTAAAAGAAGAGTAAAAAGGGGAAAAATAAAGAGGGGAAGAAAAAAGAAGAAAGGGATAAAGGAAGGGAAAAAGGAGGAAAGGAGGGGAGAAGGAAGGAAAGGGAAAAAGGGAAAAAAGAAAGGAGGGGAAAGGAAAGAGGGGGGAGAGAGAAAGAGAAAGGAAAAAAAAAAGGACGGGGGAAAGAAAGGGAAAAGGAAGAGGAAGGGGGGGGGAAAAGGGGGGGGGAAAAAAAAAGGGGGAAGAGGAAAGGGTAAGGAACGAAAAGAAGAAAAAGGAAAGAGGGGGAGAAGAGGGGAAAGAAAAGGGAAAAAGGAAAAAGGGGAAGAAAGAGGGAAAAAGGTAAAAAGGGGGAAGGGAGGGAGAAATGAAGAAAAAGGAAGGGAAAGGAAGAAGAGAAAAAAAGAGGAGAGGAAGAAAAGAAAAAAAGGAAAAGAAGAAGGGGAAGGAGAGGGAAGGGGAAGGAAGGAAGAAGGGGAAAAAAGGGGTGGTAGGGTAAAGAAAAGAGAGGGGAAGAGAGGAGAGAGGAGGGGGGGGGAAAAAGAAAAGGGGAAAGGAAAAGGAGGGGAAGAGTGGAGGCGAAAAGGAAGAAAAGGGGAAAAGGGGGAAGAAAGAGGGAAGAGAAGAGGAGGAGAAAAGTAAAGGAGAGAGGAGAAAGGGAAAGGGAGGGAGAAGGAAAGGGAGAGAGAGGGAAGAGAAAAGGAAAAGAGAAGAAGGAAGAAAGAAGGAGAAGGAAAAAAAGGAAGAGAAAAAAAAAGAAAAAGGAAGGGAAGAGGAAGAGAGAAAGGGGGAAAGAAGGGGGAAAGAGGAGGGGGGAGGAGAGAAGAAGAAAAAGAAAAAGAAAGGGGAGAAAAGGAAAAGGGAAAGAAGAGAAAGGGGGAAAAAAGGGGGAGGGGGAGAAAAGGAAGGGGGAAGAAACGGGAGGGAAAAAGGGGGGGAAGTAAAGGGAGGAGGGAAGGGGGAAAGGGAAAAAAGGGAGGGGGAGAGAAAAGGAGGAAAAAGAATAAAGAGAGGAAGGAAGAAAAAGGTAAAAAGAAGGAAAAAAGGGGAGAGAGAGAGGAAAAGAAAAAGAGAGGGGAAGAGGGGAAAAAAAAAGAGGGAAGGAGAGAGAGGAGGAAAGGGGGAGGAAAAGGGAATGGAGGGGGAAAAAGGGAAGTTAAAAAAGGGAAGAGAGGAGGGGGAGGGAAAAAGGAAAGAAAGAGGAAAAGGGGAAAGAAGGGGGGGAGGAAAGAGGGAAGGGAAGGAAGAGAAAAGGGAGAAAAGAGAGAGGGGGGAGGGGGGGAAAGAAGGGGAGGGGAGAGGGAGGAGGGAAAGGGAAAGGGGAAAGGAAAGGGGGGGGGGGGAGAAAAAGGGGGGGGGGGGGGAAGTGAAGAAGGGGGGAAAAAAGAAAAAAAAGAAAAAAAAGGGGGGGATAAAGAAAAAAAGGGGGGGGAGGGGAAAAGGAGAAAGGAAGAGGGAAGGGGAGAAGGAAGGCAGGGGGGAAAAAGAAAAAAGAAGAAGGGAAGGGAGAAAAAAAAGAAGGGGGAAAGGGGGGGGGGAAGGGGAAGGAGGGGGAAAAAAAAAGGAAAGAGAGAGAACGGGAAAAAGGAGAGGGGGAAGGGGAAGAGGGAAGGGAAAAGGAAACAAAGGGGAAAGGGGGAGGGGAAGAGGGGGGGGGGGGAGAGGGAGAGAAAAAGGAAGGGAAAGTAAAAGAAGGAGGAGTAAGGGGAAGGGGGGGAAAATGGGGAAAAAAAAGAAGGGGAAGGGGGGGGGAAAAAGGAAGAAGGAGGGAGAAGGGGGGGGGGAAAAAAGGGGGGGGAAAAGAAGGAGAAGGAGGAAGGATAAAGAAAAAAAAGGGGGGAGGAAAAGGGAAAGAGGGGGGGGAAGGAGAGGGTAAGGAAAAAGGAAGAAGAAGAAAAAGGGAAAGGAGGGGAGGAGAGAGGAAGGAGGAGAAGGAAGGAGAAAAACAGAGGGGGGAAAAGGGAAGAGAAAAGGGGAAAGGAAGGAGAAGAAAAGGGAGGGGAAAAGAAGAAAAAGAAAAGGGGAAAGAAAGGAGGCACCTCCCCAGCTCCATCATATTTTAATCAACCAGTGATAGCCAAAATTCCAAAAGTAAAAAGCCTGGCAGTGGTGATACACACCTTAAATCCTGGCTCTTGGGAGGCAGAGGTGGGCGGATCTCTGAGTTCCAGGACAGCCAGGACTACAGAGCAAGTTCCAGGACAGCCAGGGCTACACAGAGGAACCCTGTCAAAAAAAAAACCAAACCAACCAAATCCAAAAGCGGAGTGGGCAAAATTAAAATCCCAGTGTTGAACATAATCAGGGTTCTGCTGAGTTTTCTGTGTAGTTCTGTCTTCTGATACCTATGACTACATCTCTCTCCCAATTTGCTACCAATGTGGTGCTCAGTGACCACCCTCAGAAACTAGAACACTGTCTGGCCCTCTTTGCAGTGCTGTTCACCTGACACACAACACATGCTCTTTTGGTACAACTGCTTAGGGAAGGAGATGCAGGAGTATGCTAATTACTGCAGGACCAAGTGGACCTATGTGATGTTCAGGATGCACCAGTAGAAACTATCAAAAACCTCAGAACAGGGAGCCCAGAGCAGCAAGGAGTCCCTTGTTAATTTGATCAGAGTATCGTTACTGCTGACCCCCAGCAGAAAAGCTACAGGGTTTCCACAGGCAGTCAATCCACACGTTGTTGTAAACAGAGTATTGACTGTTCTCAAAGGCAATAATGCAAATTACTTTCAGTGTCACAAAATTCCTATGAGAGTCTGGAGCTGAACTCAGAAGTTTACAGACGCCTGCTTCTTTCCCTCCACGGAGTTAGTAGCACACTGTGAGGGCGCAATGTTTCTTGAAATTGTTCCCTGTCTTCTGGATCCTGCTGCACATGCTTCGTAGTTTAAACTTATACATGGAATATAATAAGTCCAGAGTATGGGTTTAAATCTTTTCATATTTGGTAATAACATCAATTTCTAAACCCTGCTTTTTTATATCCCTTCATAAATGAAGTCTGAAAGGTAGGGCTGCAGAACCCTGCACGCTGGAGGGCGGGCTGTGTCCTCCATAACTAATGTCACTGCACACAGCCTGCCCCGTATTTATTGGCCTTTTAACTCAGGGTCCATTTTAATTGTTATCTGTTCGTGCATTCTATACCACATAATGAAATGCTTCCATTTCACCCACCGTGCCCTGGGTTTTTATGTGTACCTTTACTAATGACCCTTTATTAAGTCAATTGTACCCTTGAAACTGTGCATTTTCTTTTGGTCAACAAGTATTTTTAAGGGTGAGGTCTGAACGAACTTTCAAAGGGGCCAATAAAGCGCTCATTATTGGAAACAGTTGTAAAACTGAACGAAGTCCCCTGAACTCTAACGTGGCTACCAACACCTCTATCTTTCATTATATACTTCCACCGGCAGCAGGCCACCAATCGTCGCTTACACTACATCAGAAGGACCAAACATCTGGGTAGAAAACAACACAATAAAGTAGCCTGGTATGACTTTACATTAGCTAACAATGTCAACCAGAGATAATAGGGAATTGAAAAGACACCCTGTAAAATGTCTTGCTGAATATATTTCTTCATAATGATCAGCAAATGCCAAAGTCTAGTAACAAAACTATTATTTATAGCATATTAACATCTAATTGATTTTACAAATGGAGGCAATTATTTTGGATGAAGGGAGGACTGTCTGCCAGATTTAAATGATTTATGATTACCAAGAGAGAAAACAACAATGTTTTACTAATTCATTTTCAACTGGGGGCTCTTCCAGTCATTGATAATTTTAATTTTAACCAAATGATTTGCTTAAATAATACATTAACTTCAACTTAAAAAAAAAAAAAGGCAACTTACTTTGTGTCATCAATCTGACAGGGTTTGGTTTTATTTTACTGTTCAAAAATGCTGCTTCCTCCAGTAGGCTTAGAAAAGACCATACCCTAGGAACACAGTTTTGAAGCGCAGATTTAGAGCCACAGAGAGATCACACTTTCATGAACTCCAACCAATCACTTGGAGCAGGAGCCTCAGAGCGTGGTGTGCATGGAGTCCAAGAGAACAGTGCAAATGCATCTGTCTCTGATCTCTGAACCTAAAACATTGACTGGCTGCTTAAAAGGCTTCATAACTCACACAAATGTTGCAAAAGAAAAATCAAACAGTCTGAGACACTCACTTATGATGCTTTTGCAATCTAGGACTAGGATGTACATGTTTGAAGAAAGTGAGGAAAATGGTGGGTTCCTTCCCATTTCAAGGCAATGCTAAAGCAGAGGAGAAGCTCATATTTCACAAGAAATAACCTGTGCATTTGTTGAAGGAAAAACACATCCACACACGGAGGGATTGCCCCGGGCTGAAGCAGAAACTGATTGGGCAAAGCTGAAGGACAAGGGCTCTTGAAACTAAACAAAAGCAAATTCATCCTGTTGACAGATGTTGCTTACATCAAAGCAATAAGGAACTCCCAATTTTTAAAAACAATTAGTACCCTTCTACAATCCACACATTGAGGACAAAGTTAAGTTTTTTAATCAGCCATAATAAACATTATTAAATCTGTTCCCAGAGAATTTCAGTTCGATTAGAGACTGTTCTTGTATTTTTAGCTGTGGGCCTTGCCAAACAGTGGTTTATTCATTCCCATGGACATGTCTGGGAAGGCAAGCCGGGCATGCCATCAGCCCCTTCCTTTCAGGGGTTAACTGCTCTGGCTGCCAAATAAAATACAGAGCGAGCCATGTAATTATGGAGACAGTCAAAGGGCAGGCTCTATTTTGAAATCTATTTGCACAGACAAGGTCTTCCAATTGAACTTACAGGAAACAAGCTGGTAAAGAGCCCCCTTTCCCCCAGATGCCGTCCACACTTCTGCTCCATTTCAGGAAGTCATGGATATGGACACCATCCACCACCGCTTCCTGGATTTCAAGCTAAGATGCCCTTGCAGAGGGAAGAGTGGATCTGTTTCACAAACCTAGAAGGATCATTGGGGGGTGGGAGGCCTAATTAGCAGCATTTGGAAACAGCCTCTGAATGGCAAAGCTAAGGGCGTTTGTTAAACGTTTCTAAAGAGGACACAGACCCAGTTGGTGTGCAGGTGTTGGGAAACAGCTCATTTTCTTCAGTGTCCAAAAGCAAGCACGTAGTTGAGGGTAACAGACTGCTACAACTACTTGTCTGAAATAAAGATTCTGACTGACACCCCACAGGGTTGTCCCTGCAATTATTTATAGCTAAAACCATGACTACAGTCATGAAGATCCCACAGAAGGAGGAGAAAATGCATCAGATACTAACTGACAAAAATGTGGAAACTCACTTTTAAAAACGAGTGTATTTTTATGTGTCAGGGCATTTTGCCTGCATGTATGTCTGTGCACCGTGTGCGCACCTCATACTCATGGAAGACAGAAGAGAGCATCAGATTCCCTGGAACAGATGTTACAGACAGTTGTAAGCTGCCATGTGGGTGCTGGGAACTGAACTCTGGTCCTCTGGAAGAGCAGCCTTAATTGCTGAGCCATCTCTCCAGCCCCAGAAACTCACTTTTATAGTGAAATTAAGTGTTCATCCTGGTTGCTCACACTCTAAGTTGACCACTTCTGTGAGGGGGCATGGTTTGAACACTAAAGCAGGATTGGCTACTACTACTAAAATAGGCGGCTGACGAAGGTGAGACAGTCTGTGGATGTCAGAGCCATCACTCAAAGTCTGGGAGCAGATCGACTAGAGAGTCTGTCACACAGAGAGGCCTTCTGAGGAAAGTGGCGGGGTTGGGGAGATGGGGGGATGGGGGTGGTGGTGGGGTGGTGGTGGTGGTGGTGGCAGCCTGGGGCCTCCTTGTTCAACAGTAAAGGTCAAGAATGGTTCCCAGGTCAAAGCAAAGCAGGACCCTCCCCAAGGCTCCCCCAGGAAGTTAGCTCTACGTGATATCCTGCCTCCTTTTCGAAAAATGTATTAACAGCAATAAGACCACTGACAGGCTCAGAAACTGTTTAGGAAAAGACTTCAATTTGCCTCTTGAGAAAAATCAAGTTTAAGAATGGAGAGATGTTGAGAGCTCTTCCTGAGGACCTGGGTTCGATTCCCAGCACCCACATGGTGACTCACAACCATCTGTAACTCTAGTCCCAGGGGATCTGACCCCCTCTTCCGGCCTCTGTGGGCATCCAGTACTTACATGATGCACAGACATATGAGCAAACAGGGCACTGTAAACATAGAAGAAATCAATGTGGTAATGGGACTATTTACCAGTCGCTACCACCAGAACCCAAGGATCTATATAATTCAACAAGAAGCATTCTCTTCCTCTTGGGAAACAGACCCCCCACTCCCACCTATACTACAAATACAGATCAATAAAAGCTCACATTTACTAATGGAGGCCCATGTTGGTGGGCCTGTATGTGTGCGGGGGGGGGAGGGGGGACTCATTTAGGCTAGCACAATCACAGTTGAGGGAAGGATGCCAAAGATTTTGGCAAGAATTAAAAGTCCATCATTGCCGGTGGTGGTGGTGCACGCTTGTAATCCCAGCACTGTGAGTTCGAGGCCAGCCTGGTCTACAAAGCAAGTTCCAGGACAGACTCCAAAACTACAGAGAAACCCTGTTTTGAAAACAAACAAACAAACAAAACCAAAAACCCAGCAAAAGTCCATCATTTGGCAGATCAGAGCAAGTTACATAGAAATGATTTATTTTCTATGGGGAAATATGACTACTGTATGAAATGTCTTCACTTAAGATAAAAAATATTTACTTCAAGTTAAAAATCTAAGTTCATCTTATACAGACGACAGATCAGAAAATACTGAGTCACAAGGAAACAGTACTCACTGAGCAAAGCCATTGTCTCTCAGTTGAAGTTTAGAGAAAAGGAGCTTTTTCGAAGTTTGACAATACATACACTCAGGCAACTTGTTGGACAAAGAAATACTGTGCCCTTCTAGGAAGAAATAAAGGAGCTGTTTATTAGAGCCTTGTTAAAATGTAATAATTCATTCCAGTTGAGCCCTGTGAAAAATGTCATCAAAATATCATTTTCTTTGCCAGATTTTCTGGATGCCGTAGTATCATTTAAATACAGAGTAAAAAAAAAAAAGAGAGAGAGAGAGAGAGAGAGAGAGTTCTGCCCAGAGTAAAAGCACAAAAGAAAAAGAAACCAAACCAAGTCAAAACAGCAGGAAGGAATTTCACCCAGGCCTGGGACCCAGGGAGCAAGCACACAATGCTGAGCTAGCGAGAACATCTGGCAACTTTCAACTCTCCAAAGTCCAGAGGAACATTCTGGTTACCTCACACACCTCAACTAAGCAAGACAGAGATAGAACAACTTTACACTAAAACATACAAATAGGAACCAGAGAGGGCAATTTCACAGAAATCACACATGGAATTCGATTTTAGAGAATGGCCATACAAAAGCATCATGAGGTTTTTGTTGTTGTTGTTGTTTTGTTTTTTAACGACCTAGTAAGAAAGTCCTTTAATTAAAAAAAAGACTTCATAAATATAAATGTAATGTAAAATACTACTTAAAGTGCTAGTCGTTTTGGAACAAAATACCTAATAACAGAAGATTTGGGGACACAGTCTATGATCAAAAGTACAGCTTTGATAAGAATGTTTTACATTGTATTAAAGATTTTTGAAGAGAGCATAATTTTAGTTTTCATTTTATAACAATGTCAATTGCATTCTACCTTTAGATCCCTTCGTTTCTTCTTTCCTTCATTCCTTCTTGATGCACTATGTAAAGTTTTTATTGCACAATCAAATAATTGTTCTAAAACAGTTTGGACCTTTGATTAAAACTGCAGTAACAATATCAACACACATACAAAAAAAATCCCCCCAGTCTCCATCTTAATTCATGTTTGATGATGTCACTGTACAACGCCAAGTGAAAGAAAACACTGAAATGGAAATCTCTGACGGTCTTGGGAACTGTCTCTACAGCATCCCATGGCAGTAGGGATGGAGGGAAGGGATGTCGATAACCACAACCCAAAATGGAAAAGCCAAAGCCTGAGGAAAACAATGCATTTTCGGCTTCCACAGCTGAGATTACACAAGACAACAGAAGCCAAGTTCACTCATCAAGGAGTTATTTTCAACAAGAAAAATAAAGAGAAACTATATAGAAGTATTTTTAGTGCAAGGAAAAAAATACACAATTTTTCTCAAGATGGCTTTGAATTTGGTATAGCTGTGTTGCCACACGTAGTAGTTTGAATGTAATTGGCCCCCATAAGCTCATAGAGAGTGGTATTGTTGGGAGGTGTGGCTTCCCTGAGGTAGGTGTGGCCTGGTTGGAGGTTTCTGTGTCACTGTGGAGGTAGGCTTTGACGTCTCCTATGCTCAAGCTATGCTAGTTCAGGTCACTTCCTGCTGCCTGCAGATCAAGATGTATTAACTCCAGTACCATGTCTGCCTGCATGCCTACATGTCCCACCATGATGATAATGGACTAAACCTCTGAAACTGTAAGCCACCCAATTAAATGTTTTCCTTTATAAAAGTTGCTGTGGTCATGGTGTCTCTTCACAGCAATTGAAACCCTAAGACACCACAGATAGTTTTTTATCTTTTATTCAACTGGGTAGACTCGGTTGACCATATAAATAAAGAAGCACTTGATAGTTTTAGGCATTAATATAAAAAATTCAATTCCAAACTAGTGCCACCTCTAATGCTGCTTCTCCTCCTCCCCCCTCCTCTTCCTCCCCTTCCCTCCTCCCCCTTTCCCTCCTCCTCCTCTTCCTCCTCCTCCCCCTCCTTCTAATTCTAATTCTTCTTCCTTCCCTCTCCAAGACAGGGTTTCTTTGTATAGCCCTGGCTGTCCTGGAATCTACTCTGTAGCCCAGTCTGGCCTAAATTCACAAAGATCCACCTGCCTCTGCCTCCAGAGTACTTAAATTAAAGGTGTGTGCCACCGCTGCCCAGCCCTTCTTTTTCTTCTTTGAAAAGATGCTTAACAATGTTGTTTTTGTTTCAAAGATTAAAAATTAAAACAACCGGGCTGGAGAGATGGCTCAGAGGTTAAAAGCACCGACAATTCCCAGCAACCACATGGTGGCTCACAACCATCTGTAATGAGATTTGGTGCCCTCTTCTGTATACATAATAAATAAATAAATCTTTAAAAAAATTAAAACAACCAACAATATTGCTACCAATAAAAAGTGTATTCCGGGGCTGGAGAGATGGCTCAGAGGTTAAGAGCACTGGCTGTTCTTCCAGAGGTCCTGAGTTCAATTCCCAGCAACCACATGGTGGCTCACAACCATCTGTAATGAGACCTGGTACCCTCTTCTGGCCTGCAGGGATAAGTACAGGCAGAACATTGTATACATACTAAATAAAAAAAAAAAAAAAGTGTATTCCTTATCTGTATATGGCTGGCTGCTTCTCACATCTCAAAGCACATCACTTGAGAACCTCAGTTGGAGATATTGGAGATACTGCTCACATTCAGTGGAAGAATAAATTCATCATGTCTTTTTTGAGATTAAAGTTTTCAGTATCCCCATAGTCATGAAGTATCTGATGTATAAAATATTTGAAAAATAATGTTATGTGTATTAAATGTTTTTTGAGGTTTAATTCTGCCAGAATGTCACAAAAGAAAGCCAACTCCCAATACCCAGTATAAGGTATGATTTATGGCTCAAAAGAGGGAAATAATGTAGACATTAAGATGTTTTATGGGGTTGGGGATTTAGCTCAGTGGTAGAGTTCTTGCCTAGCAAGTGCAAGGCCCTGGGTTCGATCCTCAGCTCCAAATAAAAAGATATTTTATGTTTTAT
Organism: Onychomys torridus; assembly: GCF_903995425.1. Classification (NCBI taxonomy): domain Eukaryota; kingdom Metazoa; phylum Chordata; class Mammalia; order Rodentia; family Cricetidae; genus Onychomys; species Onychomys torridus. The sequence continues at coordinate 48,411,659 of NC_050446.1, read as the reverse complement.
TATAAATGTATCCTGGACGGTCTTCTAAAATAAGTATCTTTCTAGTTCTATAGGAGTTCTTTCTCTTTCTGTGGAATGCCTCACAGATTTTTGTGTCACCCTTGTTCAGCAGCCATACTAACCTCTGTTCATTCCCATTTTACTATGCTTGCAGCTGAATGAGCACTAGCTTTGGATTCTTGCTTAAAACTGACTCTTTTTCTCTGAGTACTCATTGGTTTACTTGGACAGGCTAAATTCCCTAACCCCTGAGTTTCCTCCTTTAATCGGAGTGAATCCTCCTCAGCAGGTTGCTATGGTAACTGGGATGACAGATAGAAAGGAGTGTAGGATAAACCCTCAATTTGAAAACGCGTTTTGGGAAGAGCAAGTGATTCACAAAGGGCTCTGAGATCCTAGATGGGGTCCGAGCTGCTGCTGAAAGTGCCCAGCCTCTCCTGACGTCATCACGGGCCACTTTGGCCACCAAACCTCACTGCAGAGGTAGCAAGAGCCCAAGGCAGCATGATTGGCCCAGCCTCTCCTGACGTCATCACGGGCCACTTTGGCCACCAAAACTCACTGCAGAGGTACCGAGAGCCCCAAGGCAGCATGATTGGCCCAGCCTCTCCTGACGTCATCACGGGCCACTTTGGCCACCAAACCTCACTGCAGAGGTAGCAAGAGCCCAAGGCAGCATGATTGGCCCAGCCTCTCCTGACGTCATCAAGGGCCACCCTGACCATCAAACCTCACTGCAGATGTACCGAGACCCCAAGGCAGCATGACTGTACTGGGAGAAGATTGAACTCACAAGGATGAGTTGCACAGTCTACCACTGATGTTTTTCTGGGGGATCCTTGCTAGCTTGGTAGTTAATGGCAGGGTCTATGGAAAATCTCTTCCATGTACAGGTGGAAAAGATCCTCCCTCTTTTCAAGTTTCAGATCCTTCTAAACATAGTCAATAGAACCACTCTTACGTTGTGCATAGGGTGGGAGAAGAGAGTTTCTGCTATGGAAATCTCCCACCTGCGGGGATAGTTCCCTGGAAAGGTCACCATCACAGTTTCAACACTTACATCAGAATGCTATTTCAAATTTGTATTTGTTTAATTAAAGTTTTTTTCTTTCTTATGCTGAGGATTGAACCTAGAGCCTTGTGCACTGCGGGTTAGGCAAGTGTTCCACCCTGCAGAACACCCCGGGCTAGAACACTGCTCTCTCTAGCCCATTACTAAACCATATCCAGTCAAGGTAGTGCTTAGCCATAAGCCTTTATGTTGCCCTTGGGAACCCAGTCTGTTAGAATTCAAATATTTTTGTATTCGTGTGCAGTCTGCTTAACAAAAACACCTAGATGTCTCCAGCCCTATTGTTTAAAATGTACCAAGAAGTCTTCTTTGCATAAAAATTCCTGTTTATTAAACAGTGATACAGGAAGAACTTATTTACATTTCAAGGACTAGCAACGTACATCATTTATGACAGAAAAGGCAAGCACTCCATAAGAACTGCTCAATCACTGTCAATCATGAACACTGAAATATACATAAACCAAAGCACGCCGTGTGAACTGTATTAAGTTCAGCTAAACACAGAATTACCAACAGAACAAACAAAACAACAAATAATTATCAGTGACTCACAGACCTATTTACACAACACACAAAATAACTTGGAAAAGTGTAACCATGGAAACCTGATAGCCTAAATTTGGTGCCTTTAAATTTTGCATTTACTTAAAACACTGTGCAAAGGATGCTCTTACAAAATGTAAATGTTTCAAGGGCTGTCAAAGCTGATCTTTGTTATCAGATCATTCATCTAAATAGTTTCCACAGTAAATTAGTTGTCTTTAAAATTATTCAAATACCAGTTTAATAAAATTATGATAAAAATGTCAGCCAATTTTTTTTCAAATATTTCAGAAGCGTTATTTCCATAATCACTGATTAGCAACTGAGAACCCTCAACTATTTGCAATGAATCCCATAATAGTCAAGTAATATTAAAACACGCTTTGACAGGCTTTTCTTAAACTCACACTGTTGCATGCAACCACCTCCTCACTTCCTCTTGGAAATGACTAGAGAAGGAATGGTATTAGTTTTGGTTAGTAGTTGCTGTTCGCTAACTATTACCATTTGAATAGCAGCGCTTGATGCTGTAATCATTCCCAAGACCTTAGACTGTAGTTTCATGATCTCATGACTTAAAGCATGACTTCGTAGTTCACTAGTTTCCACGCTGAAGATGCAATGTGCGGTGCGCATGTCATTATGTAGATGAGCAATGGGTGTTGTTTGACATGATTTAAATGGGTCAACAGTACTATCCTAGTCACATTAATCATCCAGACAGCTAGAAGGGGGGGGGGGTGGGGGACCTTGAAAACAAAAACTAGAGAATCTATTCACACAAATGACACTCACTATTGGCGGGTTATCTAGGATGTGGTTAAGGAGAAGGAAGAGTTACATACAGACTTTGAACACATGTTTCATTATTTATTTAGAAACCCTAGTTCTATTTCCAGAACTCAAGCGAACACCCACAGGGACAGATTGCTGAGACATTGTATTGTAATTTAAAGAAATAGCATTTGATGAAAATCTAGGTAAACCTTTTCCATTCAAGAACAAATACATTTCAAGGGGCCAAGTTCTAAGTGGGACTGAGTCCTGAGGGTGGGGTGGGGCTCCCAGAGTCTATAGAGGGGACCAGACGGAGGCACACGGACACAGAGCCCTCCCATGGATGAGAACCTTCTGAGGGGTTCTGGGAAATGAAAAAGAGAAGAGACAGGGCACGGGGAGAACTGAAGGTATCCTAGGATCATCTTGCCCAGCCCTGAGTCAAAAGGAAGTATCTGAGGGTGAGGAACAAAGAAAGGAAAGGCTGAGGTATGATTTTCACTTAGCAATCCTATTCTCTTCTTTCCACCTCATGGCTGACCTTGGCATTGGCATTGAAGAGTGGTTTGGCCCACAAAGCTAGTGACCGTGCCAGAACACTCTCTGACAATCATACTAGCACTTGGTCCACAGGAAGAAGGTTCTTTGTAACAGCGAGTATGTCCACAGCCATTTCTCCCGACAAAGGCCTTCGGTTGGGGCTGTGACATCTCTGAAGAAAACAGTGTCTCCCTACGATTTCATTCTTTGTGTTTGCTTTTCTTTTCTTATTTATTTTATTTTACTTTCTGGGCATTGCTGCTGTGTCTGTGTGAGGGTGTTGAATCCCCTGGAACTGGAGTTACAGTTGTGAGCCGCCATGTGGTTGCTGAGAATTGAACCCAGGTCCTCCGGAAGAGCAGACAGTACTCTTAACTGCTGAGACATCTCTCCAGTCTCTGTTTTTTTTTTCCTACGTAATCCTAGTTGGGTTTAAATTTGCCATTCTCCTCTCATATTTTACATTTTATATGCTTATAATTTTATTAAGCAGCTATTTTGAAAGTAGTGGATCTCAGGGCTGGAGAGATGGCTCAGTGGTTAAGAGCACTGGCTGCTCTTCCGGAGGACCCAGGTTTAATTCCCAGCACCAACATGGCAGTTCACAACTGTCTGTAACTCCAGTTCCAGGGGATCTGGCACCTTCACACAGACATACATGCAGGCAAAACACCAATGCACTTAAAAAAGGAGGAGGAGGAGGAGGAGGAGGAGGAGGAGGAGGAGGAGGAGGAGGAAGAGGAAGAGGAGGAGGAGACAAGAGTATATCTCTTTAATCCCAGCCCTCAAGAGGCAGAGGCAAGTAGATCTCTGTGAGTTTGAGGCCAGCCAAGGCTACACAGAGAACTTACTCTGTCTTGAAAAAAACAAAAAAACAAAAAAGAAAAGAAATGTATAGAAATGTCTTCTAATGTATACAACACAACCGTCTAAGAAAAAAAATATAGATCTTTGTGATCCTTTTTTCTGGGATTTCATATATATCCATATAAGCACTTGTATAAGTATATATGCATATATATCTCTATATAAGCATTTCCTTATATAGATGGATCATACTGCACATTAGCCAATGATGAATATTATGGAAGGTACTTTTTTTACTTTGCATAATATGCCAGCACAACTGAATACACGACCATTCTTTTAGTTTAATTTGTAGAATTTTTGAGCTAAGAAATATGCAAAATTAGCTAGGTAGTGATGATGCATGCCTTTATTGTACTTTATTATAGTACTTGGGAGGCAGAGGCAGATGGCTCTCTGAATTCAAGACCAGTCAGGTCTACAGGGTGAGTTCCAGGACAGCCAGGGTTACCAGGGTTACACAGAGAAACCCTGTCTCAAAAACCAAACCAGAAAGAAAGAAAGAAAGAAAGAAAGAAAGAAAGAGAGAGAGAGAGAGAGGGAGGGAGGGAGGGAGGGAGGGAGGGAGGGAAAGAGGGAGGGAAGGAGGAAGAAAGAAAGAAAGAAAGAAAGAAAGAGAGAGAGGGAGGGAGGGAGGGAGGGAGGGAGGGAGGGAGGGAGGGAGGAAGGAAGGAAGGAAAGAAAAAAAGAAAAATCTTGTTCTCCACAAAAGCAGCAATTTACATTCTCAATGGTGCTCATTTTTCTGTACCTAGTCAATTGTTTTGTTTTGTTTTGAGACAGGGTCTCTCTATGCAGTCCTAGCTGACCTGGAATTAGATATGTGGGCCAGGCTGGCCTTGAACTTACATAGATCCTGCTGCCTCTGCCTCCATGTACTGGCACGCGCCACTGCTGTGGGATATTTGTACACTGTGTGAAGGTGTATTGCTGTGATTGGTGTAATAAAAAGCTGAACAGCCAATAGCTAGGCAGGAGGTGTAGGTGGACCCTCCAGGCAGAGAGAGGAAGTAAAAGGAGTAACCTGGGCATGTAAGAGAGCTGCAAGGAGACAGGGAGGAAGCAGGGTGGGCAGTACGTGACAGGATGTAGATGAACAGGAATGGGCTAAAGTAACACGAATCTTAAAAGGTCCTATTAATAAAAACAGGGGCCAGGTATTGGGGTGAATGCTGAAAGATCAGAGAAACAGAACAAGCCACAGCTAACCTTCCTTGCCATTTCCTCAGCTGATCTTGTTTCCTCAAATTGGAAGCCTCTGTGTCCTCATCCAAATGGATCTGAGCTGAACTGCTAATCAAAAGCCTAAAAGCTTAATCAGCTCTACTTCCTGGTCCTCACGCCTTATATACCTTTCCGCTTCTTGCCATCACTTCCTGGAACTAAAGGTGTGTGTCACCATGGCTGGCTGTTTCCAGTGTGGCCTTGAACTCACAGAGATCCAAATGGATCTCTGCCTCCAGAATGCTAGTGGCTGTTCTGTTCTCTGACCCCAGATAAGTTTATTAAGGTGCACGATGTATTGGGGGACACAATATCACCATAGGCTAATTTAAGTTATAGAAGCTAGTTAAAAACAAGCCTAGGCTAAGGCCAAGCTTTCATAATTAATAAGTCTCTGTGTTGTTATTTGTGAGTTGGAGGCCCAAAGAAAAATCTGACTACACAACACCACTCTGAGTTTACCCTCACTCATACCATTACTACTATTTTATTTACTTAAGAGTTTTTAGAGATAGGGTCTCATGTGTCCCATGCTGGCCTCAAACTTGCTCTGTGTAGCTGGATGACCCTGAAGGGTTTTTTTTTGTGTGTGTGTATGATGTGTGTATGTATATTCATATATACATTTATGTGTGTAAGTGTGGACGTGTTTGCCACAAATGCACTTGTGGAGGGCAGAGGACAACCTCAGTGCCATCAATAATGCTCCAAGGGAAGGGTGGTGTGCTGGCTAGATTTTTGTTAACTTGACACAACCTGGAGTCATCTGAGAGGAGGAAACCTCAACTGAGAAAATGTCTCCATAAGGCTGGGCTGCAAACAAGCCTGTAGAGATTTTCTTAATCAGTGGTCGCTGTGAGAGGGCCCAGCCCACTACAGTTATCTCTACTCCTGGGCTGATGGTCCTGGGTTCTATAAGAAAGCAGGCTGAGCAAGCCATGGAGAACAAGCCAGTAAGCAGAACCACTCCATGGCCTTTGTATGTCAGCTTCTACCTCCAGGTTCCTGCCCTGTTTGAGTTCTTGACTTCCTTCAATGATGGACTATGATGTGGAAGTGTAAGCCAAATAAACCCTTTCCTCCCCAATTTCCTTTTGGTCATAATGTTTCATAGCAAAAGTAACTATAACTAAGACAAATAGATTTTTTTTATTTAGAGAATACTTCATTATTTTATTAATTTCCTTCCTTCTTTTTTTCTTTTTTTTCTTTTTTACCTTTTAGAGCTTTATTGAGAGAAAGAGAGGGAGAGGGAGAGAGAGAGAGAGAGAGAGAGAGAGAGAGAGAGAGAGAGAGAGAGAGAGAAAGGGAGAGAGAGAAACAGAGCCCTTCTTTTTTTTCTTAAAGACAGAGTCTCACTATGTAGCTCTCTGTGTCCTGGAACTCACTATATAGACCAGCACTCAGGAGGCAGAGGCAGGCAGATCTCTGTTAGTTCAAGGCCAGCCTGGGCTACACTGGGAGTTCCAGTCCAGCCAAGGCTACAAGAAATAGCTAAGTTCTGTTACTATTGTGCTACTTGGCACCATCTGAAAAGAAATCATTCTGGAGTGAGGTAATAAGAAACAGCATCAGTAAAGAAAGTGTGGTCGCGGGTTGGGGGTTTAGCTCAGTGGTACAGCACTTGCCTAGAAACACAAGGTCCTGGGTTCGATCCTCAGCTCAAAAAAAAAAAAAGAAAGAAAGAAAGAAAGAAAGTGTGGTCGCTGACTATCAGAAGCAAGCACAAGCTAGTTTACATTCACAGAAGTGTGATGATACAGGACTGCCTTCCGGAGAGGATTCTCTTGGGAAGTTTTATATGTAAAATACCCCCTCCCTGGCAAAGGCATGCACGTGTGTAATCCCTGCCTGGAAGGTGGACAGAGAGGATGTCCGGGGAAAACTAGCCAAGTTGGCAAGCTCAGGTTCAGACAGACTTTGCAGGCATGTGTGGATGCCAAAGGTTCCCCCTAGTTGTCTCCCTTAATCATCCTCCACTTTATTGGCTGTGCCGACACACTTTCAAATACACGAACAGCAGACACTTCTACAGTAAACTGGGTGTGGTGTTGCACATCTGTAACCCCAGAACTCAGAAAATGGAGGCAAAGGGGACCAGAGGTTCAAGATCAGTCTTGTCTACATAGCTAGTTTGAGGTTAACTTGACTCACATAACATGCACACACCACGGATAATAGCATGGAGGGGTCTGGTATCCCTTTTTCTCTGCTCTTACCTATATTTGAAATCTGCAGTAATCTGAAGTTTAAAAGACTTGCCTCAGCAGGCCTCCAGCCCAAGTCTCTCTCCTAGAGACTTCTAGGAAGTGAGGGAAATGCAAGAGTTGTCTTCAGCCTGGGATACATTGTTTATATGTGGGGAAGTAAAGCATTTAAAACGGCATTGGTCTGCAGAGGCTCCGGGCTGTCAGAGCAGCCCAGGCCTGTTCGTGCGGGTGGAAAACTGCACAGCTGTCCACACCTTCCCGACCTGTGCTTCACAGCTGTACCCACTTCCTGGGAACAAGTCTGAGGGCCAGGTTGGTAGCCGTTCATGGCATTATAGCTGAATTCCTTTTTCTTTTTCTTAAATGAAGGGTCTCCCTGCATAGCCCAGGGTGACTTTAAACTCTATCCCCCTGCCCCTGCCTCCGGAGTGCTGGGATTAGAGGCTCATCGTATTATGTCCAGCTCAAACTTCTCAAGTATCCTAGAGCCTAAAGAGAGGTCTGGACACGAGTTTTGGAATGTAGTGTGCTCTAAGGTGCTGGCTGGGACCGGAAAGTGTTTGGGTCCAGGCCACCGTGATGACACAGTCAGGAAGTCTCCATTCCAGCTAAGACTAGACAGGGCCAGAGAAGCCTCATAGAGTAACTGAAGCTCTGTTCCCCCTTCTGTGCTATAAACCCTACTAGACAACTGACAGTTGGCTTTGGTGACTGTCCTAGCTAGGTTTTCTATTGCTGTGAAGAGGCATCACGAACATGGCAACTCTTAGAAAGAAAACATTGAACTGAGGGGTGGCTTACAGTTTCAGCAGTTCAGTCCGTTGTCATCACGATAGCCAGCATGGAGGCATGTAGCCAGAAGTGGTGCTGGAGAAATAGCTGAGTCCTACATCTTACAGAAAACAGGAAGTCAACTGAGACACTGGGTGGTATCCTGGGTATAGGAAACCTCAAAACCCACCCCCACAGTGACACACTTCCTCCAACAATGCCACACCCACTCCAACAAAGCCACGCCTCCTCATAGTGCCACTCCCGAGGGGATTATGGGGCAATTACATTCAAACGACCACAGTGGCACTAACTTCAGTTCCCATAAACATTATGTGAGCCTGGTCTTCTTGACTCTAGCCCGGCAGCCTGACTTGCACAACTGGCAAATAGACACTGAGACCTCACGAACCCTGAATGTCAGCAATGCATGCTTCCTTTGGAATTATTCTAGTTTTAGCTGGAAGCAGATCTCAGTGATCACCCTCTTTCCCACACAAATCTGAAGGTTGGCTTGTAGCTTATGTAGCAGCATTAGCAGACTTCCATGTTTTTAGAAGACTGATAAATAAAAGGATGGACAATGTCGAGTCAACACTAAGATATATATGTGGTCTTGCTGTGCTCGGGGGATTATCCACCCGAGTAATGTGGCTACATCTCAGGCTAGCCTGTTGATCCAGAAAACAGCTGGAATTCTACACATTTGCAATGAAACACAAAGGTAGGAGACACTTCACTCAGTAGCAAGCTCATGTTTTAGCAGGATTTTGATTTTGATTGGGAACCCTGCTGCCTTTTCAACCCAGTTTCTAAAGAGAAACACATTCCACTTTGTTGGCCAATGAGAGAATGGGAGCTCTGCAATCTGTTGCTTCTACTTCCCATGTTCCACCTCTTCCTCCCAAGCTCAAGTGGGGAAAGGAGGGTAGCTGAATGTCCCTAGGAACTAAAGAGAAGGTCAAGTCTTGCCCCTTCCTGTATTTCTGGTACAGACCTCAGAACCAGGATTCTAATGTTGCTTTGTATTTTTTAAATAAGGTCTCACTCTGAAGACTTGACTGGGGGTTGAGGGTTTAGCTCAGTGGTAGAGCGCTTGCCTAGGACTGGGTCCAGTCCTCAGCTTTACAAAACAAAACAAAACACCACAACACAACACAACATAAAACAAAACAAAAAACAAACCAAAAGGACTTGACTGGCCTGTGTAGTAGAAAATGCAGGCATGAGCTGGCAGCCAGCCTGCCTGGCACACTGAATTCCAAATATGAGTATGCCCACAAGTCAGAACACTGAACTCTAAAGTAGCGTGAGGGCGAGAAGCTGCCCTGCAGAGGAGACTGTACTCTCCACGTCTCCTCTTATGTGCTTCTTCTGCATGGAGACCCTGGCGTTATGGATGCTTTCCATCCAATCTGAGGCAATATGCTAACCAATCACAGTCCACAGGCTTCCACCATAGAGTAGCTGCTAACCAATCACAGTCCACAGGCTTCCACCACAGAGTAGTTGCTCACCAATCACAGTCCACAGGCTTCCACCATAGAGTAGTTGCTAACCAATCACAGTCCGTAGGTTTCCACCATAGAGTAGTTGCTAACCAATCACAGTCCACAGGCTTCCACTATAGAGTAGTTGCTAACCAATCACAGCCTGTAGGTTTCCACCATAGGGTAGCTGCTAGCCAATCACAGTCCATAGGTTTCCACCATAGAGTAGTTGCTCACATGCAATGAAGCAGACGCTGTTCCCTGAATCTGTCTCGGGAGTGGTTCATCTCCGTGACTTTATGGGGAAGAGGGGTACCCCAGGAACAATGGCCTGAAACTCACTATGTAGACAAGGCTGGTCTCAAACTCAGGTATTCACCAGCTTCTGCCTCTCAAGTCCTGAGATTAAAGGGGTGCACCAGCATACCTGGCCAAAGTTGACTTTTGTTCTTTCCAGCTTCCACAGAGTGAGCGAGAGGAAGCAAGTTCAGGCAGCCCTATTCACCTAACTCTTAACACCACAAAGAACATGGCAAGTCCGGGTGCAGTCACCTCAGATGAAACATAGTGTCTCTGATGACTGAGTCCCTGACATGGCTGCAGCTGTAGATGTTAAGTGTGGATAACTGACTGGAGCAGGTGGGACTGGGCTGGCTGGCTTCACTTCTGGCTTTATGCTACCTTCAGCAAGTCACTTAACTACTTCTTCCCCTACCTTCTTCCTCTCCAAAAAAAAAAAAAAAAGGAGGGTGGGGTCAGGCCTGTAACATGCATCCAGGAGGCAGGGCGATGCAGGAGCCAAAGCCTGTACCTCACCTTTAAAAAGTTATAGGATAAAATAAGTTTTTACTCACTATGTGCTTACCTGCAGAGACCTGGCTAGCACAGAGCAGTCAATAAACTGAGTTAGCATACACTATAGGTTGAATACCACAATGAATAAAAACTCAGAACTATCCAGAAAGAGTTTGTGTCTCTGACTCACTCAGCCACCCAAACATACACATTCATTCTAGGTGTAAGTAGCAGATAACAGTAACCTATTTATCTGTGTCATTTTCCTGATAATATTTTAAAAGACAGCATTAAAAGTCTAATAATGCCAAATATGGGTGAGGTTGTGCGGGCAACCAGAATGTAAAGAGGGGCTGGCCAGTGGCTCGGCAGGTCCAGGTGCTGCCAAGCCTGACAACCTGAGTTCGATCCCCAGGTCTTAACTGGCTCAGTAGTTAAGAGCACTTGCTTTCCTTGCGGAGCTGAATTCGGTTCCCAGCATCCACACGGTGGCTCATAGCCATCTATAATCATGCACATGGTGAACATATGAACATGCAGGCAAAACACTCATATACTTAAAAAATAATAAATCTAAAACTTAAAAACATTTAAAGCGGCTTTAATGCGATGATCATCAACAATAGGATGGATTATTACAGTAAATTCCTAAAATGGGAACCCTCAAAGGACCCAAATGAAGGAACTACAGTTATAGGCAATGGAATGAACACATTATAAAAATAGAAAGTGTCTATAGGTGTATGAGATAATTCTAAAGGAAAGCAATAAACAAATTACTGTTCATCACAAGATCACTCAGTGGGTAAAGGCTTGCTGCCCAACTATGACGAGCTGAGTTCAGTCCCCAAACCCACACATAAAGGGGGAGGAAAGAGCCAACTCCACAGAGCCGTCCTCTGACCTTCACCATGCACAAGACCACATACACACACTGTACCCAGACACACACACACACACACACTGTACCCAGACACACACACACACACACACACACACACACACACACACACTGTACCCAGACACACACACACACACACACACACACTGTACCCAGACACACACACACACACACACACACACTGTACCCAGACACACACACACACACACACAAACGTGCACAAACACACGTGAACACACAAGCACGTATGCATGCATGCACACACAATAATAATTTAAAAAGTAAAGCCTGTAATCTCATGAAGCAGAAGCAGGAGGACTACTCCAAGTTCGAGGCCAGTCTCAGCTACATAGTGGGCTCCAGAACACCAGGGCTACACAGTGAGAGTCTACATCAAAAAGAAAAGAATTGAAAAATTTTAATTCTGTAAAATTCAGGATATAGTTCTATGGATGATAGAAGAAAGATGAGGAAGACGTGGGGTTGAATGAGCTGGCAATGGTCTAATTTTGGAAAAAACCAACAAATATATAGTTGCATTGGTAGTTATTTATAGTAACTCATTAAACTGTACATTTGTTTTATACATTTCTTTCTACATATCTTTTACAAAATGCTGGGAGGGAGGAAGAAAGGAAGGCAGTGAGGAAAAAGGCTAGAACTCGAAATCAAAACCAACCAAAAGGATTTTTTCCTTTTCTTTTTTAAGATTAAAAAAAAATGTGCATGTGTGCTTATGAACAGCGTGTGCATGTAAGAGTAGGTGGAGACCAGAAAAAGGCACTGGGTCCCAGGCACTGGAGTTATAGAGGGTTGTGAACCACCATGTGAGTGTTGGGACTTGAGCTCAGTCCTCTGTAAGAGCAGTAAGTACTCTTAATCTCTCAGCCATCTCTCTAGCCCACCAGAGAATATTTTAACAATCAAATTTCTGTATATAATGATGCAGGACATTTAAAACACTCATTAATATTAAATTCACACAATTTTCTTTCTCTCTTTCTTATTTTTTCTTTCTTTCTTTTTGTTTTCGAGACAGGGGTTCTCTGTGTAGCCTTGGCTGTCCTGGAACTTGCTCTGTAGAGCAGGCTGGCCTGCAATTCTAAGATTCACCTGTCTCTGCCTCCTGAGTGCTGGGATCAAAGGTGTGCACCACCACCACCACCCAGCTCAATTTTCAAGTTGAGGAAAATATCAGGGAAAAAAAATCATCCATTCATTATTCTTTTGCTCTCTCTCTCTTTCAAGGCAGGAGTTTTGTTGTATAGCCCAGGCTAGCCTCAAATTTTCAGTCCTCCTGCTTCAGCCTGACATGTTGGCATTAACTACAGTATGCACATACGTGTATACAGTATACACCATGCCCAGCTCGCAGTGAGAGCATTAACGGTGCAGCAGTCTAGGATACATATCTATATCTCTATCTATCTCTATATCTATCTATCTATATCTATCTATATACCTATATGTCTATATCTGTATGTCTATATCTATATATCTATATCTATATATCTATATCTATATCTATCTAATCTATATCTATCTATCTATATCTATATCTCTATATCTATATCTATCTACATCTATATCTATATCTATCTATATATCTATATCTATCTCTATCTCTATCTACATCTATCTATATCTATATTTATATCTATCTATATCTATATTTATATCTCTATCTCTATCTATTTATATCTATCTATCTCTATATCTATCTATCTATATCTATATCTATCTATATCTATATCTATCCATCTATATCTATCTATATATCTATATCTATCTCTATCTCTATCTATCTCTATCTATATCTATATTTATATCTATATATCTATATCTATATTTATATCTCTATATCTCTATCTATCTAATCTATATCTATATCTATCTATATCTATCTATATATCTATATGTCTATATCTATATGTCTATATCTATATGTCTATATCTATACCTATATCTATCTACATCTATATATCTATCTATATATCTCTATCTATCTCTATCTCTATCTATCTATATCTATATTTATATCTATATATCTATATCTATATTTATATCTATATATCTATATCTATATTTATATCTATATATCTCTATCTAATCTATATCTATCTATCTATATCTATATCTCTATCTATCTATCTATCTATGACATGTGGGAAAGTTTATATGCAATTTAAGAATGGAGTTTTTGGACTTGTTCTACTGTTACATAGCAGTTAATAAACAGCCATAATGACTAAGGACTATACTTATCCCAGAGTCTTTCAATTTTATTTCACTGATACTGCAGACAATTCAGCTGCTTGTGACCACAGAAAAATGTTGCTACACTTTCTTAAGAGGAAAACTATCCTTTTGTGAATGTCTGTAATCCTGGGGCTGGGAAGGCCAATGCAGGAAGATGGAGAGTTTGAGGCCAGCCTGGACTGTGAAGACCCCATTTCAAAGACCTAATCATACTAAACATCTCCCTATCCCCCTCACCAAAACCAAAACAAACAACCCACTGCATCCTTTTGAATATTAAATAATAATACAGCTGACATATATTTGTAGCTATTAATGAAGAAATCTCATACATAGTCTTTAATTTGGTCTAACAATTTGTGCAAGGAAAATTGAGATGTACCTATTTTACAGGGGAGAATCCCCCAAAACCCAAACAAAAACCTTAAACCCAAAGTGGAGGCCACAGAATTTAAGGAATCTGTCGAAATTACTTTACAAGTAATGCAAAACATAACTGAGCCTCTGTCTGTATCTCTCTGCCTCTGTCTCTCTGTCTCTCACTCACTCATAGCCAAGTCTGGCTGGTAACTCAATATGTTGTCCAGACAGGTCCCAGACTTTTGGCATTCTCTTTCACCTCAGCCCCTTAAGTGCAGAGATTACAGGCGGGAGCCACTACACAGGGCCCTCCGCCTATTTCGCAAACACTTTTTATCACAGAAATTTCATACACACACACAAACACATGAGCAGGTATATTAGTACAACAAATGCTATGTAGCCAATATGAAGTTTCAGCAAATTACTATGACCAACTTTAAGTTAAAATCATTTAGTTATTTTAGAGATAATCTCAAATACCACATGAATTCATTCATCAGTATTCATTTTAGGATGCATATCTAAGCAGCAAAGGTTATTTTTAATGGTTTATACAACATATATATGTTATGTGTATAACATATAACACCAACATACTAAAAATTAATAATTTCTTAGACTCATCAAATAATTGTTTGATCCTTAGATATTGTCCATTTGTTTCTTTTTTTAAAAAAAGTTATGATTTATTTTTATTCTATGTGTATTGGTTTTTGCCTGCATGCATGTCTGTATGAGGATGTTGGATCCCCTGGAACTGGGGACAGACAATTGTGAGCTGCCATGTGGTTGCTGGGAATTGAACCTGGCTCCTCTGGAAGAGCAGCCAGTGCTCTTAACTGCTGAGCCATCTCTCCAGCCCCAACCATTTGTTTCTTTAAAAATTCAATAAAATTTTACAGTAAAATAAGGTCCAAATAAGGTCTGTTGTATTTGCTTGATTTGTTTCACATGCCATTTTAAACAGATTCTTCCCTTTTTTCCCCCTTCCTAGTAGTTTATTTGTTTAGGAAATTTATTTATTTGTCCCTTATATTTCCTCCATTCTGGACTTCTCTGAAGCTCTAACTTCTGACATTTTGGTTGTGAGCCTTAACCTGTAACAGCTGAGCTCTCTCTCGGCCCTGTGGCTTTAACTTTTATTATCATGTAAAAACATAATTACCCAGACTTAATAAATCGCTTCTCTTTTTCCATTCTTTTATTCTCACACTTTCATTTTGGGGGTAGGATGGGGCTGGACTATTAGAGGTAACAAGACAAGGCTGCAATTTAAAGTGGGGGAGAACCCAACTCCAAATGGATTTGTCTTAAAGAATGAAACCCAAACCCAAAAGAAAACAGGTGAAATTAGCCATTGAAATTATGGCCCTGTGAATCAACCCTTGCCCCCTACATCTGGCAGCACTTAGCTCCCCCAGGGCACACTCGGTGCCCTAGGGCACTGCTACACATGTCTGACCAGCCCCAGAACAACAAAGCACACAGAGGCTGTACAGAGAGAGGCAGCAGGTAACCATCAGGCCTGCGAAAGGCCCAAGCTGTCTGACAAGGACACACACAGGAACCAACTGGTTGTTCCCATGGCTCAACAGTCCTCAGCAGAGGGCTTTATTGCAGCACACACATTCTGCAGCATGCCTCTTCAAGTCACTGGGTAACTTCCTTGTTTTTATCTCGTCCACACATTCTCCCTTTTCTCTCAGATACTCAGTGAACAGCATCAGAGAGAAGCTACATAAAGCTCCCTTGTATTCTTGCCAAAAACCCATCCAGAAACTCAACTATACTGTTGTCTGGATCGTACTCCCAGACTGTGGAAGAAGTAAAGGGACCAGATTATTCTGCAAACATTTTAGATTTATATTTTTAAAAAAGGAAACAGCACACAGGAATGAGATCTTCTACTTATAATCATTTTACAACTTAAATGAACATAGTACTACAGTTTTAAATATGGCTCTTGCCTAAGTGAGCATTTCATAATTATAACTGCCTGCCTCTCCCAGAGCCTAAAGCCTTCTTTTAGAACCCCATGTGGGCAATGGCTCCTGTTCTCCACCAACTCACTCTCTGTAAAGCAACCTGTGCAGAATGGTGTGTTCACAACTCTTATGCTAAGGCTTTACAGGGTGCTGCCTCACCAAGAGGGCACGCAGAGTTGGACAAGTTAGGGCTCTAGCAGACTGAAGGGGAGGTAGCTTGGAGCTAGTGGATCTCTTCAGTTATTTTACATCATAATGAGACAATTGTTTACAAACATGTTTCATACACAGTCTTAACCTTCCCTTTGGGTGGATTTTATGAATTAAGAAGCTTTGAAAATGATGACTTAAGGCAAAGCTTACCTAACTGTCATTCAACCTCCACTCTGCGGCACAATTTCTTCAACCATACAATAGAAATGTGTTTCTAATATCCGATGCGCACACATACATACATGCATGCAGGTGAGTGTGTTTAAATGTAGAACTAAGACATTCTTTAACAAATGTATCACATACAGTTAAATATTTGGAAAAGCTAAACACATTTTCATTTTGAAGTATAAAAGAAAATGGAATGAGAACTTGCTTAAGGAATAGAATTACTTCCTGTTAATTGATGTTGCTCTCTTGCATCGAAATTAGGATAAAAGGCAGAAAGGTAATTGCTGACTTCATTACTACTGCTCATGACTTTATACAAAACCTGAAGCGCCGCCAGGATCTGAATTAGACAGACACTTTCAGGCTGAGGAGATGGCACAGTGGGTAGGTGCTTGCTGCTCAAACATGAGTGTCTGAATTCAGATTCCCAGGGCCCTTGCAAAAGCAAGGTGTGGTAGCCACATCTGTCACCCAAGTGCTGGGCAGGGAGAGTGGAGACAGGCAGATCCTAGGTGCCACTGACCAGTCAGGTTCAGAGAGACCCCTGTCTCAAAGAATAACCTGGAAAGAATGGAGAGAGAAACTGAGCACCAACTTCCCACCTCCACACACCAGTGTGCACACCAGAGCGCACACACACACACACGAACAGAAAAATACTTTCAATTAATGAGGCCCGAGGCTAGGGCTTATGGGTTAAGGATACAACTAGGGGGTTGGGGGAGATAGTCCTTCCTGTGACATGGTAGCAATACTGTGTCCACACTTCCTTGGACCTTCTTATTTACATCTGCATTACTTCATTTCCACTCTGCAACTAAAAAAAAAAAAAAAAAAAAGCCAGGTGTGGTGGTGCACACCTTTGATCCCAGCACTCAGGAGGCAGAAGCAAGTGGATCTCTAGGAGTTAAGACTGGTTTACATAGTGAGTTCCAGGTCAACCAAGGCTACATAGTGAGACCCTGTCTCAAAAACCAAAAACTAAAAAATGAGTAAGCAGGCTTGACTGTCCTACAGTCAGTCTCCCTTTTGCCTTGGTTTTATAAATAAGCAAGAATGAAAAGACACTGGAGTTTTATAGTTGAAGTTTTTGTAGGTATTTCCCCAAAACATGAACATATTTTAAAAGAAAAGAGGTAACTATTTACAATTCTTCGCAGTAGGCAACCGTGGAGTCTGGTGAGCATCCTGGCCTAGTAAGGTCTGGACACGCTCGACTTGTCTTTCTGTTTTCAACTTTGTTGAAATTCAGACTTCGTTGAATATAGACTACAAGTTGTCTGTAAAGGTGTTTCAACAGTAAACATGATTAAAGTTGCACACTGATTATGATTAAATTAGAAAAAGAGAATCTTTTTTTTTTTTTTTTTTTTTTTTTTAACAGTACTGGAGAGTTGAAGCCAGGGTCACAAGTGCTTTAAGTTTCTCTCTCTCTCTCTCTCTCTCTCTCTCTCTCTCTCTCTCTCTCTCTCTCTGTCTGTGTGTGTGTGTGTGTGTGTGTGTGTGTGTGTGTGTGAGAGAGAGAGACAGAGACAGAGACAGAGACAGAGACAGAGACAGAGACAGACAGACAGACAGAGATGGTGTTTCAAACAGGGTTTCTCTGTAGCTCTGGCTGTCCTGAAACTCGCTCTGTAGACCAGGCTGGTTTTGAACATCAGAGATCCACCTGCTTCTGCCTCCCCAGAGCTGGGATAAAGGGCTTTTGTCACCACACCTGGCTCAGTGTGTGTGTGTGTGTGTGTGTGTGTGTGTGTGTGTGTGTGTGTGTTCTTGTTTGTTTTTCTAGACAGGGTTTCTCTGTGTAACAGCCCTGGCTGTCCTAGAACTTGCTTTGTAGACCAGGCTGGCCTTTGGAGATCTGCGCTTCCTAAGTGCTGGAATTAAAGGAGTTCGCCACCACCTCCTGGCCTTCAAAATATGTTTTTAATGTTCTTAAAATTTTGTTTTTGAGACAATGTCTTGGGCTGGAGAGATGGCTCAGCCATTGAAGGCTAGGCTCACAACCAAAAATATAAGAGGCAATGTCCCATTTTGTAACCCATGCTCGCCTAGAACTCATTATGTAGTCCAGGCTGACCTCCAATGTTCACAATAATCCTCCTGCCTCCATTTCCCAAGTGCTGAGATTATAGACATGAGCCACCACACCCAGCAATGTTTTTAAGTTATGAACTGAATTCATATTCGCAATGAGATTAAAAACAGCTAGTCCCTTTTCACTCCTAAGAAGTTATTTTTCCATCATAACTTCTAATGTTTACATATCTCCATCTGTCAGACAGTTCACAGCAAAACAAACTTATTTTCCTCTATCAATCTTCCTTTCAGAGATGCCCAAGCTATTACTGATAAACCAAGGACCAGATTGCAGATCACAGACAGGACGGGGTCATCAAACACACACACACACACACACACACACACACACACACACACACACACACACGGAGAGAGTGGGAGGTGTAAGCAAGCTTGAGCTTGCATATCTGTAGGGTGAAGTCTACTTGAGGATAATCAGGCTTTTCTGCTTAGAGCTGGAAGCATTTGCCCACAGCTTCTTGACCAGAGCTCCAGATTTTCACGACAGCCCACAGGGGCTGCACGTCTGGCCCCAGCTCTGCAGTCTGCAATGGCTCCATTCTGCAGTCTTTCTCTGCCCTCGGGCTATGGGCCCCTTTCTGATCCTCAGACACACTAAGCCCTACTGTCTCTGCATCCCCCCTTTCACCAGCTCCTCACATCCCTGGCTCATTCACATCTTTCAGGCCTCAGCTCAAATGTCACTCGTCTGTGAGGCCTTCTGGGTCATTCTCTAAAGTGGTCTTCCCAGTTATTCGTACCCTCTTCACTCGGTTCCCCTTGATGCCTTTCACCCACTTTGTAGTTATGTTTATTTGCCCAAGTGCATTTTCCTGGCGCCCCAGCACAATGCTGCACCCCGCTAGGCACTTGAATCACTTGCCCAACCTTGGGGGCACAGCTGCTGGGATCTGGCCCTCTCTTTCTTTAAGACTCTCTAGTCTCATAAAATCCTTAATACTTCGTACCTGGATTTCCTTCTTTTAAAATGTGTGCTTTACTTTCTTGTTAAAAGAACTATCCGCATGCCCAGAGACAACAGTAGGTTTTTGTTTTGTTTTGTTTTGTTTTGTTTGAGGCAGGGTCTCACTATATAGTTCCAAGCTGGTCTAGAACTCACTATATAGACCAGTAGGGACCTAAACTCATAGAAATCCACCTGCCTCTGCCTTTCAAGTGCTGGGATTAAAGGTGTGGGCTACCTTTAATACTTCTTTTTTTCTTTTTTCTTTTTGTTTTTTCGAGACAGGGTTTCTCTGTGTAGCCCTGGCTCTCCTGGAACTCACTGTAGACCAGGCTGACCTCAGACTCACAGAGATCCACCTGCCTTTGCCTCCCAAGTGCTGGGATTACAGGTGTATGTCACCACTGCCCAGCCTATGAACACATTTTAAAGATTTGTATTATAAAAATGAGGGGCTCTTCCTAATGACCCGTCTGTAACTCCAGTTTCAGGCAGACACCTTCTTCTGACCTCCGAGGGCACCAAACATGACTGTAATGTACATACATATCTGTAGGCAAAATTCTCATACACATAAATCTTTTAAATCAATCTTTTAAAAATATAGAAAATTATAAAAAATGAAACTATAGGGGGTGGGGAGATGGTTTAGTTGGTAAAATGTTTATGATGCAACCTTGAGGGCCTGAATTCAGATCTCCATCACCCAATTTTTAAAAACCGTTATAACAGCACACACCTATAACCCTAGAACCGGAGAGGCGGAGACAAATGGACCCTTAGAGCTCACTGGCCCATCAACCTAGCTGAACTGAGAAGCTCTAGGTTTATAAATGTTTGTAATATATAACTATAAATATTATATGATATAATTATTATATTATAAACCTACAGTACATTATAGATTTATAATAATAAAGTGGAGTGTGATTGAGGAAGACTTCTGACATTGATTTCTGGACTTTACATGCATGTGCTCACACATGCACAAGCATACACACACACACACACACACACACACACACACACACACACACGAGCATGTGCAGACACCACACACACCCACATGAGCATGTACAGACACTACACATAATACACACCCAACACCATATATACACAGATGAAAGTATGATATGAAATAAAAAAAGCATTTCTACTTTCTGTAGAAAAAAAAAAAAAAAAAATCTAAGGAGTCAGCTAAGACTCCGGAGAGACAACTGTAAGTGTTTTAAAAGCTTAATTTAGAAAAAAACAAAAATCTGTGCTGAGAGGGAGAGGTTCACGAACCACCTGGAAACAAAAGCATAGCTATTCTTAAGGAAGGAATAGGCTTCAAACTTCATACCAGAGTGCGTGCCTGGCACACACAAAGAACTGTGGGTCTAATTCCCTGTACCCCCCCAAAAAAAAAATTCAAAAAAAGAAGAAGAAAGAAAAAATCTTGCTTAAAAACTTTTAGTTGAGGGTTGGAGAGATGGCTTAGAGGTTAGGAGCACTGACTGCTCTTCCAGAGGTCCTGAGTTCAATTCCCAGCAACCACATGGTGGCTCACAACCATCTGTAATGAGATCTGGCGCCCTCTTCTGGCCTGCAGACAAACACGTATATACATAATAAATAAATCTTGTGGTGGCACACTCAAGAGATAGAGGCAGGTGGATCTCTGTGAGTTCGAGGCCAGCCTGGGCTACAGAGTGAGTTCCAGGAAAGGCGCAAAGCTACACAGAGAAACCCTGTCTCAGAAAACAAACAAACAAACAAACAAACAAACTTTTACTGCACACAGTGCTGCACGCCTATAATCTCAGAAGACTGCTGTAAGGTTGATGTCAGCCTAAGCAACAGTGTCAGGCTGCAGTGACCGGCCCTGTCACAAAACAAACAAGCAAAACTGGAAAAGAGAACCGAGTTCCGCAGTGCTCACTAGAAGTAATAGCGATGGGAAGGGAGGAAGAGCAGAAGGCATGCCTGGATAGAGCTGCAGGACAGTAACATGGTGTACTCAGAACAAAAATCCCAGCTCCAACCTGACAGCATTCGGGGAAGCAGTGAACGTGGGAGGAAAAGGAGGTAACGGAGTGGAACTCGGGTCAGGAGACTCGACACCCAGACATCCATACAACAAATGATCTGGTTTCTTCAATGAACAAATCACAGAGACTATAGAGGGGGAGAGAACCTAAAGACAGAGCCAATCAAATTCAACGTGTGGCTGTGTTTGCTCTTTGCTTCTAGCAACTGTTCTATGAAAAAAAGACAATCAGGGAAATCTAGACAGTGACATGATGGACACTAAGAATAGTCTCAAAGTCTGTAGGGTTTAGAAATGGTATTTGTGTGAATAAATATTACATAATACACACACATATTATGTGTGATGCATGTGCTTGTATGTTCACATGTATGTGGACTCACACTTCTATGGGTGTGTGCATGCACATATGTGCACGTAAAGACTCAAGGTTGATGTTGGATGTCTTCCTCAATTGCTCTCCTTTATTTTTATGTATGTGTATGTGCACATGCATGCAGGTGCCTGTAGAGGCCAGGAGAGGGCAGCAGATGCTCTGGAGCTGGAATTATAGGTGTATG
Source organism: Onychomys torridus (assembly GCF_903995425.1). NCBI lineage: Eukaryota > Metazoa > Chordata > Mammalia > Rodentia > Cricetidae > Onychomys > Onychomys torridus. The sequence goes on along the minus strand of NC_050446.1, from coordinate 48,389,837 downwards.
TGAGCCACCTCATGTCAGTTCTGGGAGCTGAATTCGGGTTCTTTGCAAGTCACAGGTGCTCTTAACTTCTGAGCCATAGCTCCACCCCTATCTTACTGAGGCAGGGTCTCTCACTGAACCTGGAGCTTGCCAGTTTCTACCAGACTAGCTAGTTGGCTTGCTATGGGGATCCCAAATCTCTGCCTCCTGAGTCCAGAGATTACAGATGGCCACAATGTCCGTCTGGCTTTTGTGTGAGTTCTGGGATCCACACTCCAGAGCTCACCCTTGAGCCACAAGTATTCACTGAGCCATTCTCCCAGGCCCTACAATAGTGTGATATATATATTGGTTTTTCAAGACAGGGTTTCTCTGTATATCACTGGCTGTCTTGGAACTTACTTTGTAGACCAGGCTGGCCTCAAACTCACAAAGTTCCACCTGCCTCTGCCTCCTGAGTGCTAGGTTTAAAGTCGTGTGCCACCACGCCCAGCTATAGTGTGCATTTTAAATTACTTATATTCTCATATATTAGAGATGCCTACTAAAATATTTACAGATATAATGAAACACCTAACACTGCATGCACGCCAACATTTATGGAGAAGGGGTACAGGGGATGGATATGTGTATAGATAGTAGAGAATACAATGGTTTGTGGAATTTCATTATACTATACTGTCTAATGTATCTTTAGACTTTTCCATAGCAAAAAGCCAAAGGGGTGTGTGTATGTGTCTGTCAAATTACTCTATTATCCCTTAAAGCACATCCATATTGGCCACTTCTAGTTCCAGCTACTTGGGTAGTTAGGACAGGAGAAGCCATGAGTTTGAAGCCAGCTTGGTCAACATAGAAAGACCCTGTTGAAAACAAAATAAAAATTAAACCTCTGAATCTATGCCATGTCCCATGATCCCACAGCCCCACAAGTATCACACTGAATATTCATAAAATGCAGATTTTCAGGCCCTGCCCTAGACAAACAGATTTAGGAAGCCAATTTGGAACCTGAAAATTACTGTTTTCATACATAAAACTTCTTAAACAATAGTTCTTATATAAATTAAACTCTGGGAACCATGGATGGGACATTTTGCATCAGGTTTGATTCCTCACCTTCCAAGTGAGAAAAATCAAAGATCAGGGATCTATTAACTGGTCAGAGTTCAGCCCCAGGAAGAGGTGTGTCCTCAGCCTCTCAGATCTTGACTTTTAGTACTATTCACTCACCAGCTCAGGGGCACAGCCTCACTTATAAATACATGATCATTAGCTTTCAAAAGTCTGCTTCAAATTCCCCCAGAACCAAATTTACCCTTTGAATGCACCAAGATTAACACACACACACACACACACACACACACACACACACACACACACACAAGGGTTTGTGGGTCCAATGTGTCTGAAAATGAACGGTATCGGTATAAGAGATAGGTTGGCATTCTGATAAAGTGGAGGTGTTTATAGCCAAATCTCTGGGTCTGGCAGAAAACTGAGAGCCATTTTTCATTTGATAGGACCTTAGCACAGGAATACAGCAGGGAGTCACCTGCTCGCCACTGGTGAAGATCGGTATCGGGAACCACCTCCCTTTGCCATGGTGAGGGTCTGGAGGACTTTTTTCTGACCACAGAGGTTACTGGCTGGGCTTTGCGGCTTTGGTTTCTGAGTTCCTCCTGACTGTAAAGGTGGCCTTGGCATCCTCAATTGGTAATGGGCTCAGCAGGTAACTAGAGACTGTGAGGTGGGTGCCTTTCTGGCTGCATTCACATTCCTTCCCTTTTTGGTATGAACCCAAGTGTTCTTAATTTGAATTAAGGGTGATTACAGTGCAGATACACAGGTCCTTAGTGAGCACAGCCAAGTGCTATGGATGGAATGCGGGGCTTTATGCAGGCTAGGCAGGCGCTCTGCCACAACTTCAACCCCAACATTTTAGTATAGAAAATGTCAAACACACACAGACTGGGAGAATTTTCATTTCCCAGTGAACATTCATTTCCCGGGGCTCTAGTACATTTCACTATACTTGACCTTTAGGGCATTTCTAAACATCCCACCATCTACCCATCTACCCATCTTTTCAGTTGTTTCTGTCCTTCAACTCCCGACCCTCCTGCCTCCCAAAAGCTGGGATTGCAGGTGGAGCCACACAAACATACCCAGCTTTTCTTTCCCTTTTCTTTCAAAATGCATTTTATAGTAACAGGAGATCAAGAGCAGCTTGGCATGCTGCACCCATATCCTGAACTGTAAGCCTTCAACGTGCATTTACAGATCAGTACCAGGAGGGGGGAGGTATATTTGTCACAGCACATGCACATACAAATCCTCAGTGCACCACGTGGTGAGTTCTGACAGATGTCCAAACTCCTACAAAGATAGAAGCCACTCTCGACGTTGCAGGACGCGCTGTTGCATCCCAGCAGACCCCACCTTCCACAGTACCCACAGGAGTGGTGCTCTGCCACATTAACGGGTGAGGACAGGGCCTAGAACGATGGTAACACTTCCCCAGTGGAATGGCTTAGACTGCGGAGAGGCTCGTTCTTTTTCTCATGACCCCAAAACCAAACCCCAGGTCCTGAGCAGTTCCTTTAATGCTCTCCCTACTTGACTGTGTACCAGATTTTCATTTCAAAACTTCTAAGTTAAACTGAAATGAAATTCAGAACTTCTGACTGGTTCCAAGCAAGTAGATATTTTTCCATAACCTTTTATCGAGACGAAACCTACAAGAATAGCTAGTATAAAGGAAAATAATCATGAATACATTTAAAAGGGACTAAAAATAATTCACATAGGAAATGCAATTATGTTTAATTACATTGGCTGGTAATATTCACCCTGCAATCTTAGAAACGAGTGTTGGAAATACACTCTATGCAAGAAAAAGCCCCAGTCGATCACACAGCTAAAAAGCATACATTTTCTTAATCTCCGAATTTTCCTGACTCCAAATGTAACACAATCCAGGTTTCAAAAATTAATGACTATTATTTCTCAGGCATGCCAGCAAAGCAGGAAGATTATCGAGGATATTCCCGGGCTATCTGCAAACTGCCAACAAACGCCATCTTTTCTCTTATTTGTTAACCGCCGCTGCCACTCTCTTTGTAAGCAGCAATCAGAAGATGTCAAACAAATTCTGCCTTTGCTGTGCACACTGATGGGTGCCTCTGCTTGTTTTTATTAAGAAACAAAACAAAACAAAAATGTTCCCTCCAGTAATTACCAACCCTGGCGAAGGGGGGGCACTGCTGGGATGCTCAGCAGCCTCTGGGCAAACAGAGATGCTGGGAGAAAACCACAGAGCAAATGGGAATGCCGGAACACATTTTTCTTTGGCTCCCTTGGGGATCCTGTGACTCGGGATCTTGGATTCCCTTAAAGGGAAAAGCTGGAGTGTGCATGGGGGCAGGGTGGGATCATGTTTATCAGTCACAACAGTTCATCTGGGCCAGGGTCCAGGTAGTCTGCATGTCTAAATTTGATGAAATATAGGCGCCACCAGGTAACAGTAGTGGTCATGGAGCTTGCCAGAAACCTGTAACTCAAAACTAAAAAATGAAATTAAAAGACTACTTAGGCAGGCAGTTTCTTTCTTCGGGATGCAATCATTGCACACTACAAAGTAGAAAGAACAGACAATGCTTTGTGTGTTTTTAGGGCTTCTTCTTAATGTAACACAACATCTGGGCCAGAAAAATACACACAAATATTTTCCAACTTGCATTTCAATATGGAACTGGGATATGTCAGCCGGCCTGACCTCCCTCCCTCCCTCCTTTCCCCCCACCACATTCTGGACAGTTCGGCCTGTGGTGGAGGGGAGGCTGGGGAGGTCTTGGTTGTATCCGGAGGGCAGGTACATGGGGCAATGGTGTAGGAGCAACAGCCTGACCCTGTCCTGTCAATAAACCTTAACCCCTACCCTCGGGGGCCCCGAGCTGCCTCTTCCCTGTCTAGCTTCTTCTATAATTGCTCTAAAAATGACTCTTCATTTAAAAGTACCTTTGTGTAAACACCCCACAGGAACTGACAGTCATCAGAATTAGCACTCAGTTCAAGTTTTTAAGAAGTACAAGAAAAGTCTTTCATTATGGTGGGACTCTGGAAAAAAAAAAAATGACTTCAACTGCTGTGCAAAACAATACTCATGGTTCTTTGGCTTTCTCTGCAGGTGACATCAATTTTGACTTTTAAGATTGTTTACAATGAAACGTTAAATCTTTTGATTAAGTTATTTGAGAGTAAAGACGGAGAAGTGATTCCTCCTCCTCCTCCTCCTCCTCCTCCTCCTCCTCCTCCTCCTCCTCCACCACCACCACCACCACCACCACCACCACCACCTGGAACCTAACTGCTTTTCTTCTAAGCGCCCCACAGATGTGAAATCTCATGTCTCATTCCATTCCACAAGGTGCCACTAAAAATTCTAATAGGGATTCAAGTCCTTCTTACCTACACATGAAAATGCAAACAAAAAGTTCAGACAGGGAGCTGAGATAAGTTCTGGAGTAAAAGTTTATGTTGCTGGTGCTTGAGACAGGCTCTCCTGTAACCCAGGCTACACTTTCAGTGTAGCTAAAAAGGACCATGAACTTCTGATTCTCTTGCCTCCATCTCTCAAATGCCGGATTACAGGCATGCACCACCACGCCTGGTTTGTGTGGTGTTGGAGGCTTGCACCCAGAGTTGTGTGCAATGCTAGGCAAACACTTTACCAGCCGGATTGCATCTCCAAGCCCCTGCTGCTGTTATTTTAGAAAACGTTTATGTGGTATTATTTGTGTATATGTGTATGTATGGCACATGTGTGTGGTTGTGAGCAAGCATGAACCATGTTGCATATGTGAGGATAGAGGACAACTTCCAGGGGTCAGTTCTCTCCTTCTACCAAGGGCTGTGGGGATCGAAAATCAGGTTGTCAGGCCTGTGGGGCATGCACTTTGACCCACTGAGCCATCTTGCCAGCCCTGTTGTTTTTAAGTAACAGATCGATTCAGTCTTGCAGACAAGAACAAAATGTATTTTCATCATTTGTGGCTTCATATGTGTGTGCATATACATTTATATGAACATAATTTTTGACTCCCTGGAAGCAATTCTCAGAGCCACTAAATTATTACTTTCCTACTGACAAAACAGGAGAGCCATTTGTTGTCAATTTTACAAAAGGCAACCAGACCTCAATTTTGCAAATCTCAAGTTCTCTTCTGATTGAGTATGGGCTAATTTCTGCCATTTGAAATGATTTATTTAAACAGCACAAATGAAATAACTCTCTCTGGTGATTTTTGTTGTTATTGCTGGGGCCCTGGGGTCTGCGCATGCTGTAAGCATCCCAGCACTGCTGAGTCCCCAGTGCTCTTGACTCTTTTACCTTTATTATTTATTTATTCATTCATTCGTTTGTTTATTTATTTATTTTTAGAAGAGGGTCTCACTAAATTGCTCATCCTAGTCTTGAACTCACACTGTAGCCCAGGCAGGACTTGAACCTGTGGTTCTCCCACTTCAGCCAGGAACAGGAATTACAGTCCTCTACCACAAAGCCTGGTATGCTGGCTAGTTCTGTGTCAACTCAACACAAGCCAGAGTCATATCTGGGAAGAGAGAATCTTAATTGGAAAAATGTCCCTAAGTTTGGACTGTAGGCAAGTCTGTGGTGGATTTTCTTGCTGGTGATTGACATGGGTAGGCCCAGCCCATTGTGGTTCCACCCCTGAGCAGGTGGTCCTGGGAGCTATAAGCAAGCAGGCTGAGCCAGGCAGTGGTGGCGCATGCCTTTAATCCCAGTACTAGGGAAGCAGAGGTAGGTGGATCTTGTGAGTTCAATGCCAGCCTGGTCTGCAAAGTGAGTTCCAGGATAGCCAGGGCTACACAATAAAACCCTGTCTGGGAGATGGGGGGGGGGGTACAGTAGGGTGGAGAGAAAACAGGCTGAGCAAGTCACCAGGAGCAAGCCAGTAAGCAGCACCCACCCCTGGTCCCTGTGTCGGTTCCTGCCCTGACTTCTTTGGTTGACACACTGTAACCTATAAGATGAAACAAACAAACAAACAAAACCCTTTCCTCCCCAAGTTGCTTTTGGTCATGGTGCTTTATCACAGCGACAGTAAAGTAACCAAGACACCTAGCGCTCTAGTAACGCATTACTCAATACTGACAAAATAAAAGCAAGCCTCCTTTGCTAGTCCATTTTCTCCAGAGTACACTGTGGTTTGGAAGTGTCCCTCATATGCCCCATGTGGTAAAGGCGTGGTCTTCAGCCTGCGGGGCTACTGGGAAGAGGTAGACCCTATGAAGTGGGGGCCTTGTGGAAAGTGGTCGGTTATTGAGAGTGTCTGCTTAAGGGGATACTGGGACCTTTGGTAGTTTAAGTGAGAATGGCCCTCATAGGATATATTGAGATGTTTAGGAGATATGGGCTTGTTGGAGGTGTGTCACTGGAAGTGAGCCCATGTCATTCCCAGTTAGTACTCTCTCTCTTTCTCCCTCTCTCCCTCCCCTTCCCCGACTCCCTCTCTCTGCCCAGTGGTTGCTGTCTCAACATGGAGGCTCTCAGCTACTGCTCTAGCACCATGCCTGCCTGTCTGCCACCGTGCTTGCTGCCATGATGGTCAGGGACTAACCCAGAAGATCTCTTGTGCTTTCTCACTAAAACCTGCGCTTTGCCCCAGGGCCGTCAGTGTATTGGGACTTTGACATTAGGACATTTTAGGACTTTGACATATTGTTCCTCTAACTTCAATAATCTTGTTCTTCACTACTATTAACCTATGGGTCTTCTAAGCTGCCACCTCCTCTGATCCTTTAAGACCTCAGTAGATGGCCTATCTCTGGGACCCACATTCACTGTGAGTGCCTGGCAATGGCCCTTAGCACATGTGCTAGCATTGCCTTGTCTTCCTACTCTGACCTTCCACTAGGTTGCCAGATCCCTGGGGACAAGGAATGTGACCATTTTATCACTTCCTATCATGTCTGAGAAATCAGGAATCTCTTACAAAAAAAAATAAATAAATAAAAATAAAAAATAAAAAAGACTGGGTATGAAGTAGATTAAAGGAAAAGACAAGTAATGGACCAAATGGACCAAATGCAGTCTATGGATAACAGTTGTCAGGGACTAACTTGCATGCCCACGATTTAACAGGAAAAGGATTTGCAGGATGGCCTGAAGACTTGCAGTTACCCTCACATTAGAAGTGCTGGACATCTGTCACTGGGTTCAGGAAAAAGACTGCAAATTAGGTCAAGGTTACCCCACAAAAGGAATGATAAAACCGTCGTAAAGTGAAAGAAGACACACTATACCTAGGACCAGTATTTCTGCCCAAGATGTAGCAAAACTCATTTCAGGGGACAAAAAGACGGCAACTCAAACACGGATCCACTTTTACTGCTAATGGCTTATTTACTTACATGACTTCATGGTGCTAGTGTCTGAATCCAGAGACAAACCAGGCAAGTGCTCTACCACTGAGCCCCAGCCCCAGCCCCACCTCTCTTTCAGATTACGGCAGGAGCCCACATGATCAGAAGACAGGAGAGGACACCAGAGGTTGAAGAAAAGATCAGGAGCTGAAAAGCTCATGATGGGTGGGAATGGCTTGGAGAACCAAGAACAGAGCCTATGCAGTGCAGTGAGGTGGGAATTCTCAGGAACCAACTGTGTCACCAGAATTCCAGGCAAGAGAAAGCGAAGTTAAAATGACAAGTGGACAGACGTGTTTAAAACACAGAAGTCCCCAGATCTCCTAAGACGCAGAGTGAGACCACTAGACCACTCCCCTTGACCATTTGGTTGGTTTGTTTGTTTGCTTTTACAAGACAGGGTTTCTCTGTGTATCCCTGGCTGTCCTGGAACTCATTCTGTAGACCAGGCTGGCCTTAAACTCACAGAAATCCTCCTGTCTCTGCCAAGCGCTGGGATTAAAGGTGTGCATCACTGCCCAAACCCTCTGACTATTCTGATCAAAGACTAGGGAATGAGTCTCAGGAGGTGAGACAGTTGGACATGGGGCACAGTGCTGAGGAGGGGGGCGGGTGACATACTCTCTCAGGCCCCTCTTTGACAGATTTCTAACTATACATTTCTAGAGATGGAATTAAATAACGGAGCTAAGGCTGGGTTTGCACCACAGGAAAAATGTGTGTCTATCACATCTGAGGCTTAGTTCCTTCCTCAGCATTTCAAAAACAATACCTTTCTTTTTTTCTTTCTTTTTTTTTTCACTTTATGCATTTGAATATTTTGCCTGAATGAGTTTGTGTACCACATGCATGCAGAGCCCATGGAGGCCAGCATAGGGCATCAGATCACCTGGAATTGGAGTTACAAACAATTGTAAGCCACTGGGTGGATGCTGGGAATCGAATATGGATCCCCTGGAAGAGCAGCCAGTGCTCTTAACCACTGAGCCATGTCTTCAGCTCACAATACCCTAAAGTCATCAAAGGCAATACTTCCCAACTTCATGGCTGGGGCATGCCATATTTAAAATATTCAACATAGGACTGAGGATGTAGCTTGCTTGGGAGAGTGCTTGCCTGGCATACATGAGGTCCTGGGTTCAATTCCCCTATCACAGGAAACAAATCAGTGAACTTAACTAGTAAATCATTTAGGGCATCCTAAAATAACCCAAATATGTTGTGTGGTTTGTCTGTATTTTTATTTTTAGCTGAGCTAAGGATTGGCCCTGTGGCATCATGTATACTAGATAAGCACTTGACTACTGAGCGACACTCTCATCCTTGTAAATATATTTGCTGTAAACATATTTACAAGTCAGAAAAGCATGCACCATAGCCATGTCTCCCTCCCGTGGTCAGCTCTGATGCTGAGTGGCCGCGTCCTCATCCACAGTCTTCCTTCTCACACATGTGGCCTCTTTCACAGGCAAATGTGTCTTCTGCTCCTCAGATCAGAGGAGATCTGCCACGCATTACCTCCTTCACCTCTTCATCCACTCCTTCCTACTCTCATCCTGTGTCTCAGAACTGCCTCCTCACCCTCCAGTTCTAACATGTTAATTCTTTGTCTCTGACTAATGGGGCCCTTTCTGCCCACTCCCCCCACCCCTCATGCTTTCCTCTCAGACTCCTGAGATGTGTCTCCTCTCCTTTCACACTCTCTAACTCCTCGCCTGGCTCTTAATTTGAACTGTTGCTTAGGAAATCTGGTAAGGTGGCCAGGAGACAATTGGGGCAGATGCATAAATGCAGGCCATGCGGAGACCAGGTGGCCAACCCAGGGTTCCCAGGCCTCTGTGGCAGGAGGGGGTGGGCCTGAACTAAAGGATGGGGCCAGCCAAGCCTCCGCCAGAAGCCCAGTCCTGCTGCTCAACAGCCTGACTGCCTGCACAGGGGTGGCCTGGATTGGCTCTGAGAGTCGCCAGTTGGACATACTGACCTAGACAATAATTAGGGCACGTTCAAGGTCTGCTGCACAGAACAAGAAAGACAGTTTCAAAGAAGGCTAAATCTCACCCTTACAGATTTTACTCCTAAATTTTCTGGATTTGCAGACACAGTAAGAATTGAAAGGCAGATCCGACCAGGTACTGGAAACTGTGACACACAGAACCTTGGAATGAATGTTCTTTCATGTGCTTTTAGAAATGACCCAGGTACTTGGTGAACACAAGGGAATCTAGTAGGTATGCTTGATGAGAATCCACACTGGGAAGGAATTGAAGATCAAGGTCAGGAGTGATTAATATACACACAGGAAGTCATCAACATTGAAGCAGTATGAATCTCATTAAATCTTCAATAGCTTCCTATTGCCTGAAGGGACGGAGTGGTATTCTAATGATTAAAGCAATAACATTAAAGCAGAAAACAGCATTAGAAAATTAATCTGGCCCTTACAAAAGAAGCTACCATCAAGCACTAACCACTGAGCCGTCCTCCTGGGCTCTCCTTAGCTGTGCCTCTTCGTTAACTTCGTTAACCCTTCTCCCTAGCTGGAAGCCTTGGCCAAAGCTAACTGGTGATGGAGGCACTTGAGGTCCTCCTCCTCCTCCTCCTCCTCCTCTAACCTAGTTAGCAGACAATCCCCTCGGTGAGGCACCCCTCCGCGGTTCCTGGCTGTCTGCCCCCACCCCTACCCTGTGTTCACTGGCCCACGAAGAAGCGTTCTCCTGCTGTGGTCCTCACTGCTTTTCTGACTGCAGTACCGCGCCCTGCCCTCTATAATCCTCCAACAGCTGCTCTGCACAGGGCGCGGCGTAAGGAAACGACGGGACGGCGGAGCTGTTTCTTGATGTAGCGATTCCCGGACAGGTCTGCACCGCGCAGCCGTCTGCCCTGAGTCTGCCCAGGTGCTCCTTCGCCACTCATTCAGTTCTGTTGGCTCTTAGAGGAAAATTATAACCTTACCTGTGCTACAGACAGGCTGTGTGAGGCCCCAAAGGCGGAGATCTCAGGCTGAACTGAGAAAAACTGAGTTTGTTACATAGACTCCACATGTGAGAGAGAACATTAGCCTAGCGCAACACTTCAATGATTGATCAACTGTCGTGTATGCAGGAGAAACCTCTTTTTTCTTTTTCTTTTTTCTTTTTTTTTTCTTTCTTTCTTTTTTTTTTTTTTTTTTGGAGACAGGGGTCTCTCTACATAGTCCTAGCTGACCTGGAACCTACTATGTAGACCAGGCTGGCCTCAACTCCAAACTCACCGAGGTTTGCCTGCCCCTGACTTGGCCTCCCAAGTGCTGGGATTAGACGAACACGACTATTCGCAGCTCTGTAGGAGAAATCTTGATAGACCACAGTCTATCACTAGCTTCCATAACGACAGAAAGTAATTGTAGAAGAGACTACTGAAGTGTAGCATTTGAACTGAAATACTCCCTCCTAAGGGAGGAGGGAGGCCTAAGACCCAGGAGGCTCTCAAAGCTGCCAGTCCCAGGCACCCCAGAGGATACACGAGCAGTGACTGACTCTTCGGGAGCTGCCCACCTGTCGGGCAGGGCGCTCCCGCTTTTGAGATTGACACCATGATGGGCCACTGGGGATGCCTGAGTCCTGAGGGTAACCCCAGTAAGGCCACTGGCTCACCAAGCTGGACTTGGCTGGGCTTAGAATAGCACTCGGGAGGCAGAGCAAGGCGGATCTCTGTGAGTTCGAGGCCAGCCTGGTCTACAGAGTGAGTTCCAGGAAAGGCGCAAAGCTACACAGAGAAGAAACCCTGTCTGGGGGGGGGGGGGGTGGAGTTTGTTCCTATCTCCCCCAGAAGGGAAGAAAAAAAATCACAGGACACAATGTAGGGGGGAAACCACTTTGGAAATGCTTCCTCTTAGGCACTGGGAAGGCTCAGTGAGTAAGGTGTCCACTAAGTCTGCTGGCCTGAATTCAGTCCCTGAGACCAACACAGAAGGAAAGAACTGATTTCTGCATTGTCCTCTGACCTCTTCATATGCTCTGTGGTGCACATGCCCATACACATATACACGCATGCACAAACAAATGTTCAGAACATTAAAAATAAGAAAGAAATGCCTACCCTTCCTATCTAAATGGCGAGCTTTTGTTTGTTGTTTGGGGACAGGGTCTCATGTAGCACATGTGGGCTGGCCTCAAGTTTGCTGTGTAACTGAGAATAATCTTGAACTTCTGATCCCCTTGCCACTGTATTCCCAGTGCTAGGATCACACTGTGGAGGCCACCTCACCAGTCTGTGGTTTGTTGGGGATCAAACCTCCAGGATCTTACTATGCAGCATCGTCCAGCTGGCTTCAAGGTTTGGACCCTCCTGCCTCAGCTTCCCAAATGCTGGGGTTACTAGTGTATACCACCATACTTTATAATATCTTAATACCGCCACCATGAATAGCTGTCATGAGCTGACCCTATTCCATGCCTTGTGCTAAGTGATGCTGTGTAGCCAGTCTCCAAGATGGTCCCCAATGCCAGCCTTCTGGTATGAATGCCCTGGTCCAGCTCCGTGCCCCAGTGTACAATGTGACGAATAGCATATAACAGCAGCAATGGGAAGTCATTTCTGAGGTTTGGTGAACAAAGGCTGTGGTATTTTTTTGTGGCTACTCATCACTAGCTCCATGCTGTGATGACCATGGCTAGAGTCTCATTTAAAAAAGCAAAACAGTAGCTGAGTGTGGTGGACCTCATCTGTAGCCCCAGCACTTGGGAGCTGAGGCAGGAGAATCATGAGGTAACAAACAGCCTGGGACAAAAAACGGGGTCTCTAGACCACTGCTCAACTGCAACCTTCTGACCCTGACCAGAAGCACGCAGCCAATACTGGCCTGTGGTCCTTGGACCGTGGCTGGTGCTGTTTGTCAACTGCACCCTAGTTGTCTGAGAGCCATTTGTCACACAGTGATGATTAGCATTATTAATTTGTCTATTTACCAACCTCCCTCCATCCCAAGACTGGGTTTCTCTGTGTAGCCCTGGCTGTCCTGGAACTCACTCTGTAGATTAGCCTGGCCTAAGAGATCTGCCTGCCTCTGCCTCCCAAGTGCTGGGATTAAAGGTGTGCACCACCACCACCACCACCACCACCACCACCACCACCACCACCACCCAGCAAAGATGTAATTATTTATATATATGGTGTTTGTCTGCATGTACATTTGCACACCATGGAGCTAGAGTTCTAGACACTTGTGAGCTGCCATCTGAGTGCTGGGAATTGAACTCAGGACCTCTAGAAGAGCAGCCTTAACCACTGAGCCATTATCTAGCCCTATTTTCCTTTTAAGTACGGGGCCTCATGTAGCCCAGGCTGACCTCCAACTTGCTATGTAGCCAAGGAAGAATGGAGTGCTAGGATTCAGGGTTAGCCACTCCAGGCAGCACCAGTTTCCCTGACGCTTGAGATGGAGGCCAGAACGTCGTGGTAAGTGAGCACTCTACTGAGCTGCATCCACAGCTAGCCCAGGCACGATTTCTTTAAACACTTTCGGTTCCCCAGGAAGGCAGGTGGGCCTTCACCACCATTTACAAATGAACTCACAGAGGTGAACTAATTGCACCCCAATACAGGACTAGCTGAAGTCTCGGGACTCAGACATAAGTAGCCTGATTTGAGAACCCACATTTTTAGCTATTGTTTATAGCCTGCCTCCTACTTCTTGTGTGTGTGTGTGTGTGTGTGTGTGTGTGTGTGTGTGTTATTAGGGATCAATTCCATGACCTCATACATGTTAGGTAAGTGCTCTACCACTGAGCTACACATCCATAGTCCTCATATTACTTTTTTTTTTTTAACTTTTCATTTCTTTTTTTCTTTTTTAAAGATTTATTTATTTATTTATTTAGTATACAGAAGAGGGCACCAGATCTCATTACAGATGGTCATGAGCTACCATGTGGTTGCTGGGAATTGAACTCAGGACCTCTGGAAGAGCAGTCAGTGCGCTTTACCTCTGAGGCATCTCTCCAGCCCTCATATTACTTTTATAATTAGAAGTTATAATGGGAAGCATTTCCGCCCCTAGGAAAGGAAACCCCCACTGTCCCTTCACTGTGTCAGGGCAGAGGCTCCCCGCAGTTCCTAAGACTCCCCCTGCTCTTTCTTACCTCTTTCAGGTCCCCTCTTTCTGGGAGGCCACCCGATCTCTGGGGTCTCCAGTGATCCTGCCTCCTTACCATTTTCTTTCTTTCTCTGCTTCTACATACGGCCATTCTCTGTTTCAAAAAACAAAGCAAGGGCTGGAGAGGTGGCTCAGCAGTTAAGAGTACTGGTTGCTTCCAGAGGACCCAGGTTCCTTTCGAAGCACCCAAATGGCAGCTCACAACTGTCTATAAATCTAGCCCCAGATGATCTGATGCCCTCTTTTGGCCTCCATGGGCATTGAATACATCTGGTACACAGATATACAGGCAAGCAAAACACCCATACACATAACTAATTAATTAATGCAAGGGCTAGAAAGACAGCTCAGTCAGCAAACTTGTGTTTGCTGCACAAGTGTAAGGACCTGAGTTTGGATTCCCAGGACCCACATCAAAAGCTGGGCACAGTGTTATATTTGTAACGCTAGCACTGGAGATGCAGATGGGCAGATCCCTAGAGCATACTAGCTACTCACCCTAGCCAAACTGCTGAGCTCCAAGTTCAGTGAGAGATCCTCAAAAACTAAAGTAAAGAGCAATTAAGGAAGACAGCCAACATCAACCTCTGACCTCCACAAGCATGTACACACAAGTGTATGTGGCCAAACACGCAGCTGCACACACATGAACATACACACACACACAAACACACTTACTCACAGAAAAAGAGCCAATGCTGGTGGTGCATATCTGTAATCTCACTCTCAGGACACTGAGGCAAGAGATTCACAAGTTCAAAACCAGCCTGGGCTCAACAGAGCCTGTCTCAAAAATCAAAACAAAACTTTATGTCCATAAAAATCATATGCACAAATCATATACACAAATGTCCTAAGCATCATTTTTCATTGCTAAAAAGCAGAAACAACACAAATGTCCATCAGCAGGCAAAGGGATATACAAAACATAAACTCTCTCTATATATTCTAATAAACATATACTACATACAAAAAAAGTTGCATAATTCAGGAATATGAAGGAATAAAGTTCTGGCAAATGTCTGAAAACATCATGCTAAGTGTGAGAGGCCAATCACACAAGACTACATATGACATAATTCCATGTACATGAAATGTCCATGGACTAGGGATGTGCTCAGTTGCTAAAGTGCTTCCCTAGCACCCACAAAGACCTGGATTTGATCCCTAGCATCACATACAGTGGGTATGGTGACTCACACTTGGAATCCCAGGTTTTGTGAGGCAGGCACAGAAAGATTAGAAAGTCTAGGTAATCTTTAGCTACATACTGAGTTTGGGGCCAGCCAGGGCCACATGAGAGCCTACAAAGCAGAAGCAGAAGGCAAGTGGCTGCTGGGAGTGCTGTGGGGGCGGCAGGCCGAGGACTGACTGCTATGAAAAGATTCTTCCTGAGGTGATGAAAATGTAACTGATCCTGGTGATGGTTGTACAATTTGGTGAGTATATTTAGAAGCACAGCATTATACGCTCTAAATATGTGGATGGTGATGGTCGTCAATTACATCTCTAGAAAATTCTGTTTTTAACAAAAAGAAGTCTCCCTCCATCTCTCAACACAAACAAACAAACAAACGAACAAAAAAACACCATTTTCTCTACAATGACAATCAATCCTAAGTTTCTTTTCTTTCTAAAAATTTTCACCACATCTCTGTCTACCTCTTAGTGGGCAAATTCATTCACTTTTATTAGCTACCCCAAATTCCTCCTGAGAATCTCTTCTGGACTCGGATCTCCATATCTGTCAACCCCTTCCTGGCTGCTCTGGTGGACCCCCGCCCAGGCCTTTTCAGGAAGCTGCCAGCCCCTGTTCTGTCTCCTTTCGCATCCATCCCCCATTACCATTCACCATTACTCTTTGATTCTGCACTATTGTCTAACGGACCACAAAGGCCTTCCCCGCACACTCACAGTCCTTAAACAGTAGACTAAAATGGAGACACCCTCTCATTTCCCTGTCTCAGTGGTCACTGACTCAAGCTGATGACACCTGAGTTGGACATCAGTTTCCCAGGACTGGATCCTGACCTGCCTTCATCTCCTATGAATCCCTTACACAAACCCTCTATCCTAAACACGTCCTGAATGTTTCTGTGTCCTGGAGGTGTGTCTCCACCACCCTGCCTTAATGCCTTTGGAATGCCCTTCTCCCCACACTGCAGACTGTCTTAATCGTCCTTCAGGACCTCGTTCAATTCTCACTTCCATGAAGTACCAACTCCAGCTGCCAATGCTCTCCCTTTCCTTCCCCTGCTCCAGGAGCACCATCACAGGATGCACTGTCATACATGCTAAGAGGCTGGTTCCTCCAAACTCACAAATGCTCGGCAGAGTACAAAGTCCCCCTCATGATGATACTCCAGGCCTTCCCTGCTACCCAGTTTTCTCCTCACGCCCCTGTCCTCTGGCCTTGCTGGGAATTCTCATCTTTGAACACTTTTTTTTTTTCTTTCAAAACAGGGTCTAGCTATGTAGCCCTGGCTGTCCTGGAACTTACTGTGTAGACCAGGCTGGCCTCAAACTCATAGATCCTCCTGCCTCTGCCTTCCAGGGCTGGTGTAAAAGGCATGCACCACTATGCCTGGCTTGGATACTTTTTTTTTTTCTTCTCCTTCTTCAAACTAACAGATTCTTCTGCTTCCAGGTTATTCAACCTGTCTGATAATAAAAGACACAGCTTTAAACATAACAAAGTTTTTGTTCTTACGCAGCAGCTAGCCTTGGCTAACTCGGTAATTCCTCCTCCTCTTGCCAAACTCCAGCCTCTTCTCTCCTGTCCTTTCTATAATACCCATCTGGACCCCCCCCCCCCCCCCCCCCCTCCGTCCAGCTCTCTACCTCATCCCTGCCCATCATGCCACAGACACTTAGCCTGGCTGGCCTTAAACTCACAGAGCTCTGCCTGCCTCTGGAGTTCTGGGATTAACGGTGGGCAGCACCACACCCAGCCCTTCTAACCACCTCTATGGAGAAAATCATACAGTATCAACAGGCAGGCCACTAAGATCACTGTCATGTCAGTGAGCATCAATCCCGTTAGGATTGGTTGCCAGTTTCTTACATTATTTCCCAATTCCCCACCTCGTTTCATCTGTAATCTCCAAAACAATGAAAAGAAATAAATGTAAATCAATGGAGACAAGGGCTTTCCTCAGTTTTCTGTGTTATCTACTCCATCCATCGTTTCCTGAACTCAGAGAACAGGAGTCTGACTGTCTTCCCTCTACCTCATATGCATGCCTCAGCTCAGCTCAGCTCAGCTCAGCTCACTCCCACCCAGGCGGTCCTCAACCCCCACCCCAATCTCTGCGTTGGCCACTCCCTAGCTCTTCCTCAACCTGCCTGGCATGTTAATCCCTCAGCTCTTCCAGGGTTTTAGACAAGAAGCTCTCTTTAGACAAGTCTCTCCTCCCGCCCTGACAAGGCCTTCTTTGTGCTGCCAGCCACAGACCCCAGCTAGCCGGCACAGTGACGCTCACTCTCCAAATGGTCCACCATGCCAGTTACTGTGTCTGCGCATCTGTCTCTTTGCTGCAGTAACTGAGTGACATGTCTGAGTCCCTCAAGGACTGAGAACTTGGGAGGATAAGAACCACATATTTCAAGTTCAAGACACCGTTGCTGGCATCTCCACTCCCTAGGCTCCTTTTGTGTTTCCACAACATTTAGACCAACCTTTTCCCTTTTCTCATTAACTTGTGCATTAATACTTTGTGGCTAGAGAATATAGCTTATAATTTGTTGTTGTTTTTAGAAGTATTAAGGCTTCTATTGGCATGAGTTACCAAGTTTTATCCTATTTCTTATGTATCTGGGATTTTTGGTTTTGGTTCTTGCTTTACACATATTTGTAAAAATAAAAATAAAGGTAATATTAAACCCAAAGCGCCACATTCAATTATTAAATCAAACTTACTAATTATACATTCTGAACTTTAACAGCCTTATTGTATCTACTTGTCAACTTCTTAGTTCCCACTGTGACTGTGGTTTTTATCAGTTTTTCCTTTTGTTTCTAATAGTTCTTGCCTCGTGTATCTCAACACATTATTTGATTCATTATTAATAACTTTATTGTAGCATAATTAACTAGTCACTTTTCATTCACTCATTCAAAAAACATCTTCACTGAATTTTACATGTCAGACACTATTCTAGGTGCCTGACATACATCAAAGAACAAAAGAAACACAAATCCTTGTAGCTCTTACATTCTGCCGGAGACAGGCACCAGGCGGTCAGCCTGGCAAGAAACTTCTCGGGCCCTGCAAGGATCTGGCTTTTACTTTGAGGGTTTTAAGCAAAAGAATGACATGATCTAATTTGCATTTTTATAAGATCAGTCAGTCTACTAGTGTTCACAATAGAGAACCGAGGGCAGGGATAGTGACAGAGAGACCAGTGCACCCGAAAAATCCAAGGAAGAAATGATACTGGTTAAAATCAGGTGGTAATGGAGAGGGGGGAAATTTGTTTGGTTTCTGGGTGAATATATTTATTTATCATTTGTTTGTTTTTGTTGTTACTGTTTATTAGACAGGGTTTCTCTGTGTAACAGCCCTGGCTGTCCTGGAACTCACTTTCTAGACCAGGCTGCCTTCAAACTCACAGAGATTCACAGGCCTCTACCTCCTTAGCACTGGCCTGGGTATATCTTAATGGTAGGTCCAACAAGATTTCTATTTATTTATTTGTTTGTTTGTTTGTTTGTTTGTTTATCTATCTATCTATTTTTTCATTCATTCATTCATTCATTCATTCATTCATTCATTTAGGTTTTTTAAGACAGGGTTTCTCTGTGTAGCCCTGGCTGTCCTGGATCTCACTCTGTAGACCAGGCTGTCCTCAAACTCAGAGATCCACCTGTCTCTGCCTCCCGAGTGCTGGGATTAAAGGTGTGTGCTACCATGGACTGGCTCAACAAGATTTCTTAAATGTATTTCTTAACAGACTAAACACTGAAGAATGAAAAAAAGAAAAGAAGGAAATGAGTATGACTGAAGGTTGATAAGTCTGAAAATATCACATTGGGGAGTCAGCTCACAGGCTCGCAGGAGGATGTGAGCCCGATCCTAGCACCCATGTGAAAAAGCTGAGTTCTACAGTCAGTGCCTGTCATCCCAGGGCAGGGGTGGGCAGGCAGGGGTGGGCAGGCAGGGGTAGGAGGCAGGGGTGGGCAGGCAGGGGTGGGCAGGCAGGGGTGGGAGGCAGGGGTGGGCAGGCAGGGGTGGCAGGCAGGGGTGGCAGGCAGGGGTGGGAGGCAGGGGTGGCAGGCAGGGGTGGGCAGACAGGGGTGGCAGGCAGGGGTGGGCAGGCAGAGACAGGAGGATTCCTGAAGAGAGCTCCATGATCAGTGAGAGATTCTGTCTCAAAAAAATAAGGTGGAACCAGGTGTGGTGGGTCACACGTTTAGTCTCAGCACTTGGTACACTGAAGCAAACATCTGAGTTCTAGGCTAGCCTGGTCTATATAGGGAAGTCCAGGCCAGCCAGGGCTACACAATGAGACCCTGTCTTATAAAAAAAAAAAAAAAAAAAAAAAAAAAGGTGGAAAGTAATAAAGGAAGACTCTCAATGTCAACTTCTGGCCTCCACAGGCTCACACACAGGTAAACACACACACACACACACACACACACACACACACACACACACACACACGTACTCCTAAACATATACACATAAACATAAAATTTGTAAAAAGTCACACTGTATACTTTATATAGGTGAATTCGTATTGTATGTGAATTGTATGCCAAATATGCTGCTTTTTTAAAAAATTGCCATCAACTAGGCTGGGCACGGTGGCACAGGGGTATAATCTCAGTATTCAGGAGGCCAGCCTGGGCTACAAAGCAAGACCTTGCTTGAGAGACAAAATAATACAAACAACTTATCAACAACTAAGGTGAGAATGCGGGGGGGGGGGTGGGGGGGGGGGGGCGCAGAATAGTACTTACTACAAATCCAGTGTCAGAGATATAAACATGTTAACTTTTTAAAAAATAAATTGAAGCCAGGCAGTGGTGGTGCACAACTTTAAATACTGCACTCGGAGGCAGAGGCAGGCGGATCTCTGTGATTTGGAGGCCAGCCTAGTCTACAGAGAGAGATCCAGGACAGGAACCAAAAACTACACAGAGAAACCTTGTCTCGGAAAAACAATAAATAAGTAAGTAAGTAAATAAATAAATAAATTAATTAATTAAAAAAAGAATTTGATACATATATATGAAAATATATATTTTTTATTTGACATGTTGACTTTGAGATGTATATTAAGTGAAGATGTTCAGTAGGCAGTAGATGCAGCCCCTTACTGGTGTCAGTAAGCCCTGGGATCCTACAGCTGAACGGACATTGTTTAGAGCCATGGGCTTAATGACATCGTTAAGGGGCTGCTGAGTCTAGACATGGTGTGAAAAGTACTTCATATACTCTGCTCAGTGTTAATACTGCAGCCTTGCTTTTCACAATGGATTCTTCTCTGTGAACCAACTTTACCTTCTAGCTCAACTCTGGAAACCTGGTAAAGGTGGGCTGTCAGCTGTGATACAAAGGAATGTGGTTTGTGATGAAAGTGACTGGACTGGCTAGTTTTATGTCAACTTGACACATGCTACCTCAGCTGAGAGGCGGGGCCTCAGCTGAGAGCATGCCCCCATTAGATCAGGCTACAAGCAAGACTGTAGGGCATTTTCTTAATTAGTGACTGATGGGGGAGGGCCCAGCCCATTGTGGGTGGGGGCACCCCTGGGCTGGTGGTCCTGGGTTCTATAAGAAAGCAGGCTGTGCAAGCCATGGGGAGCAAGCCAGTAAGCAGCACCCCTCCATGGCCTCTGCATCAGCTTCTGCCTCCAGGTTCCTGCCCTGTTTGAGTTCCTGTCCTGACTTCCTTCAGTGATGAACAAAGCTATGGTTGCATAGGCCAAATAAACCCTAGTGAATTCTCCATTAGTCTAGAACACACGAGATCCTGTCTACAATCAAAACAAACCTTCTTCTATTTATGGCAGCATAACTGCTATAAGAATTCCTTGTTGTGTGATATTTTGATTGTGTTGTGACAAATAAAGCTTGCTTGGAGTCAGAGTTAGCCACTAGCCGACCAAAATTAACCACAAAGGTTTTGGAAGACTGAGGACAGATATCAGGAGAAGAAACAGTAAGGCGGGGCGGAAAGGGATCTGGCTCTGTTTTGGAAGAAGCCAGGTAGAAAGGACTGGTGACTGCTGTTTCTCTGATCTTTCAGGTTCTTACCCCAATATGTGACTCCTACATTTTTATTGATAAAGAGTAATTAGAGTAACGTTTCAGTTCCTTTTGTACTAAGCAACCAGGCAAACATGGGGACCAACTGATTGTTGGCACTACATATTGAGGTAATGCAGAGGACAGTGAGCCTTAAGAGAAAACAAATTAATCACCCACACACACACACCTGCCTAGATTTCTGCTCTGCAAACCCTTTCCAATTGTGGCATTGGGAAGTGAGGCCATGAACCATCTGAATGCTTGGCTAAGTCAGAGAATAAAGGTTTTGAATCAAAAGCAGCTGGACACAAGGTCATTAAGACTTAGCTGCTGCTGGCTGAGAGCGGAGCCAATCCCAGAGTTTGCCATGCTGGTAGATGCAGGAACCCCAGTTTAAGTCCAGAGCCAACACACTTCCCCGAGCAAACCTCACAAAGCCTCCCCAACCCCAACAGCATTCAACTGAGACCTCAGAAAGTCTATGACTTAGGAGTTAAGAAGCACTCCTGTTAACAGGGTAAAAGTGGATAAATTCCATCTAGCTGGATGCCTGTCTTTATAAATGAAGTTTTATTGGAACATAGCTATGCTCACTTGCACCTGGCAGCATTGAGAAATTGCAACAGATAGTATCGTCACAAAAGCCTAAGATACTATCTGGCCTTTACTGAATTTTACTCTGGAGTAAGGCACCTTGTATTTCCCCTCGAATAAGGGCAACCTTCCCCCCAACCCCCACCCCCCGCAAAAAAAAAAATCTGTTCTAACAAAGAATAACACCAAGCCTGGCAGAACCAAACTGCTGCCTAACACTCAACATAGCATAAAGAAAATCAATATAATCTCTAAAAGATATCCATTGTGGCCAGGTGTGGTACAGCACTCGGGAGGTGGAGGCAGAGGCAGTCGGATCTCTGAATTCGAGGCCAGTCTGATCTACATAGTGAATTCCAGGATAGATAGGGCTGTTATACAGAGAAACTCTGTCTCAAAAAACCAAGAAGAAAAAAAAAAAGATATTCATTGTGTGACATATACAATTAAAAATTACATGAGGGGGCTGGAGAGATGGCTCAGTAGTTGAGCATTGACTGCTCTTCCAGAGGACTCAGGTTCGATTCCTAGAACCCACAAGGCAGCTGACACCTGTCTGTAACTCCAGTTCCAGGGGATCTGATACTCATGGCAAAATACCAATGCATATAAAATAAAAATAAATAAATTAAAAAAATAAATACTACATGAGATATGAAGCAGGGAACTGTAACAAAGAAGAAGGAGGAGGAGGAGGAGGAGGAGAAGGAGGAGAAGAAGGAGGAGAAGAAGCAGCAGCAGCTAATAAAACAGACTTAGGTAGCCCAGATTTCAAATTTTTAAAATAGCTGTTATGGGCTGGAGAGATGACTCAGTAGTTAAGAGCACATACTACTCTTGCGGAGGGTCTTGCCAGGTGGGTTCCCATAATCCATATTTTGGGCTCACAACTGCCTATAACTCCAGTTCCAAGGGATCTGACTCCTCTGGCCTCGAGTACCTTCATATATGTGGTACACATAAATTCATGCAGAACACACACATGCACATAAATAATAAATAAAAACTAAATCTTTTTTTAAAAGTTGTTATGTTTACTGGGTGTGGTGGCACATGCTTGTAATCTCAACTCTTTGGAGAGGACAGGAGGACCAGAAATTCAAGGCCATTCCACATAAGACACTTGTTAGGACAGTTGTTATAAATGTATGTTCAAGTACTTAAAGGACAGAGTTAGTGAGTGAATGGCTGGGAAATCTGAACAGAGAAACAGAGGTTCACACCTCTAATCTCAGCACACAGGAGGCAGAGGCAGAAGGATTAGGAATTCAAGGACATCTTGGACTACAAGAGACTCTGTCTTAAAACAAATAGCTAAATGGCAATCCTAGAAATAAATACAATATATATGAGGTTGAGTGGGATTCTCAGTCTTTTTTGTCTTTTTCCCCCTTTTGTGGTACTGGGGATGGAACCCCAAACCAGGGTCTCATGGGTGTTAACCAAGAGTTTGGCCACTAAGCTACACCCCTAGCCCCAGGCTCATTTTTTAGAGATACACAGTGAAAAGGATCTTCAAATGAAGTGATTTATACCTGGGCATATCTTAAAATAATTCAGTTTGGGGAAGGCAATGTGGCTGAGGGAAGAAGAAGAACGGGTCTCTAGGCATACAGTATGTGAGTAGATGATGTATATGCAGAGTTTGCTACTCTGCTCTCTCTTCTGTGTTTGAAATTTCTTATATTAAGAACATTCAAAGGCTAAAAAAGGATAATCTATTCTTCACAAGAACAAAGTTGTTGGGTTTTGTTTTGTTTTTGTTTTTTCTTTCCCTGTGTAGCTTTGGAGCCTGTCCTGAACTCACTCTGTAGACCAGGCTGGCCTTGAACTTACAGAGATCCGCCTACCTCCTCCTCCCAAGTGCTGGGATTAGAGGCATTCGCCACCACCGCCAAGCTAAGAATAAGTTGTTTTAAATGTTAAAAGATCATTCAAGTGATGCTCTTTGTTCACGTGATGATTGACTCATCTTTGCCAAAGTCTCTAAGATATGTTAGACACAACATCTTCACAAATTCTGAATGTTTTGGTGAATATAGACATTTCATAAAAACTGAGTATTTTATTTCACAACACTGGGAATGTGTGTCATTCTCTGTATGTATTACAAACTTAGATGCACACATCCACACCAATATATGGGTATCTGACTTCACAAACGGGGGTTGCTTTAAGCTAAACTGGACCAGTAAGACTGTTCAATGGGCAAAAGTGTTACTACCAAGCTGGATGACTTGAGTTCAATCTCTGGGACCCAGGTGATGGAAAGAGAAGTCCCCAAAGTTCTCTAAAGGCCTTTATTGCACACCTTGGCACCTGCTTAAGCACACACTTACACAATAAATAGGCAAATACATGTAATTTTAAAAGCAAGGAAATTGTCCTACAACTTGCTTTTTCCCAACAATATGTTTTGAGGATACTATTCCATGTTAACTCAACCCTTTTTACATATCCTTAGATACGCATATACACACACAAAGATGTAGGTATCTGCTGTCACACAAGGTGACTGTGTTAAGTTAATCTGAGTTGGCATACAGTAAGTGCTGAGTATTACTATGAAAATATTACCTCCTAAAACCGTTTCTATGTGCCTGGCTCTTAAGTAGTCCCTCAAGTTGTTGGTGCTCCTTTTTCCTCGTCCTTGAACCAATTTCTGAGTTCTTTCCAGCAAAGAGTCAAAACGTATACTAATTCAACCATGATTCATGCGAACGCACCTGTTTGGAACGGACTCGGGCATCGTTAGTTCTTTTGAGTTATCATGAGAGTAATCACATTTTACAAGTTTCTCAAAAAGACATGCCAATACAACAGCACTAAACCGCGTGTCCAGGCGCATTTCACAGTCGTCGCCGGTATAGATGTCTGTAACCCTAATCCCACAAGCAAAACGGGATGAGAAAACTTTAGGCAATGACCCGCAAATCTCAAGGACTAACCACTCAGCGACATGGTCCAGGAAAGGAGTGGACAAATGTGTGTCTGTGTTAATGCAGCGCGCCAGTGTGTATCGTGTGCGTGGGTCTGACTGAAAGGACGCACGTGCGTACCAAGTCCACGCGCGGATGTATCTCTAGGCCTCGCAGGCCTGGAGCGGTCGCATTCCGCTCGCTTACCTCCGCGGACGAGCAGGTGGACGCCGATGGGCGCCGCCATGTTGGCTCCGGTCACGTGGCCAGCAGAGGGCCTCGCAGCTCCGCCCACTGGAGCAGCAGCGCTACCCAAACCCAGAGGCGCTGATGCAGCCGGAGGGGAGTGCGCGTGCGCGTGAGACCGACAGCGGGAGCCCAGGTTAACTAGTGGCTCTGGTGTCTCGACTAGCAGCAGCCCCATCTGCGGCCAGCTCGCTCTCGCCACGCGAGGCTGGCTCCCGCCGCAGCTCTTGCTCTGCGCCCTCGCACTCATCTAGGATGGAAGAAAACGGTCAGGTAAGTGTGGCCTCCAGTATTTATAGCATCAACATTTTGGTGCATGGAAACATGAAACGTTCCAGTTGGGCTGGAGAAAGAACACAATTCAGTGTGCAACATAGCACTTTGCATCGTCTTCCACTCTCTTACACTTTATTTCACGGCAGTTAGTTGAAAGGTAGAATTTGGTTCAAACCGATCAGCTGCCCCTCGCTATGTTAGAACCTAAATTACTCAGCAGAGACTCCAGAATAGAATAGCTAAGACACCTGTGTGCTCCAGTGGGTGCCCTCAGGGGATTTCTCTTTCCCCGATTACACGTCCTGCTTGGCAGTATTAACTGGTGGTGTGCCTTTAGACATTTAAAGGATAACCCTGTCAATATGCATAGCCCACAGCTGAACCCCATGGAAAGTCAAGTATGAGTTAAGCAAGGCAGCTGGTGTATCTTCGATGCTACTGTTGCCCGTTTTTATCACCTTCTGCTCTTGTCCTGATGTGGATTCCAGTCGGTCATGGACCGTGTGTCACCCATCTTGATAGCCTCCAGTGCTCAGCACAGAACAGGACACCTCGAGATGTGTATGGTGAAGGAGCCCAGAGTGTGGGTGTAGTTTCTGGACTTTGAATGCAGTCAAGATCAAAAAGATTCTTTGTGAAGGTGCTGATGTTTTGATTTTTAAGACTCCATATGCAGAACCGGCATGGTGGTGGATACCTTTAATCCCAGAACTCAGGAGGCAGAGTCCAGAGGATCTCTGTGAGTTCAAAGGCAGCCTGGTCTACATAGTGAGTTCCAGGACAGCCAGGACTACATAATAGTATCAAGACAAAACAAAACAACAAACAAACAAAAACAAAAAGCCAGAAAAGAATTCACAGTCTCAATGGAAAGTTAGCCAGTTCAGAAATGAGTTAACGGGAAGCACAAGCCCTTTCTCACCTCAGCACCCGACGGACCTCTCTTTGGCTTTAAGTGAAGTCACAGGCTCTAAAGTTTTACCCTTTGTACTTATCATAAACCTCAAGTCTGAGGACACTTGATCCAAGCTCCTTCTTTTTGTTTGAGAATGCACATAATATGATTTGATCAAATTCATTCCTGTCATCTTCCGAGAGCTCCCACCCCCCCTTACTCCACCCCGTCCCTCCCACCACTCTCCCTCCCAACTTCGTGGGTTGTTTTTTGTTTGTTTGTTTGTTTGTTTGTTTTTTTAAACCCACTGAATCCACCTAATCCTGCCAGCATGCACTTGAATGTAGGGCCATCTACTGGAGCACAGGTATCCTATCAGGGCCAGAACCCCTGAGGGAAACTGTCCTCCCTCCCCCCAGGAGCCATCCATTGCCAACCCTCAGCTGGGGGTGGGACTCTGTGACCTCCTCCTAATCCCTGTTGATATCTTGGCTAGCTAGGCCTTGCGCACATAGTCATAGCCACTGTGAATTCTTGTGTGCCCCGTGCCTGTTGAGTCAAGAAAACACCGTTTGAGAGCAGTCACCCACTACCTCCAGCTCTTAGAGTCTGTCCGTAACTCCCCTCTGATGAGATGATTCCCTGAGCCTTGGAGCGAGAGAATCTAACACGAATGTCCCATTTAGGGATGAGCACAGTCTCTTATTCTTGCATGTTAACCAGTTGTAAGTCTTTATATTGATCTTCATCTACTACAAAAAGAAACTTCCTCTTATGAAGGTTAAGAAATGCACTAATGTCTGGGTATAAAGAGAACTTAGAGCTGGGCATTGGTGTCACATGCCTTTAATCCCAGCACTTGGGAGGCAGAGACAGGCAGATTTCTATGTTTGAGGTCAGCCTGATCTATAGCATGAGTTACAGGACAGCCAGGGCTACATAGAGAAAAAGAAAAAAAAAAGATAAGATCTTAGGGTGCAGTTTAATGCCATGTCTATTTAGCAGAGTAGTAGTATATTCTCCCCATAGAGTCTATGACCTACACAGTCATGGACGCCTGGCCTAGTTAACAGTACCATACATGTGTTTTGTCTTGTGGAGTGGACCTTAAATCCCATTCAAAGATGACTGGTTGCTCCCATAACATTCATGGCATTATTGCGCCAGTGGTCCATGTTGTCAGCCAAGCCAGTCATTACTGTAACTTACAGAGTTCACAGCTGAGTAAAACTATTGACTGTTTTTCTCCCCTAGCAGCATGCATCATGCCTTCCAGCGCTATAAGGCAAATATATTCTTGTAGCTTCCTTCAAGCTCCTTTACTTACGAACTCTGATCATTTCTAGGGAGAGGATTTCTGTCCTCTGTGTAACTGAAATCCCAGAGGGTAGCAAAGGAGCCTGACAGTCGAGTACTAAGCTAGGAGATGTGCAGAAGAAACTTAGAATCCCCAGTGAAGCACCAGAAGGTATAAAGCCCAATTTCAAACATCTAAAACAGAAGATGTACTCATGCAATGTAGCTTACCAGCCCTTGGAAAACAAATGCATGATCTGTGTAGAATCCTGTGGAGGAAGTCTGCAGTAAGTTCAGTATGGTGGGGTTAGAGGTATAGCTCATCCTGCACAGTGCTTGTCTAGTCGTGAGTTTGATCCCCAGTACCCCACATAAAAAGGTCATAGTGGTACATGTTTCAATCCCAATACTCAGGAGGTAGCAACAGGAAGGTCAGAAGTCCCTGATCAGGGAGTTGGGATGGATATGATCAAGATACATTGTTTGAGTGGATGGATGGATGAAATTGTCAGAGTAACCTTTCAAGTTCAAGATCATTCTTAGCTACTTGACAAGTTCAAGGCTAGACACAGGAGATCTTGTCTCAGAAACAAACATGTCAGCAGCAACAGGTATCTGGAGATGAGATATAGGGAATTTGTCTGGGTGAACTTGTTGCTGGGTACCCAGTCTAGCAAAGTGATGAGCTCCAGGTTGGATAAGAGACCCTGGAAAGTGACCTAAAAGGGCATATGACAGTCATTGGCATGTACACACACATGCATGTGCACAAATATATATATATCACACACACAAGACTTGCTGGGCATGGTATCGCATACCTTTAATCCCAGCACTCTGAAGGCAGAGGCAGGCAGATCACTGAGTTTAAGGCCATGTGATCTACAATAGCTAGTTACAGGCTATTCAGGGCTACATAGTGAAGCCCTGTGTAAAACAGAACAAAACATGTTGACTTGTTAGTGATTACTGATCTAAAAAATAAATCAGAAATTCTTCTATGCATGCTTTTGAAAAACTAAACATTCAACCCTTTTCTTTTACTTAGTATTAAAGATGGATGCATGCTCCCTTTGGCTTCACATATACCAAGGTTAGAATGATATAAAGAAGATTAACATGGCCCCTGTGCAAATGATGTACAAAGTCATGAAGTGTTCCATATTTTTAGTTGGGAGGAGGGGGGAGAACATGCTCAAAATATATTGTATGAAAACAATTTTAAATAGAAATGAAAAACCAGTGAAAATAATACATTAAAAAGATTTCTGGGGCTGGAGAGATGGCTCAGAAGTTAAGCGCACAAACTGCTCTTCCAGAGGTCCTGAGTTCAATTCCCAGCAACCACATGGTGGCTCACAACCATCTGTAATGTGATCTGGCGCCCTCTTCTGTATGCATAATAAATTAATAAATCTTAAAAAAAAAAAGATTTCTGCCACACAAGTTTTTCTAAAGTTGTGTGTAATTTGTGATCAATTTTAACTATACTGGTTTTGTGTAATATTGTTTTCAATACACTAGGGATTGTGAGACATACAGTAAATCTTTGAAGGGCACAATTTAGAGCCCCATCTGTTTTCTAGGATTACCCATAATGAAGGTAGTTTTGTAAACCTAGACTGTAGTCGGGGGCGGTGGTGGCGCACGCCTTTAATCCTAGCACTTGGAAAGCAGAGGCAGGCGGTTCTCAGTGAGTTCAAGGCCAGCACCTAGATTGTAAAAAGAGCCTGTATTAGTAATGTTTCTGTTGCTGTTGTGAAAACCCCACAACCAAGGCAGCTTTCAGAAGGAAGAATTTGTTTGGTTTATAGTTCCAGGGAGATTAGAGTCCCTCATGGTGGGGACATGTGGCAGCAAGCAAGCAGGCATGGTGTCTAAAGCAGGGAGGATGTAGTGGACGGAGTGAACAGGAAGTAGGTGGAGGCTCTATCATCCTAAAGCCCTACCTCTTCCTCCAGCAAGGCTGCATCACCTAACCCCAACAGCGCCACCAACAGCGAACCAAGTGTCCAAACACTCAAACCTATGGGATACATTTCTCATTCAGATCACCACAGGGCAAAATTTGTCCTGTGAGGATTTTTGTTAACTAGACTTAAACTAGAGTTGCTAGGAGGATCGTCTCCGTTGAGAAAATTACCTGTAGGCAAGCCTGTAGGGGCATTTTCTTGATTAGTGATTGATGTGGGATGGCCCACCTCACGGTGGGTGATCGACACCCCTGGGCTGGTGGTCCTGGGTGCTGTAAGGAAGCAGCCTGAGCAAGCCATGAGGAGCAAGCCAGTAAGCAGCACCTCTCCATGACCTCTGCTTCAATTCCTGCCTGCAGGCCTTGGCCCTGAGTTCCTTCTCTGACTTACCCTCATGATGGAGGACACCTGTAAGCTGAAACACACCCTTTCCAACCCAGGTTGCTTTGGGCCCTGGTGCGTATCACAGCGAAAGAAAACAAACGGGGACAAGATTCATAGACACATTTGTCACATATGGAAACATTGTAACGCTAACTGGGCGACTGCAGTGTGAACTAATACTCCTCCAAAGCTGGTTCCCTGACCCACTGGGGGAAACTGGTGCTGAGGACGTGCATATAGCTTCCCGGGCCTTGTTATCTGGGCTTAGCTGCATTCACTCTTTCTGACCCTGCCTCTGAGTTTTGCCCTCTGAATTTACCCCTGAAAACTTAGCTTTTTTTTTTTTTTTTTTTTTCCAATTTGATTTCTTAACCTTTTACTCTGTGGCTGGAGAAGAACATTTCCAACCCTACCCTTTAATTTGTCCAATTTTAGAATGAAGAAATGCTTTATTTATTTATGTTTTAAGCCAAATGAGCGTTTCTTTCCATGAACCAGGAGTGCCGCATAAACATACTCTTTGTGCATTGCGGAGACCCGTCTTTGTACTGGCTGGGCCCCTTGTTCAGCATTGAGCAATTATATGTCTGGGCAGGTGGTCTGGGGGGTGGTGGTGCTCTTTTAACAAACTTGTTGGCCGAATGTAACGTGTCCTCCACCAGCTCTTTGAGATCATCATGTATATGTTCCTGAATCATCTAGAAGTACTTTTAGAGAAAAGAGGTAAATGCTCCGCATTTCATGAGGAAAGCAAAGCCATGTGTGAGGCAGTTGTGAAGTGGGTTTCTCTTTGTTATCTGTGCTCATCCTGCAGGACCCAGACGGGCCAGGACAAGAGGGAAAGGAGTTATGGTCACTCTGCTGCCCTCCTCTCTCACAGTATTGTCTCAGTCCTAGAATTCCTAAGCAGATGAAGTCCCGTGAGCCTATTCTGCTTGAGCAACCCCATGGAATTCAGTGAATTTCAGAATCCAGACATTCATGGACAGGAGACCAGCAGCTACCTTGCTGCATTCTCTTGAGCTTTCTTTTTTCTTTTCCTTTCCTCTTTATTTTTATTTGTTTGTTTGTTTTTATCGTTTTTTTTTTTTTTTTTTTTTTTTTTTTTTTTTAGTGAGGGTTTCTCTGTATAGCCCAGGCTATCCTGGAACTAGCTCTGTAGACCAGGCTAACCTCGAACTCATAGAGATCGGCCTGCCTCTGCCTCCCGAGTGCTGGGATTAAAGGTGTGCGCCCCCACTGCTGGGCTTCTTGAGCATTCTTCAGGGGTAGGGGACTGGAATGGAACCAGATAGGGTAATTTAACTAAAACATTATCCCGAAGGAGTTAGTGCCAGGCACACCAAGAACATTGTTCCCTGCATGCTGGTTTAAAACGTCAGCCTGAAAACATGGGAAATTGCAAGTGGTGATAATGTACCAGCATTTTCTAACAATACTGCCTACCTTGGTCAGAGCTGCCTGTGGACCTATAGTAACACACGAGAGACAAGGCTTTCTAACCCTCCCCATCTCTTGAGGCTGGTTAGATTTGAGCAGAGCTGTATGCCTTTGCTAGAGCTGGGGATGTAGCTCAGATGCTGGAGTGCTCGCCTAACATGCAAGAAGCCCCAGGTTCATAAAACCAGTCATTTTGGTTCAGGACTATAATCCCAACATGACAGAAGGGTCTGAAACTCAAGCCTACATAGCAAGTTCAAGACCAGCCTGGGCTTATTGTGGCTTCTTTTATTGTTTTATTAAAATAAATAAATAAATATTTTATTTATTAAAGTAAATAAATATTAACATAAATAAAATAAAGCTTGTGAGTCAAATATTAGAGAATAAACCTAATAGGTCCACAGAGTGATGGAGAAATGACCATCTGACCATCTTCTTCACCTAACCAGTGCAAAAAGACTGTGCATCTGTGTCCCTTTCTCTTCCTCTGAGTGGGCCAGAACTCTATGGTTCGTTGGCAGTGTTGGAGAACATCACAAACAAATCTCCTGAAACATGGCTTATCTGACATCCCATCTCAAACAAACAGGCAAAAAAATTATGCGTTTGTCCAGTGAGTTCTAAATAAAAGTGTGAACAATTAGAATCTGCTATATTCCCCAGCTGATGACTCCTGGGGAAGTAGCCCTTGCTTATGTATTTTTGGAGAAAGAAAATTTCCATTTGTAGTAGGGGGAGAGTTTCCAGGAAAATATAGTTATTGATCACTAAACACACAAGTGCTCACTCTAGGCTCCAAAGAGGTATAATGTTTTTCTTTTTACCATCATTGGAAAGCTGAGATTCACGTGGTCACTAGACCATCCATCACAAAACACTAAGCCATAAGCTCCATTGAGCAATGTCAAATGTAAGGATATTACAAATTGTAGCCATCTCTGGGAGACAAGAGCTGAGAATAATTTGGAACTTAAAAGGCACAGATTGCAGAACATTGCACCTGCTGCATCTCCTTTACCGCCTGCAAAGATGCATGGGAGAAAGACAGGGAGAGGACACGGATGCTTTCTTTAGTGTCCCCAAGCCATACTTGAAAAAGAATGGAGTGGATGTGTTCTCTTGATCACCTTGCTGCAAGTTTGGAAAAAGTCGTCTGAGTTTTTTCTTCTTCTCTGTTCACATGTATAATATCTGCTCTTAAAAACATTGCAAAATTACAGGAATGCGTAATAGTAATAATAAAAAAAACTCCCAATGTGTTTCCCAGGCAATGATAGTTAATGAGATGTTTATCCTCAAGACCTTTTTCTGTGCATATTGCACTTGTATTTTTCCATCATGGCATATTCTCTTGTTTGTTGTTAAATATTTAGTGTGCTTGATTTGAAACATATGGTCCCCTTAGGACAGTGTAAGACAGTTCATTTGGCCATTAATATCAGAGGTTGAATATTGGTGTGGGATTCCTTCCTTCCTTCCTTCCTTCCTTCCTTCCTTCCTTCCTTCCTTCTTACTTCTTTCTTTCTTCCTTCCTTCTTTCCTTCTTCCTTCCTTCCTTCCCTTCCTTCTTCCTTCCTTCCTTCCTTCTTCCTTCCTTCCTTCCCTTCCTTCCTTCCTTTCTTTCCTTCCTTCCTTCCCTTCCTTTCCTTCCTTCCTTCCTTCCTTCCTTCCCTTCCTCTCCTTCCTTCCTTCCTTCCCTTCCTTTCCTTCCTTCCTTCCTTCCTTCCCTTCCTTCCTTCCTTCCTTCCCTTCCTTTCCTTCCTTCCTTCCTTCCTTCCCTTCCTTTCCTTCCTTCCTTCCTTCCCTTCCTTCCTTCCTTCCTTCCTTCCTTCCTTCCTCCTTTTTTTTTTTTTTTTTTTTTTTGGTTTTTCAAGACAGTTTCTTTGTGTAGCCCTGGCTGTCCTGTAACTAGCTCTGTAGACCAGACTGGCCTCAAACTCATAGAGATCCATCTGCTTCTGCTTTGAAGTTCTGGGATTAAATGCGTGCACCAGGGCGGTGATGGCACACGCCTTTAGTCCCAGCACTGGGAAGGCAGAGGCAGGCAGATCTCTGTGAGTTCCAGGCCAGCCTGGTCTACAGAGTGAGTTCCAGGAAAGGCGCCAAAGCTACTCAGAGAAACTCTGTCTCAAAAAATATGTGCACCACCACCACCACCCGGCTGTGTGTGATTGTCAATATTTCCTTCTTAAAAGCATGAAACACTGTAATCCTTGATCAGTTAATCAAAACACTTTAGTAAGCAGCACTTGGTCTGCCGAGGCAGGAGGATTAGCAGTTCAAGGCCAGCCTTGGCTATACAACAGACCCTGTCTCAGAAAAGGAAAGGGCCTGGGAGCTGCAACGTGGAAGTTACAAAATAAGGATTTGATAATAGAAAACTAACACCCCACACACACACCTACACACACACACACACACACACACACACACACACACACACACACACACGCTGCAAAACTAAGCTGTATGGTGCACTTGAGACCTGCTCCCCCGCTTCAAGACCTGCTCCCTCCCTTGGCCAATTCTATATTCAAGACTAAGGCTGTGGATACAGAGCAGAAGGCATATTCTACAAGCAGCTCCGCGCTCCCGGCAGCTCCAGCCTCAGGAGTACGCTGCCTGGAGTGCATTCTCTACATTGGATGCACAAGCATTCACACTTGTTTTTGCTTGATAAAGAATAAAGAAAGGCAAGCGGCAGCTGCCGCAGGAGCAGACGGAAAACAAGCCTTGCTGGGCAGCCCAGCAGCCTTCACAAAGGCCGATTCAGAGGCTCGGGCAGACAAATGGAGCAGCTGAAGACTTCAGCATGGTCACCTGCCCAAATGTTCATTGCACATTTAAAGGACTGTCTAGATGACCTGAGGATTTAACAGAGCACAATTCCAACTGGCCTTTCATTAAGATGGACAGGAGAATGCAGATGAAGAACTGGAGATAGGGGTCGGGTGGTGGTGGTGGCAAACAGTTTTAATCCCAGCAAAGGCAGGCAGATTTCTTGAGTTCGAGGCTAGCCTGGTCTACAGAGCTAGTTCCAGGAAAGCCAAAGGTACATAAAGAAACTCTGTGTCAAAAAACAACAACAAAAAATAAAACAAAACAAAACAAAACAAAACAAAACAAAAAAACCCCAGAACTGGAGATTGCTGCAAAGCTCACAGACTGCAGCTCTGGCCCCACTGAATTCCAAGGAGACCACAAGGGCCTGGGAGAAGGCTGGGGGAAAGGCAGTCCTTTTCCAGTCTGTGTATGTTGTGATATAGTGGGAAGGTGCTTTTCCTTTTAAAAGTCTTAATACTTGTTTGTTTGTTCGTTTGTTTTTCTAGACAGGGTTTCTCTGCGTAGCCTTGGCTGTCCATGAACTTGCTCTCAAGTCCAGGCTGTCATATGTGTGTATGCTGGTAAATCTAGGTTCCACATATGAGAACGAATATGTATTTGTCTTTCTTTCCACTCATTAACCCTTCTTGTTCCTTTAGACCTCTCTTATCACATGGTTTATTTCCCCTAACATGATGATCTTCAGTTCTAGCCATTTTTTTTTTTTTCAAATGAACCAATTTCACTTTTCTTTATGGTCGAATAAAACTCTATTGTGTGTATCTACATGTCATTATTCATTCATCTAAAAAGGGAAGGGGCATCCAGGCTGGTTCTGTAATTTGGCTATAGTAAACGGTGTATCAGTAAACACAATTGGAAATTGAAAAACAGTTTAACTGTGTCTAAGGCATTCCTTGTAGTTTTGTTTTGTTTTTCCGAGGCAGAGCTTTTCTGTGTAGCCCTGGCTGTCCTGGAACTTTCTCTGTAGACCAGGCTGGCTGGTTTCAAACTCTGAGATCTGCCAGCGTCTGCCTCCTCCTGAGTACTGGGATTAAAGGTGTGCAACACCCACCGGCTTCTTATAGTTTCTTACAGTAACTCATCCACAAGTGAATCCATTTCATTTCTATTGCTGTCTATTTCCCCAGTGCTCATGAAAAGCCATCAAATTATGTTAACTTTCAAAGCTTTAGCTGTATTACTAGTGTTCACTGTTCATGGCACCAGAGTGTCTAGGATGGAAATAGTTCTTCCTTATAATTTTTAATGATTTTTATTTATTTTTCAATGTTTATGTGTATGGGTGTTTTGCTTACATGTATGTCTGTGCACCACACACATGCCTGGTGCCCGAGGAGGCCAGAAGAGGGCATCAGATCCCCTGGAACTAGAGTTACAGATGGTTGTGAGCCACCCTGTGATTGTTGGAAACTGAACATGGGTCCTCTGGAAGAGCAGCCAGTGATCTTAATCACTGAGCTGTCTCACCAACACTTGGTGGGGGGAAGGTGTTGGTCAGACAGGCACCTTGTAGGAGTCAGTTTTCTCCTGTCATTGTGTGGGGTCTCTGGAATTGAGTTCAGGTTCTCGTGCTCCATGCCAAGCTGCATTACCCACTGGGCCACCTCATCCACCCGCAATTTTTTTTATTGGAGCTGAGGATCAAACCCAGGGCCTTGCGCTTGCTAGGCAAGCGCTCTACCACTGAGCTAAATCCCCAACCCTAGTGTTTTTTTGTGTGTGTTATTGTTTTTTGTTTGTTGTGGAGAGACATGGTCTCACTATGTATCCTTGACTTGCCTGGAACTCACTGTGTAGACAAAGCTGATGGTGAACTCAGAGATGTTCTCTGCTCTGCCTCCCAAATGCTAGGACTGAAAGAAGGCATGCTCCATCAAACCAGGCTGTTGTTAAATTTCTTCACCTAGTGTATTCTGCTTTATTTGTGAAGTCTGAGGAAATACTAATTGTTATATACCCGTATGGAAAGGCTCTGTTTATTTACTTCAGTTAATCCTTAGAATTTTTCTGTGCCTTTTGATTTTTTTCTTTGACAGTCATATAGAAACCAGCTACTGAAGAATATAATAATGCTTAAACTAAATTTTATGTGTGGTGGTATATACCTTTAATAAGCACTCCGGAAGTAGAGGCAGGCTGAGCTCTGTGAGTTCCAGGGAAGTTTGATCTACATGAGATCAAGGACAGCTGGGGGTACCTAGTGAAGCCTGTCTCAAAAACAAAGAAATATGATTAATATCAAAGAAGCATGTATATAGTATGCATTTTTTAAATGGACCGATCATCTTACAAGGCTTATGATGAAAAGCAATGGTGTCCCGTCCTGTGCTTTCCCAGTCTGACCCTCCTCAACCACTTCGGACCATTGCTTTTCAGTTACTGCTCAAAACCAAGAAGCTATAGTTGATGGCGTTTGCACTTCGGCTTTCAGGTACCTCTTCCCCTGGAGTTCTGATTTCCTATTCCGGTTTGGACTGGTTTCATTCTCTATCCACTTGCCACCTGGGGGCTTTTTATTGGAATGAGATTCATCTTGCTTTTTATTATTATTATTATTTTATTTTTTTACGGTTTATAGTTTTTTATTAAGACAAAACCCCATTTCTACATAACCGATTATACTTTATTTAGCTAGCTATTCTTCTTGAATTAGGCTGTTTGCTGTTGTAGCATGATAACTGGAGAGCAACAACCTGTTGGAAAGGACTTTTTGTTGTTGTTGCTCTTGGTAATTGAAGGTTGAGTCTATGGTGTCCTTGAACAGAACATCATGCTGGTAGGTATGAGTGGCTTTGAAGCTTATTCTTCCGGTTACAGAAAGCAATCAAAGAGGCCAGAAAGGGCCAGAGAATATAAAGTACAAGGACATGACCCCAGTGATCTAGTTCTTCTAGCTGGTCCCAACTTCCTGAAGTTTTCTTCACTTCTAAAAATAATGTCAGCCAGGCGGTGGTGGCTCATGCCTGTAATCCTAGCACTTGGGAGGCAGAGGCAGGTATATCTCTGTGAGTTCGAGACCAGCCTGGTCTACAGAGCTAGTCCAGGACAGGATCCAAAGCTACAGAGAAACCCCGTCTCGAAAAACCAAAATAAATAAATAAAAAAGAAAATAAAAATGTTACCAGTTTATGACCAAGCATCTGGTGCATGAATCTGTGGAGGAAGTTTCATATTCAAACCATGGATCACAAACCATCCTAAAAATGTGACAGCGTTTTATTCCTTAAACTTAAATTTTAAAGCTACTTTGGATATTGAAGCTAGGTAGACAATCTGCCTCTGAGCTACATCTCCCGCCCCGCCCCCATTCTTGAGCTTCTCATCCTTCAAGCTCTTCGATTTTTGCCTCTATGCTGCTCCCATGGATCTCTGAATAGCATCTTCACAAAGTAAGTTTTCTAGTCTCAGATTTCTAAGAACCATCTTTTTTGTTTTTTTTTTTGCTCTCAGACTTGACTGGTAATTTAGATGTAGCTTAACTTTGAAGATTTTTGTCCTACAGTCTTTCTAACACGCAGTGTAGTTGATATGGCTAGTATAGCAAGCTTTCTGGTCAGACTGTCTTGGACTGCCAGCCCACCAGTGACACGGAGACATATTATGATGAAAGCTTGGCCTTAGCTTAGGCTTTTCCCCAATGAGCTCTTAGAACTCAATTTAACCTGCTTCTATTAATCTACATTCTGCCACATGGCTTTTATCTCTTCTCAATACGACATGTCCAACTTGCTCCGAGTCTGCTGGTGAATTTAAATCTCCATCTAGATTCCTCCTCTTCCTCCCTCTCCCTGGAAATCTCACCTGTCCTCTCCTGCCTAGCTATTGGCCATTCATCTCTTTATTAAACCAATCAGAGTGACACATCTTCACAGTGTACAAGATTATCCCACAACAGGCTAGTGTAAAATTCCATTAGGCCCACGTTATTTGTATTTTTTTCCCATAAAAATTTAGGATATTCCATTTTATACTCCATCTATCAGTAATATAGCGTAAGTCAATTAAAAAAAAAAAGTCTTGAATTTTTTGTGTGGTTTGCCTGCATGCATGTCTGTGAACTACATGCCTACCTGGTACCCACAGAGGTCAGAAGAGGGCATCAGATCCCCTGGAACTGGAATTACAATTATGAGCTACCATACGTGTACTGGGTATTAAACTGGGATCTGTAAGCTCTGTGTGTTGATCACTGCTGAGCCATCTCTCCAGCGCCCTTATACCTGTTTTTGATGTTAACATGTTTACTGATGTACGTTCTAAACATCAGACTTTCCCTTATCGTAGTTCTGTATAAAATAAAGCAGTTTATTTTACTCTACTTCATTAGAAATGACTATTAAATAATAATTTGTCATTAACTTCTTGATGTATTTCAGCACCATGGTAATCTTACAGAAAATACTTGACAAATACACATTTATATTACACATGGTGTAAGTTTTTTACTTTGTGACAAGCTTTTGTCACACAGCCCAGGCAGGCTTTAAGTCATGACCTTTCTAGCTCTTCCTCCTGAGTGCTAGGTTCAAATTGTATTTTTATAATATTTGTTATGTTTACATTACTTATATTTTGTGCTAATACCTATCTTCAGTTAATATTTGATGCTAAACATTGAGGTTTTAGGGTGCACCTTATGGTGGTATTGTGTTCCCCGAAATATTGTGCAGGCTAATAAACTTATCTGGGGTCAGAGAACAGGACGGCCACAATATTAAACATGAGGATAGGCAGTGGTAGCACATGCCTTTAATCCTAGCATTCCAGAGGCAGAAAAATCCCTGTGGATCTCTGAGAGTTCAAGGCCACATAGGAAACAGCCAGGCATGATGACTCAAGCCTTTAATCCCAGGGAGTGACGGCAGAAAGAGAAAGATATATAAGGCATGAAAACCAGAAACAAGAAGTATTTGGCTGGTTTAGCATTTGGCTGGTTAAGCTTTTAGGCTTTTAAGCAACAGTTCAGCTGAGATCCATTTGGATGAGGACTCAGAAGCTTGCAGTCTCAGGAAACAAGACCAGCTGAGGAACTGGTGAGGTGAAGTAGCTGTGGCTTGTTCTGTCTCTTTGATCTTCCAGCGTTCATCCCAATAACTGGCCTCAGGTTTGACTTTATTAATAAGAACTTTTTAAGATTCCTGCTACAGCACCTAGTTTCTGGTTTCCCTTAACCCAAAATAAGCAGTAAAGACAAGCAGGAGTTTTTCTAAGTTTCTATATTTCCAATGTAGAAAACTCCTATGGGGAAGTAGAAGTGGAGAGAGGACCAACAAAAGCGCACAAGAAGATATAAAGAAACCCATCACCTTGTAAGATGACATTAAAAACTAATGCCAGACAGGAAAATCAAGACTACTAAGAAAACCCAAAGAAGCATGTTTTAAAGATAGGGAATAATTAAAACTTTAAAAATGTAAGGTGCTTTTGGTTTTTCGAGACAGGGTTTTTTGTGTAGTTTTGCGCCTTTCCTGGAACTCGCTCTGTAGACCAGGCTGGCCTCGAACTCAGAGATCAGACTGCCTCTGCCTTCCAAGTGCTGGGATTAAAGGCATGTGCCACCACCGCCCCAAAAAATGTAAGGTGCTTTTGGCTTGAGGTATTCTTTTGTGGGTGTGTGCACAGAGGCCAAAGGAAGGGGCCAGGGGGCCTCTGGGATGCTCAATTTGTTCTCTGAGGCAGGGTTTATGCTTTATTGGCTAGGCTGGAAGCCAGCAACCTCCAGCAGCCCTCCTGTTTCCACTCTCCCAGAGTGGGGTCTGCAAGCGTGTGCTGGACAGTTTCTTACCTGGGTGCTGACACCCACATTGTCACAGCTGCACAGGGAGCACTTACTCTTTGAGCCCTCTCTCCAGCTGCTTTTTAGGTTTTGTTTGAGAC
This sequence comes from Onychomys torridus, assembly GCF_903995425.1. Lineage (NCBI taxonomy): Eukaryota > Metazoa > Chordata > Mammalia > Rodentia > Cricetidae > Onychomys > Onychomys torridus. The sequence goes on along the minus strand of NC_050446.1, from coordinate 48,350,271 downwards.
AAGGTCTCACATGGAAACCTAGGCTGTACTGCTTCTGCCTTGAGTGCTGGGTTACAGGTGTACACTACCAAACACAACTAAAAATGTAAGGTTTTAGTAAAACTGAAAAGATTTATCTTAAATCCTTAAGCACAGTATACCTTAATATACCACCAATTACCTATCATACTCTTTAAGAAGAGAGCAGTGGGCCTGGGCGGTGATAGCTCACACCTTTACTCCCAGCACTCGGGAGGCAGAGGCAGGCGGATCTCTGTGAGTTCGAGGCCAGCCTGGGCTACAGAGTGAGATCCAGGACAGGCACCAAAACTATACAGAGAAACCCTATCTTGAAAAACAACAACAACAACAAAAAGGAGAGCAGTGGTATTTCACAAGCCATCTTTTATTAATGTAATATATGTTCATAAACTCTAGACAGTATTTTAAAATATACAATCTCTCAGAAGGCATATTCCACTAAGGAGAACAATAGATAACTTTCGGGTCATCAGGTTTCACAGCACAATGCACAGCAATCTGCAGGTGTCCTGGGGAGCAGGAGCCAGTCACTCTTGAGCCAGTCTCTCAATGACACGCCGGTAGTCCTCCACCAGCTCCTGGAAGCGCTCTTCCAGCTGCTCATGCTGCACACTTATTTCTATCTGGTTCATCTGGTTGGTCAGCTCTTCCGGTCTCAAGCATTTCCTCATCTTGGCAAGATCTCTCTGCTTTTTCTAAGAAGCAACAATTATTGTTTTTTAGACAAAGAAAGCCTTTGCTTATACAGCTACAATTTTAAGCCTTAAGTGTGAAGTAGCGAGACTAGACATGGCTCAGCAGTTCAAAGCACTGAGTATCCTTAGAGGGCCTGGGTTCAATTTCCAGCACCCACATGGCAGCTCACAACCACCTGTAACTCCAGTTCTAGGGGATCCAATACCCTCTCCTGAAACTCTGCAGTCTTATGAATAAACCTAGGCATACACACATAAAATAAATAAATTAAAAAATAATAGTGGCAATGTGCCCAATTCTGTCCTAAGCAGGTTCTTCATTAAGGAAACAATGGACTTCTAAAGAGTTAACAAGACCTCGTACTTGTGTCAAATGGTGGTAAATACATACATGTGGCTAGTAACCAGCCCTGAGCTAGGAGTGATGGTGCACACTTACAATCTCAGCACTTAGGAGGAAGAGTCAGGAATTCAACGCTATCCTGGGCTATAAGACCTGATCTCAAAAAACAAATCAGAAACAAAAACTATAAACAATAACAAGTTGCCAGAGCTGGGCATATAACTGAGTATTAGAGTGCCTGCTTACTCAGTGGAGATACTCAAACATTCCTTAAATAAATAAAATACATTAGTTGAAGATAACTGACATGATGTACAGCTATTATTTTACTGTAAAACGATTACTTATTTCTAAAAATTCAATAATGAAAGTATAAAATAATATATCATGATCAAGTAGAATTTATTCCAGGAGCATAGACTTGTCTGAGAGAATCTATTAATATAATGAATGTAATTCTACCTCATTAAAGAATAATCTTGCTCTGTAGCCAAGGTTAGCCTTGAACTTGCAATTCTCCTACATCAGCAACCCAAGTGCCAGAATTATAGGCATGTGCCACATGCCTGCCAATAATCCTTTTTTAAAATTAAAAATCACACACATATCCAGTTTTTTGTTGTTCTTTAATTTTGTGTATGAGTGTGGTACCCAGGGAGATCAGAAGAGGGCGTTGGATCCCCTGGAGCTGGAGTTACAGACTCCATAGTTATAAGCAGCCATGTGGGTGCTAGAAATCGGAGCAGAGTCCTCTAGAAAACAGCCAGTGCTCTTAGCCAGAGATCCACCTCTAGCCATAATGTATATACTGCATATGGAGCACAGTCCCTCATTCCTGTTAGTCCCTTCTGTCTTAGATGGTTTTACTTGTATTTTCATGTTACAGACACACATTTGTAAAACCACTAATTTGAAGAGTTTTGTGATGCTGGGGACTAAACCCAGAGTCTTGCACATACTGAGCAAGTTTTACTGCTAAACTGCTGCCTCAGCACTAATTATACTAGTTTTCAATTCCAAAGTGACAGTTTCCTGCCACTGTGCTCATTTCTAGGTTTTCTTACTAAGTATATATTTATAGACATACTAAGTTTAACTGTTCTACTTATACAACACATTAACTAGCATTTACTATTGAGTCTACTAGCTCATGGCACATTTTATTAAGCCTTCCTTATTTTATAAAAATTGATCTTTCTATGCTGAGGCGTTTGCAGTAAGTAACTGGTAACAGTTTTATGTGTCAGGCTAGTCAGGATGGGCACCACCAGCAGGACTAAGCTACTGCAGTAGTTCATGCCTGAGATAGTGCAAAGCCAACCGACTCAGATCCGAGGCTCCTGTCAGAAGCGGAGGGGCAGGGCAGACGCAGGAAGGCAGCACTGGAGAATGGGGGAGACTGACAGGTCCTGCTGGCACGCCTCCTCACTCCCGGTTCATGGACAGACATCTCAGGTTTTGGACAGAGTGGTCAGGATGATCACTGCAGTTGTTTCACTGCAGCAGGTACTACAGAGGCGGTGCTCACCTAGCATGTATGAGGTCCTGGGTAGGGTAAACTCCTAAATTCCAGCACCCAGGATGTGAAGACGGGAGGATCACAAGGCTGAGGTCATGCTCAGTTATACAATTAGTTCAAGGCCAGCCTAGGCCTTAGATAGGCAGATAAACAGACAGGTAGATAGACAAAACAATAAAACAAACTGACTTCCTACAGACATCCAAAATTAGATCTATAAATTTATAATCCCAGCAACTCTAAGAGAAGTTCTTAGATGGAGGGAGAGTAATGCCAAAGCTAAACATTTGGTCAAGCTCAGGGACAGTGAGCCAAGAAGCCAGGATCCAATCTCTAACAGTCTCTGCAATTCTGAGTTCCAAGTCTGTTTAGTCTTTCAAAAGGAATAAAAACAACTCAAACCACATTAAGAGCCCATTCTACAACTAATAAATGTCTCTTAAAGCGAAACTATTTGTAATTGTGAAATACCAGGCAAATGTGCTCATTGCTTTAAAACAAATCTGTACTAATACATTAAGTACCTATACCTACCTACCTACCTGACAGGCTCTGTTTGGCTGAACTTGAGAGACCTACTAACTGCCTCTACTTCCCAAGATCTGGGATCAAAAGCACACACACCCAGGTTCTCTCAGAGATAAGCCTTATACCACACAAGAAACAAACTTGATGCTTGAGTTAAACTGCATTTTAATATTTTTAAATGTACTAAAATTATTAAAAACGGCATTTTAATATTCTTCAGGAGGCAGTGGCAGGCAGATCTCTGAGTTCCAGGACAGCCCGGGCTACACAGAGAAACCCTGCCTTGAAAACAAAACAAAAACGCTATATTTTCTACTTTGTATGTGTGTAAATGTGTTATAAATTAAGGTTTGGAGACAAGGTCTCAGCCCAGGCTAACCTCAAATTTGCTATGCAGTTGAGAATTACCTTGAATTTCTGATCCTCCTGTGTCTGAGTGCTTAGATTACAAGTGTGCACCACTGCTCACAACTTATGTGGTTCAGGTGGTCAAACCTAGGGCTGCATGCTAGAGATGAATGCACTCTATCAACTTAGCTACACCTCCAAACAGACTCTGAACTCTTGGCCACCCTGCTTCCACTTAAGTGCTGAAATCACAGGTATGTGCTACCACACCCAGCTTACAAATCTTGTTTTGTTTTCTTTTGGCTTTTCAAGACAAGGTTTCTCTGTGTAGCTTTGCTCTTTTCCTGGATCTCACTCTGTAGCCCAGGCTGGCATCGAACTCAGAGATCTGCCTGCCTCTGCCTCCCAAGTGCTGGGATTAAAGGTATATGCCACCACGGCCCAGCTTAAAGACTGGTTTTTTTTGTTTTTGGTTTTTCAAGACAGGGTTTCTCTGTGTAGCTTTGTGCCTTTTGGAGACCAGGCTGGCCTCGAACTCAGAGATCCGCCCGCCTCTGCCTCCCGAGTGCTGGGATTAAAGGCGTGTGCCACCACCGCCCGGCCAAGACTTTGTTTTGTTTTGTTTTGTTTTTTAAAGATGTATTTATGTGTACAGTGTTCTGCCTGCATGTATGCCTGCAGGCCAGAAGAGGGCACCAAATCTCATTATGAATGGTTGTGAGCTCCATTGTGGTCACTGGGAATTGAACTCAGGACCTCTGGAAGAGCAGCCAGTGCTCTTAACTGCTGGGCTATCTCTTCAGCCCCTTTGTTAGTTTGTTTTTTAAGGTGTGTGTTTATATGAGTATCTGTATGTGAGGATGCCCAAGGATAACATAGGATACTTAGAAATACTGTCCTAGAGCTCACTAATTAAGCTAAGATGGCCGGCCAGCAAGCCCCAGGGATCCTCTTGTCTCCAGTTCCCCAAGATCTCCTATTAAGCAGTGAGCACCACCCAAGCATTTTTCATGGGTTCTGGAGTTAATCTCAGGTTCTCGTGCTTATATAAGGCTTTACTGATGGAGCTACTTCCTATCCCATACATATCAAGGTTTAAAAGAATGTATAAAAAAGGAACTTCTAAAGAGACTTTTAAGAAAAAGCATGCAAAAATATCTGGCAAACTGAACAAGAAATGTGAAAGAACAAGTAAGATAATCTATTAAGGATGAGTCTGGGCATTCAGGTTTTTAAAAGATGTACACACACACACACCAACAACAACAACAACTCTGTCAGTTTTTAAGTGGTTAAAAAAACATTTATAGCTCATGTTGGAAAAGAATGACAGTTCTGTAACTAATGGAACAATATTTTCTTCTTCAATCTAACAAAATGATTTGGACTTTCCCGTATCTGTTACTGTCTAGCTCTTCTTTCTTAAACAGTGATAAGTATATAACGGTTAATGGGATAGAAGTATGGCGTAGTAGTTAAGAGCACTGGATACTACAGAGGACCAAAGTTCAGTTCCTAGCACCTGTTAACTGCAGTTCTAGGGGATCCAACACCATCTTCCAGTCTCTGTGGGCACCTGAGCTCATACATACCCCTCCAACACATACATACACATAATAAAAATAAATAAAAATAGGGCTGGAGAGATGGCTCAGTGGTTAAGGGCACTTGTTGCTCTTCCAAAGGACCCAGATTCAGTTCTCTGCAGCTTCATGGCAGCTCCCCAGTTCTGGGGATGCCCTATTCTGGTCTTTGCTGGCCCCAGGTAATCATGCAGTGCCCACACATTCAATAAAAATCTTAGAAAGCTCTCTCTCTCTCAGATGCTTACAAGTCTTGAAAGTCATACCTTATAAGGGCTAATTAGTCTTCTTTTAATGTCCAGTCTGTAGCTTCTGTACTGTTCAGCATCGCTCATGTCAGTTACCAGCAGTCGAAGAATTTCATAAACCCGTCTAGCATGTTGCTAAACAAATGAAACAAGAAAAATGTGGACATTTTCCTATTAAAAAGCAAGTTTTTCTAAAAGAACACAGAACACAGTTAATATCTGTAGTGGACAAAGAATTACGATGATTGGTAGAGGAAAAATAAGATAGTCTCTGCACTCAAGAAACTAGTAGCGTTGTAGATCACGAATTAGGTAATTCTAGGACATGATGGTAGCACAGCCTGGGAATGTGGGAAATGGTTTAAGACAATTCTTGTGAGAATGAAAAATAAAATCCGAGTACTCTGACTCATAGCGTGTGTGTGTGTGTGTGTGTGTGTGTGTGTGTGTGTGTTTGTGTGTGTGTGTGTAGGTGTGTGTAGCTGGGCCTCAAATACTCAAGACAAGTGCTCTCCAATGAGCTAATATCCCCAGCCTCTAAGCTGATTCTGAAAGTGAGGAAAGCATTATCCTAGAAATGGGAGGGCACTGCCTGTAAATTTATGCACATGCATCTATACGTATTAACAGAGCAGCTTATTACTTCTGGAGGGAAAAGAGCAACAGGAAGAAGACACCAGGGAAAGGGACTGACATACAGGGTTGAAAAAGCAGACTCCAACATGGTCACCACCAAGTTTCTCAACAGGAACAAAAGTGAGATGCACAAATTTCTATTTTAAGTAAATAAATAAACTGAACAAAAATAAGGGTAAGAGTTAAACCACTAAGGGCTGTAACTTATTGGCGGAACACTAGCCAGCATGCATGAGGTCCTGGAAGAGAGGGGTGGATTCAGAGATAGAGGGAGGGAAGAAGAAAGAGGTGGGAGAGAAGCTAAGCTATGAGACCAGGGATCAATTCCCAGCACCTACATGGAGGCTAAAATTCACCTACAACTCTAGTTCCAGGGAATCTTATGGCCTGTTCTGAACTCTGCATACATGTGATATACATGTGATGAGGTATATACCTATACACAGAAAAATAAACACAATAAAGACATGAGTTAAAATAGCATAAGTAAGACTACTGAGGAGACAAGGACTCTAGAGATGTATAAAGAGTACTGGGGGAAACTATGAAATGACTGGATTTGTATAGAGCAGAGAACAAAGAGGCAGGTGAACAGCTAACTCAGGTCTAAAGGCTGAGGATTTCAACAGTTCAGCACATATGTAAGAGATCCAACTATGCCCAGGGACACTTAAAAAGAATGAAGGAAGGGTTGAGGGTAAAGCTAAGTGGTAATGCACCTACCTAGCATTTGGGTTCAATCCCCAGATGGCAGAGGAAAATGAGAGAGGGGAGGGGGAAGGGAAAGGAGAAGGGGAAGGAAAGGTTGTGGGAAGTCTGTGGAAAAACTATTTCAACTTCCTACAAGAGTTGTGAGTTGAGTCTAAAAAATTGGGTACTATCTGGCCAGGAAAACAGAGGAAGTGTTCCCTATAAAAAGGAATAATATTTATACAGGCAAACAGAAGTAAGATTTGGCATTTGTAAGAAATTGTAAGAAATTCAGCAAAGCCAAGAGCATGCACAAAGTTGGAAGGAAGCTGAAATTAGCAAGGTGCAGATCCAGACACAATGAGCTCAGCATGCCCTACTTAGCGGTTTCCTTTTTTTTTTTTTTTTTTTTTTTTTTGTTAAACCATCATTTGTTAAAAAAATGTGTTCATATACACTTTAGAAGCTGAGCTATTAATTACTCAATAAATATAGGTTTGATATAGTAAATAGATATAAATTATTTCTAAATATATATTCTTTATTTTAAATAGGAAGTCATTAAAGAGCAGAAGACAGGGAGTTTCAGTTCATATTGTATTGTTGAAAGTAATCAGCAGGTCTTTGGCTATAATTCTGAGAGTTCAAGAAGAAAATCTAGATTTGACAGTTTGGATGAAATCTCCCAAATAGAATGAGAGAAAATGAGTATAAAGAAGCCTGAAGAAGGGATTGGGGATTTGATTTAGCTCAGGGGTAGAGCGCTTGCCTAGCAAGCACAAGGCCCTGGGTTCGATCCTCAGATCAAAAAAAAAAAGAAGCCTGAAGAAGAGTTACATTTAAGAAGCATCTGAAAGAGTAGAGACTAGTGGAAGTGTTGCAATTAGGGTTAAAATGGTGCATGGAAGGAAATGCAGGAACGTGATACTCTGAAAGCCAGAGTGGCCAACAGCATCAAATGGCTTGTTCTTATCAGGAACACTGATGCCCATGCATTTTCATAATCCAATCCCTACCCACTCCTCAGAGTTTTCACTAAAGGCTAGCCTGTCAAGAGTTAGAAAAAGCAGTGCAAGAGCTGAATGCATCAAGAAGGAAATATCACTGGGCAGTGGTGGTGCACACCTTTAATCCCAGCACTTGGAAGGCAGAGTCATGTGAATCTCTTGTGAGTTCAAGGCCAGCCTGGTCTATAGACCAGCCAGGGCTACACAGAGAAACCTGTCTTGAAACACAACCCCAAAGGAAATTTCATTAGCTTTATTAGTTACAATGTGAATTTTCACACTAAAATGCATTTGAATGTGGGGGGAAAAAAGCACTGCCCTTCCCATGAAGTGCCCTGACTCTCATTCATGAATATGTACTAACAAATAAACTTCCTTGACATCCCATGTTTCCCCTATCCCTACTTTACTACTTTAAAATTTAAACAAATATACAGAGCATAAAAAAATGAGGATGGCCCAGTGGGTAAGGATATGAGCAGTTAAGCCTGATTATCTGAGTTTAATCCCTGGAGCCCACGTGGTAGAAGGAGAAAACTAACTCTAGGGAGTTGTCCTCTGACCTTTACACTTCCACGAAGGAATGCATGTGTTCCCCAGACCCACCCCCCAAAATTGAAAGTGTGAAAATTACACATTTTCTTAGCACCTTTCTACCAGTATGTATCTAGGGAGAGAACCACTTCCCAGCTTGGTTTTAGGGCTGGAGAGATAGCTCAGAAGCTAAGAGCACTGGCTGCTCTTCTAGAAGACCTAGGATCCAACATGGTGTCTCACAGTTCCAGGGGATCAGATACCTTCCAATCTCCTTGGTACCAGACACCTACATAGGACAGACATATATGCAGGCAAAACATCCATACACATAAATCTTCTCCCCAAAAGCTTAATTTTAAAAAGATTTTACTGTATTTTCATATGGGGGTGATGATGGTAGTACAACACTTGTATGAAGGAGCATGTTAGGGGCCAGAGGATAATTTTCTGGAGTTGGATCTCCTTATACCATGTAGGTCCTGGGGAGTAAATTCAGGTCACTAGGCTTGACAGCAAACTCCTTTACCCACTAAGCCATTCTGCCAGCACAGTTTGTCTTTTTGCTCATCTTTGATATGCTTAGTATATTTAGCACAACATAAAACGTATGCTCTCCGTCAATAGGAAAGTGAGTACTCAGTACAGTGTAGTGTGTACTCCCTTGTCAAGTGAGGTATGAAACCATAAACTAAACTGTTCTCGCTTCCCACACATCTTCAAGTCCTTACACTGGTTTAGTTAAGTACTTAAAAAATGTAGCTGTTTCTCTGCTATGAAATAAAAATTAAAGAGATACCTTGTTTATTTTGAACTTCTGCTGTGCTTGTAGTGCCATATCTTCACTGAATCCTTGCATTAATCTTTCCCGAGAGAAACAGGGCAAATCTTGACAAAGCTTCACGAGCACAAAGTCTCTTAGCTTCACATAGCTTCTGGATGGATCTTCCGCTAAAAAAAAAAAAGGAAGAAACAAAAAATTGCACTGCCCTTACCCAACACAATTCCACCATCATTTGTAATCTCAATAACATGGTAACAAGGTAACATTTTGAAAAGAAAATTATATACCCAAAAGTAAATTATTAAAGATCATTCCTGATAACTATTGTACCAAATAAAATGTTAGGTATGCTTTTACAAAGACATTTATACTATTTATGAAATGACAGCTGCTTATTCTGCACATCAGTTGTCTGACTGGAATGTTACTAAATGAATCTTCATTTTAACTGCAGTCAAAGTAGCCATATATGAAATATTCAGGTGTGGACAACAATTTCAAATGCAGTCACTTTTTGGTAGCTAAGAATTCTAAGGTCAACTATCACTTTCTTTCAAGACTTTATTTATTGCTTGAGAATTTCAGACAGCATATAATGTGTTTTGATCAAGTCCCCCTTTTATTCTCCCCTCCAGTTCCTCCCATATTCCCCAAATGTAGCAACTTCTTTAATCCAACAACGTGTATGGTCCTCCAATATCAACTCTTGAAGACGACAGTAAGGACATGATTTTAGTCCTTCCTTCATCATTTCTGAATATCACACATCTTCTTCTATGTTCTCCTATGGTGCAACTACTTTAGATTAAGTAGCAGTCCAGTCAACATTGAAGCAAGATGGCTATAGTACTACTTAACAGAGTTGTGTCATTCACAGACGTAGGACCATGGGAAGTTATCCGACTTCTGTGTTTCCACTTCTTTTTAAGTGAAAAGAATGAACACCAAGATGGCACAGCACTCAGATGGTCAAGGCACTTTCTGCACAAGCCTGGCAATCTGAGTTCACTTTCCAGAATCCATGTAAAGGTGAAGACAACCAACCCCACAAAATTATCCTCTGACCTGAACACACGTCCATGCTCACACAGACAACCACAAATGATAAATAAAATTATATGTATGAGTATTTGCCTCCATACATGTTTGTGTACCATGTGCATATGTACCCAAAGAGGCCAGAAGAAGGCATGAGATCCCCTGGAACCAGAGTTGTGAGCCACCTTGTGGGTGCTGAGAATCGAACCTGGGTCCTCCAGAAGAGTAGTCAATGCTCTTTACTGCTGAGTCATCTCTCCAGCCCCTCATAAGACTTCCTCGTGTCAATACTACTCCAAAACTACACTAATTTATAATATAGCACAAGCATAGCGACAGGTAGACATCCTGATAAAGTGCAGAATCCAAAGTAAACCTATATATATTATGGTCATTTTCTGACAAAGTTACCAAGACAATTGAATACAGGAGTCTCTTCATCAAATGGGGGTTGGAAAGTGGGATCTCCACAAGCAAAGGAGTGAAGCTACAGTCTCATTTCCAAATATCTACACGGAACAGGTAAAACTATAAAACTCTTGGAAGTGGGCAGTGGTGGCGCTCAGTTTAATCCCAGAATTCAGGAGGTAGAGACAGGCAGATTTATTGAGTTCAAGGCCAGCCTAGTCTACAGAGCAAGTTCCAGGACAGCCAGGGCTACACAGAGAAACCCTGTCTCAAAAAAACAAAAACCAAAAAAAAAAAAAAAAAAAACCCACAAACAAACAAACAAAGAACCAAGCCGGGCAGTGGTGGCACATGCCTTTAATTCTAGCACTCAGGAAGTAGAGGCAGGTGGATCTCTGTGAGTTCAAGGCCAGCCTGGGCTACAGAGTGAATTCCAGGAAAGGCACCAAGACTACACAGAAAAACCCTGTCTCAAAAAACAAAACAAAACAAAAACAAACAAAAGAAAGAGACAGAAAAATAAAACTCTTAGAAACAAGCATATGCATGCAATGATTTCTTAAGACTCAAACAGATAAGCTACATTTTAGCACAACTCAACACTTTGTGTTTCAAACAATATTACTAAGAAAACAGACAAGATCTTCAAAACATATGGGATAACGACCAAGTGTTCAGACTATTTAAGTTTTGCTTAATGAAAAAGACAACGGATACAAAGAGTCATTTCTCAAGAAGACACATAATGGGACAACGGGCACACAAGGACGCATCGGGCACACAAGGACGCATCGTTAGCAACAGAGGGGAGTGCAAATCACAACAACAGGACCCATCTCTCCCACAAGGATGACCAGAATGAAGACAGCATCAAACCTCATGTGCAGAAACTGAAACCCTCATGCACTACTGACGGCTCACTGGAACACAATCCAGGGAGTCTTTAAAAGGTACGACACAGTTACTGGTTTGTTGTTTTGTTTTGTTTTTTAAAATACAATTTCCATCCTTAGAGATAGAAAACATTAAGTCCATATAAAGACATGTACACTTACCAGGCATAGTAGCACACTATGTGGGGTCAGAGGCAAGTGGATCTCTGTGAGTTCAAAGTCAGCCTGGTTTACATAGTGAGTTCTAAGCCAGTCAGAACACAATGAGACTGTTTCAAAATGACAACAAGAAAACTTGGGACTTAAATGTTCCTATTATTCCCATGAGCCAAACACTAGAAACAACCCAATGCCTCCTCAACAGATGAATAAAAAGTAAATGCTATCTGACTATGGCTTTAAAGCAGTAACTGAAGTCCCATCAACGCACCAGTCTGATGACTAGAATGAAGAAACCATGGTGTTCCACTGTTGGAGGCCCTCCTAGTCTTCTGGAGCTTTCTCTTTCCTCCGATAGTCTAGCACTTCTCCAGTCCCTCCTTTTGAGAACATTATTTTAGTACTGGCTCTGGAGATTATACGGACTTTGTAACTGTTCTGTCGTATTTCAGATTAATGTGAATTCTGGAATGAACTGCTATCTTCTTTCTCTTCTCCTTTGTGCTATTACTGTTTTCTTTTGTCCTGTTTTCTTTCCCTTTTCTTGTTTGCAGTGCTTGTGGAGGCAGGATCTCTACGTGGCCCAAACTGTCCTCAAACTTAACAAGCCTTCTGCCTCAACCTCCTGAGTGCTGGGATCATAGGCATGCATCACAGAGCCTGGTTAGTGCTCTTAATCTCTTCATATGAATCTGCAGTGCTATGTTCTTTTGGTCTAAAGATTTCCTCTAGTGTTTCTTATAAACCATGTCTGCTAGCAACAGACTTCCTTGGTCTTCATTTTGCTTTCCTTTTGAAGGCTAATGTTGCTGACTATAGAAATCTTACACAAGTGGTACTCACCCCATTTGTACATACTTCTGCTACCATAATTTTTAGATCAACTGTGAATGAAGTATGATGAGAGACAAGGAGCAGGCATGTTCTTGAACCCCAGAATTGGGAGCTAAGTAATCTCTTTATAAGCCCAATGCCTAGAGTTATGTAACAGCCACAGAAAATGGACCACGATAGTCACAGAGCAAAAGAGAAAATCCAAATTCAATCATGGGTATCTATCTTATTCATAATGGTGAAAAGACAAAGTGTTTTCCTGGTTAGATTGAGAACAAGGTTTAAGTACTATCTACCCCCATTTCTAGTCAGCTATTTTTTTTTTTTGTAACCACCCATACTGTTCTGGAACTTGATCTGTTGACTATGGGGGTCTTGAACTCAGAGATCCACCTGCCTCTGCCTCTGAGTCCTGGGATTAAAGGTGGGCGCCACTACCACCTGGCTCTAGTCAGCATTTTCTTGGAAGATTCTTAGCTACGTAGTAAGGCAAAATAAGTAAATAAATAACACAGCTATAGAGAATTACTTTATATGTGGTTGACATAATCTTGTATATAAAAAATACTAATCCAAAACCACTACTACTAATGAGTAAGTTAAGTGCAGAAAGGATGCAGGCTATATAGGACCAATGCACAGATCCAACTACAAGCCTCCAGTATCCCAACACTTGGGAGGTGGAGAAAGGATGATCATGAATTCAAAGTCATCCCTGGCTACATCCTGAGTTTGGCCCTGGCTACATCCCGAGTTTGGCCTGGATTATGTGAAAATTTGTCTCAAAAACAAATAACCTAATTATTATTTACATACACTAGTCAACAAAAATGACACCAAAACAATATCTTATTTACAATACACTAAAAAGAATAAACTATTTGTAATATATTTAACAAGCAGTACAAGACTACACACTGAGAACTACCACACTGTTGAGAAATACCTGGTGTGGGGCACTGGTGACTGAACCCAGAGCTTTGTGAATGATACATGCTCTATTATTTATACTAAATCCACAACCTGCACAAAAGAAATGTTGAAAATTCTAAATAAATGAAGACATTTCATGTTAACAGTGGAAGACTCAATATTAATATGACCACTCTTTTCAACCTGATTATTCAATGCAAGCTTTATTAAAACTCAAGAACCTTTATGTTTTCCAGAATTTCATCAACTGACTATGGCTTTTATGGATCCATACAGGACCATATATAAACAAAACAATTCTGAGAAAGAACAAAGTTGGAGGACTTTTACTCCTTATTTCTAAACTCAATGTAAAAGATCAAGGTGCTGGTACCACTAGCACCTCTACACCCCAAGAAAAACAAAGGGAGACCACAAAGGCGGGTAACACAAAAGCACCAAGGAGACCAATGCACAGCTCCAGGTTGATAAACAGGCCATATAAGAAGAATAAAGATGGTTGAACTAGGGTTGCAGGAGACCTGCCCCTTTCCAGAAGAACTCTAGCTCCCGATAAGGGTAAGAATATGGACAGCTGCCAGCCATAGCACAAAGGTGTGAAAGATTCATCGACACTGGCAACTCTATGCCATAACCAGAAAAGCCACTCATCTGATCAGACAGGACAAAGGAACTCTGACCCTGTGGGCCTGGGACCACTGCAGGACTCCTTCACGCAGGCAGGGAAGTCAGCTGGGGAAGGGAGCCGCTGGTGGGAGTGGGCAGAGAAGTATGCAGACTATTTCACACAACAGAATTGAAGATTCTGTTTTGTGGTAGAACTATGAACTTTTGAGTTTATAATGATGCCTAGGTGAGGAGAAAAGTTTCTGTGAGGTGTGCTGCACAGTAAAGTGACTGTGCTAGGGAAAAGCTCCCGCCTGTGTTGACTGCGGACTCAACTCAGACTCAGTCTTTCCATCCTCGCCCTCCTCATCCTATCCCCGCTAACCTGGCCACAACCAGTGCTCATTTAACCCTACCCTGCAAACACATCAATAAACTTGTTTATTCTGCAGCACCCAGGCGAAAAACATGTTCACAAATTCAACTTTATACTGTACAGAGTAAACTTTATATTCCCATTAAAAAAAAAAAAAAGCAGTTACAATCTAATCTAATCGAGATGATATGGTACTAGCATTAGGACAGACAAAGATCATTACAGTATTTAATCAGCTATCATACTTATGGTCAACCAATTTTCAGCAAAGGCACACAGCAACTCAACAGGGAAAACTACATCTCACGGGGTTGGGGATTTAGCTCAGTGGTAGAGCGCTTGCCTAGCAATCGCAAGGCCCTGGGTTCATCCTCAGCTGGGGGGGGGGGGGGGCGGGAGAAAAAGCAAACTATTTCTCAATAAACAGTACTAAAACAACTATATAGCCACATGTAAAAAGATTAACGTAACCAGAGTGTGTAGCATACATCAGCCATCCCAGCACTTGGGAAGCAGAAGCAGGAGATATATTTCAAGTTTGAGGCCATGTTGTACATAATGTCTAGGCCAGCCAGGGCTTCACAGTGAGATTCTAATCTCAAAAAGACATTTAACCTTTGCCTTCAGTTGGGAGAGTACTGTTATACTAAACAAAACATTAACCCCAAACATATCTAAGACTTCAGTGGAGACTAAGTATGGAAGACACAAGAGACTTGAGAAATCTTTACAGAGGCTGGCAATGTTCTAACACAGGACTATGGTGATGGCTGCAGACTTGCTAGCCATCTTTGAGCTGTACACTTTATGCCTGTGAACTTATGGAAACTATACCTCAATAAAGTTATTTTAATTAAAACTCTAAATAGCAACCATCTCAAATGTATTATTATGTGTGGAGAGGATTATGAACACAAGCCTAGTGCATTATACATCCTAGGCAAAAGCTTTATTATTGAGCTATAGCCCCAGTTCTTAAAACATTTTTAAAAAATTTCATATATATGGGTGTTTTGTCTACATGTGTGTCTGTGCATGCTGCCATATGGGTGCTGGGAATTAAACCTGGGTCCTCTAGAAAAGCAGCCAGTGCTCTTAACCGCTGAGTGATCTCTCAAGTTCTTCTAAACACTAAAAACAAAAACAAAACTGGGTATGGTAATGAAAGCCTATATAATCCCAGCACAAAAAGCAGAAGTGGGAAGATCCTAAGTTTGAGGCCTGCCTGGGCTATATAGTCAGTTCCAGGCCATCTAGAACAGAGGTAGATCCTAATTTAAAAAATTAAGACTTTCCACTAAACAAGTTTTTCCAGTGTCAGTTTTCCCATGTCTGTCTAAACTAATTTAAACAACAAGAGCAAAATCTTAAACTGAATTCTGAATATTGTATTAATTGAGAAAATAAGAAAACTCAACCTACATTTTTAATTAAAAATTTCACACAAATAAAAAAATTATGCCAAAAATTTCCAGTTAGTTTTAAACAACTACAAACTGATCATGTTTTATTTGCAGCTTAATAACAGGGGTCATACCCCCATTCAACCTTTAAGCTCTTTAACTACAAGGATCAGCTTGAAAATGTTCCTAAAATGATGATATCCAAATTTGTGACATCCTTCCATCCCCTTGGTTTTAAATATACAAAGAAGTAATACAATGGTCTGGAGATGTAACAGAATTGGTAGAGTGCTTTTCTATAATATACAAGGTCCTGGTTCAATCTCCAGCGTGGCTTTACAAACCCATTACATGCCTGTAATACCACCACTTGGGAGGAGGGTATCAAGAATCCAAGGTTATCCTGGGCAACATTACAAGTTCAAGACCTTGTCTCAAAAACAGAGGTATGGGGGCTTGGAGAATGTCTCGGTGACAAAGAACTTGCTGCATGAAAATCTGAGTTCAGATTACATCACTCATTTAAAAACCCAGGTGCTGGGGTTGGGGATTTAGCTCAGTGGTAGAACGCTCGCCTAAAGGCCCTGGGCTCAGTCCAAAGCTCCAGGAAAAAACAAAACAAACAAACAAACAAACAAACACACCAGGTGTTGGTCATATGCTCTGGTAACTCCAGTGCTTTGGAATGGAAAGTAAAGGCAGGAGCATCACTGGGGCTTGCTAACTGCCCATTTAGCTTCAGAGGTTCAGTAAGAGACTGTCTCAAGGCAGTATGGTAGAGAATGATGAAACAAGACATGTAACATCCTCTAGCCTCTGAATGCATATGCAAACACACATGTACCTAGCATACATACATGTGTATACACCATCCATACATAGACCAGATCTCATAAAAGTAATATATTTTAAGATAAAATTTGCTTGAATATAAATCTATATTCAAGTGAAATATAGAGTCTAAAAACTAGGGTTTGTTCCACATTAAACACATCAGCTTGCTGGCAATGGTGGCACATGCCTTTAATCCCAGCATTTGGGAGGCAGAGACAGGTGGATCTCTATGAGTTCAAGGCCAGCCTGGTCTACAGAGCGAGTTCCAGGACATCCAGGGCTGTTATACAGAGAAACTCTGTCTCACAAAACCAAAAACAAATCAGCTTGTAGCAGCATTAAGTGTTCTACCATGTTCAAAAGCCTCTGTATTAATACAGTATATTATTAAAAATATTTTAAAGAAATGAGATAACAAATCACTTAAGTATTTAAAAGTCCATACTAACCTTTAAAAAATTTGTATAACACATCTCAAAACAAGAGGCTTTAAAGGACAAATACATTATTTGTTAATGTACTACTAGTAGATTAAATAATGCTTTTATATATATGTGTGTGTGTGTGTGTATATATATGTATGTATGTGTATATACACTCTAGCCAGAATCAATTTCTATTGTCCAATGAAACAAATTATTGATTCTACTTATATTCTGAGAAGTATTCAAATGTTATCCATCTAGAAACTGACAGCCTCAAAATGAAGACAGTGTATATAATAAGAACTGTCTGCCAATAAAACTGAAGCTAAAAAAATAAAGTGGATAGAAACTGCATCCCAAACATATATCCACTGAGAATAGAACCTAAGCTACCAATGATTAAATATTAATTATAATTATTTCTGCCAATATATCAAGGAAGCAAAGGCCACCTCAATACTAACAGTCTGGGTTTCAAAGGAAGACCCCAAAGCCCACACAAGAGTCATTAAGTTAAAAACATAAAATAATGGAGAGAAAGACAACTAAATGACTAGGGAACAAAATTTGGTAAGTTTTTTTTTTTTTTTTTTTTTTAAATGCTTTTTAAGGACCCGGAATGAAAGCTAAGAGGAATATATTGAGAGCAGCTAACCAAGCATTTTTAGCATTTTGTAATGCCAAGAAACGTGAATGCTGAAAATAAAGGTCGATACTTAGTTGTCAAATTCAGACGTCCTTTTAGCATGTTTAGCCTTTCTCTTAAAGACTTCAGTTTCTAATGAATCATAGCAATGAATAAAGGGTATTATTATTAATGACTCTTCACTGAGATTTAAGAAAGAAAATTCTTTATCTGCTAATTGGTGCTAAGTATCAAGGACTTTATTGGCTAGAATAGACAGAAAAAAGTAGTTAAAAGGCTTCAGAGAAACAACCCCCGCTGGCACATTACCCACTAGAGTAGACAAAGACTACTTATGTGAACTCCAGATTAAAATCACCAGAAATGTCCCCTCATGTAGTACCAAGGCCAACCTGTCAGTGAACAGAAGCTGGTAACTGGCTCAGCTCAAAGCAGTGACAGAGCTGGCTATACTGTCTTGATAATATTACAGGTCACGAAAAGTAGTTAAGGTGTCTGTCCATTTATAACTTCTGATATAAAGTAAGCTGATTGATTAACTCCTTATCACTAAAGTTTCAACTCCTTTTACCAGCAGTGAGTCAGAAGGAAAGATAATTCAATTTTAAAATGCTGAGCTGGGTTATAGCTTAGTGGTAGAATGTTTCCTAGTATGCACAAGGCCCTGGGTTTGATTCTTACCACAGCAGAAACAAAACAAAAAAACCCATCATTCTTCCCTCTAGTTTATTAGTTTAAACCATTTAAAGAATACCCTGCATTAATTTTCACTTAAAACAGAATTCGCTAGACCACCGAGGTAGGCAGTTCTCGAGCTCAAGGCTTGCCTAGTTTACTTGATGGAGGCCAATCTGGGTAACATAGCAATCAGTTCTAATAATCCAAAATATATATTCTTATTTATTTACTTAATTTGAGGCGTTAAGCATCAAATCCCCCAGAACTCATGATCTTGAGTGAGCATTTTACCATTGAGTTCTACTACATCCCAGTTTCATCTTCAAGCATTTATAAAATAAACATTAATATCTAACTTGGATGTGACTATCTTGTATAGAGTTAAGCAACTCTAACTGAAATGGGTGGGACCAAAAGTGTTTCAGATTTTTTTTTTTTTTTTTTTAAGATTTATTTATTATGTTCACAATGTCCTGTCTACACGACAGAAGAGGGCACCAGATCTCATTACAGATGGTTGTGAGCCACCATGTGGTTGCTCGGACTTGAACTCAGGACCTCTGGAAGAGCAGCCAGTGCTCTTAACCTAAGTCATCTCTCCAGCCCATGTTTCAGATTTTTGAGGATTTTCTGTTGTTGTTTTGGAGTAATTTTTTTTACTTTTTTATTTTATTTTATTTTATTTTTTTGAGCTGAGGATCGAACCCAGAGCCTTGCGCTTGCTAGGCAAACGCTCTACCACTGAGCTAAATCCCCAACCCAATTTTGGAGTATTTTTATAGTTTACCAGTTGGAATCCTTAATTTGAAAATCTAAATTATTTTAGAAATTTGAAATTTTGAGTATCATGTTGGCACTCAAAAAAAATCTTAAAAATTGAAATTAAAAACAAAAGGCTTGGGGAGGCGGGGCTAAAGAAATGGCTCAGTGGCTAAGGGACCTTGCTGCTCTTCCAAACAATCTGAGTTCAGTCCCATCACCCTTGCCAAGTGGCTCACAGCTACCTCTAACTCCAGCTCCAGGGCATCCAATGCCCGTTTCTGGCCACACACTAAAATAGTCCTGAATTTTGGACTTCGATTTTCAGATTGAGGATGCTCAATCCTCCTGCCTTAACCCCTTGAGTGCTGGGACTATAGGTCTATGTGCCACAACACCTGGCAGTGACTTTCAGTTTAATCAGCAACTTCATGAACAAACTTGAACATCACTCAGGGTAAGAAAGACATCTGCTGTGTGGTGGTGGCACACACCTTTGATCCCAGCATTCAGACGGCAGAGGCAGACAGACCTCTGAGAATTTGAAGCCAGCCTGGTCTACATAGAGTGAGTTCCAGGACTCCACAGTGAAACCCTGTCTTGGGGGGAAAAAAAAACCCAACCCCCACAAAAAAAGGTGTTGGGGTTGGGGATTTAGCTCAGTGGTAGAGTGCTTGCCAAGGCCCTGGGTTTGATCCTCAGCTACACACACAAAGGTGTCTTCTATTAAGGAACTACTATTGCCCACCATACTATGGTTTAAAATTAATGCACAGGTATCTTCTAAATGATGGAAATGTTTGCCAAATAGGCTGAACAAATAAGTTATAGCATACTTGCAATGCACTTATGTCTGATCAGAATTCCCCCAAGCGATATATATTTAGTTCATTATTTGTAATTTGTTCACTTCAGTCAGGGATCCAGTCCAATTTCCATAAAAGCTTATGATCTAAAATGTAACCTAAAGCAGTCTCCCCTAAAGACACCAAGGGAATGCTAACACTTAAGACAAATAAAACTATGAAGATGTTTGAGAAAGGCTCTTTTAGTAACATAAAATTTTACATACCTGTAATATCAAGAACTGAAGGAGATGCAATGTAGTATCTATGAACTGTTTCAAGAAGTTGAGCACCATGGCCCTGACCTTGAAATGGAGTCAGTATCAGCATCTGACTATAATAAAGAAATTATTCTAAATTAAAACATCACATCATGGCCAGTTAAAAAATCAAATTATGATATTATGAATGTTGGTACTTTATGAAAATCAAACTTCAAGAAACTGAAAAATTACTAACATACTCAAAATTGGTTTACTCTGACAGTCAGTTTCAAAGAAAACCATAAATTGGTACATAGCCAATGAATGGTGATTTTTTTTTTTTTTAAACAAATCAACACTACTATAACAAGTATTGGAAACTTCAGCAGTTCCTTCTGAAATAAAAGACAAGGCACGTGTTATACTGCCAATTACCTTACACGTGGCCGGGTTTTGTCTGGGTACACATAGTAATTATAGACTGTCATGTAGCCTACGGTCGCAAAGAGCGTAGCTCCATCCTTATTATACTTCTCAAATCTGCAGATAAAACAGAAAGCCAAGCAGGTCAATTACAGTCGCGCTCCCATGCAGTGTCCATTTTCTTTTCCATTCTCTGACTGAATTTTCAGTGTCAGCAAGCTACTCTGTGAGGGCCCAATGGGTACACCTGCTATGTTCTGAATGTACAATTCACTTAATTGGTGTGCAGCAACTTGGATAAATCAGACCTCTTTCCATCACTTCAGTGCACTTGCCTATTATAAAGATGAATAGGTGGCAAGTAAAAGAAAACACAGGCAAAGCTCATTTTACTGTTTAAGCCTACATTCAGGGCCCTAACAGACAACAGCATTTCATTCACTTCTATTCTCAAGCCCCCCAAAGCATAATGAAGGCAAACTCAAGCCTCACAAACAATGGTTTTTCTTTCCTGGGAAAAATATCATTATACTGTCCCCAATAATTGGGCTGCCACAATTAAAAGGCTGGCTTTGTGGAGGTAGTAAGGTCCACTGTTGCTTTAGAACTGTACTTACACTAGAAAGTAGTGCCATCTTTCATCGTCCACGTCAATAAAGCTAGCCGTTTCAATAAACCACATCAAAAAGGTCTGAAGCCTTTCATGGTATTCTCGAAAGCCTCTACATGTCATGTCAGCCTAGGGAAAAAGCCAGAAAAAGTCAGGTGAGACTCATCACTGAGGTAAGTGAAAGTCTGCAGAGCACAAAACTATCCTGTGGGAAACACTTACAAGTCTCAGATTAAATATGTATACAAACATACAGTCAAAACAGAGCTGCTTTAGTGCCAATAAAAAGCATTTTTTTTTGGTTTGTTTTTTTCTAATGCTAGAATTACTGAATGTACAATCCCATATAGGTTTCAGGCCAAGGGAAATACTTCTTTTTACCTTGTAGATCTGAAAAGTAAAGTTTTCTCCTCCTGTTGGACAAGTAACTGAGTATGTATGGAGTAGGGTTCCAAATGGCTTGAAATCAGCTTCCTTTTCCAGCAAAGAAAGAAAATCATTTGTGTTTGTGCAAAACCCAGGTGGGATGATTTGTCTGATTTTCCCTTCAACATCATCTGCCTGAGGAACAGAGGGCAAAGAACAAAGCAACAAATTTAGTTTTTAACTGAAAATGTTTTATTTCTTTAAAATGGACAAAACTGGTTTAGGTGTAATGATTAATCCCAGCACTCAAGAAGCAGAGGCAGGTGGATTTGTGAGTTTGAGACCAGCCTAGTCTACATAACAAGTTCTAGACCAGTCAGGGAGAGACCCCATGTTTCAAAACAAAAAAAAAATTTTAAGTTATTTATTTTTATTATATATGCATTAGTGTTTTGCCAGTATATGTGTCTGTGTGAAGGTGTTAAAACTCCTGGAGCTGGAGTTAGAGACTGGTAAACTGCCATGTGTATGCGGGAACTGAACCCAGGTCCTTAGGAAGAGCAGCTAGTGCTCTTAACCACTGAGCCATCTCTCCACCCCCAAAACAAAAAATTTTTAATGGACAAGTTTTAATGGACAAAACTTCACAATTAACCAAAGAAGTAAACAATGCAGTGAAACGAACAAGGGTACGTTTTATCTAAATAAAACACTCTCCCCAAGTTGGAGATGGGCATCACAGGAGTAACGGTAGTGCTACATCACACAGAAAGTGATTATTACCTGCCACCCTTCAAGACAATCTTAACAAGCCACAACAAAAGGCCGATTATTATTATACACATGCCAAAGAAACCATATTATCCAGACATGAAAAGATCACCAGCAGTACGTGGTAAGGCTAGATAGTCTGACCAAGTGAATAAAAGTAAGACAGATAAGACCCTCACATGCTAAACTAAGATGATAATTTTTAAAGTATCTCACTTAGGAAATAAAAAAAAAAAATCATATGAATGGTTATATTATCTATCCACTCATCTCCACAATGTGACAACTTTCATAGACTTGGATTTGTGATCGTATAAAAGAGAAAAGACTGGACAACAAAATTAAACCCAGAGATTAAAATTACCCTTGTTAAACAACCTCAATGAATGAAACTATCAGCTGAGCAGACTTCATAATCCTTTTCAAACCCCGAAGACCACTTGATTGAATACATTTACTACTTCTCTTTAACCATGAATATTTGATGAAGTCTTACAATAAAGTATTACTGCTTCTCACCAGGCAATAAAACTTAATGAATTGGTCTCAACTTAACAAAACCTTATCCTTCAATACAGTCCCTAAAAGCCTGACATTACATTCAACAAAATGAGCTTGCATTCTATTCAAACTTTTTCCTGAACAACGAGGCCAGGTTTTTACTTAATGGAGTTTGCCGTGAGTTCAGCTGTAATGTTTGTATTGTATCTATTTCCACAAGGACTGACACAAGAACACTTTGTGTTAACTTACTAAGCAGCTCTTTCATACCGTTTACATGCATGATGGGTATTAGTTCTAAACCAAGACCCTTGCTACTTAGCATTCAAAACAGGGAAATTAAGATGCTTAGGACAAAATACACTACAAAAGGCTAATACAACATGCTACTAATTCCTGTCCTTTCAACCATCTTTTTACTAAGTAGGAGCAATGCACCTGCAGATGAATAGTACTTTATTATCATTGAGTTACATTTTCGGATAGAGATGCAAGGATGGAGCTTATCACAAATAAATGTTATTTTCAATGCATTGGTACCAACATTTATATATAATTTATTTGTGGTCATAAAAATAAGCTATTACTTAAAACATGTCTTTTCGGGATTCTGGCTGACAGTTTATTTGTAATGTGTACATCAGTACTTGCAAGTCATCTTCAATTGCAAATAAACGAAATTCGATAAATCTACTTTATTTTAAAAATATACTATTTGATGAATATTTTCCCTGAAACTATGAATGTGAAAAGCACCCAATTTTCAATAATTGCATGAAAAAAGTATTTAAAAAGAGGAATAATTGTAATAGATTTGTTACATAGTAATTTTTTTTAAAGTGATGGGTAAAACAGCACAGTTTAATTGTATTTCTGGTTTTAAAATGTCAGAAAAAAATATAATTAAAAAAATCACTACAGGTCAATCTCAACATTGTGATTTTAACCTTTAACTTTCTTCATGTCCTATTTCCTAAGCAAGGCAGGAACTACAGAAGCATGAGTCACTTTACCCATCTTGCATTTAGAAAGATCAAAGATCTCTGCTAAGTTTCAAGTCACAATTCTGTTGAAAGGCAAACTACCCTCAAATCTGACCTTAAACAAGTTGAAAGAATATGTAACTTTCAGTATGCAAAGATATTTCCTCAATAAACACCTTCATATAAAAATCTTATGTCTTTGCACCGTATGTGCACCAGATGCCCTGGAAATAATTACTGGTGGTTGTTGCTATGTGGGTGCTGGGAATGGAACTTGGGTCCTCTACAAGAGCAGCCAGCACTCTTCAGCAGTGAGCCCCTTGAAATGCTTAAAGGACATAGTTTCTCACCATGGCCATTTCGAATCCCAATGTTCTATGCTTTGTTACATGAGAAAATGTTCCTACGGAACAATTTTTGTTTTTCTTCGTCACTGCACAGAGCAATGTGCCTAAGGAAAACCAGTAATATGTTACAAATATTTAATTTGCTTTTAATACGTATTTGGAAGTACAATAACCTTTCTAGCACCTTATCTTAAGCAGCACTGTTTGTCTAAGTTTGTCCCTGCTGAGTTATTTTTGAGGTTGCAATTAAAGGCATGTTAAGTAAGTGGAACATGCAATTCTTTACTTGGCTTCAGTGCCACAAGATTTAGCATTACTATAACTCTAAGAATATCTAAGATATGCTAGAAGAAGTAAAAGAAATTGTTTCTTCTTGATTTACGCTCTCTCTCTCTCTCTCTCTCACACACACACACACACACACTCTCTCACTCTCTCTCTCTCTGGTTTTCGAGACAAGGTTTCTGTGTATCCTGCATGTCCTGGGTCTCGCTCTGTAGACCAGGCTGACCTCGAACTCACAGAGATCCACCTGCCTCTGCCTCCCGAGTGCTGGGATTGAAGGCGTGCGCCATCACCGCCCAGATTTGCTCATTCTCATATTGTGCTATTTCTTAAGTATTATTAGTATTGAAATGTGAGCTTTTTCACTAGTTTATTTATGCTCACTTAGGTTTTCTGATACTGTACTAGTGTTTTACTACTCAAACTAAGCAAGATGAGGTTGTCAACATGTAATTTTACAACTTTTATGATATTGTATTTTTAATAAGATTATGGGTACATTAGACTAGGTAGCTCAATTGGTAAAAGTGCTTACCTTGCAAGCACATGGACTTGAGTTCAATCCCTAACACTCATATATAAAATCCAGGCTCAGCAGCATGAACTTGAAATCATAATATTGTAGAGGCAGACATATAGATCCTTGGGGCTTGCCGGCCAAGCCTACTTGGTACATTCCAAGCCAATTAAGACACTGCCTCAAAATTAAAAGAAAACAACACAAAAGTTGATAGAGCCTGAGAAACAACACTTGAGGTTATTATTCTCTGGCCTCACATATACACACCTACATCTGCATGCACACCAAGATGCACACACACACATGCACACACACATATACACATACAAGAATATATTTCTCTATAAAGTACCAAGGATTTTCATATAGCTGGGCTTAGTAGTACAGGTCTATAACTCCAGTTACTCAGATGGCAGGTAAGAGAATCTCACCATCAAGGCCAGCCCAGGCTATCTAATGAGTTCAGGTGAGCCTGGGTCACTTAATAAGAACCTGTATCAAAAATAAAAATAAACAAACATCTGGGGATACAGCTCAGTGGCAAAGTGCTTGCCTAGTGTATGTATGACCCTAGACTCCATCCTTAGTACTTTCTTACAAGAGGTTAAAGATTCCAAGAAAAAAATTAAATATGCTTTCATTTGTCAAATTCAAACTTCATTAGTGTACAAAAATAAAATAAATGAAAATTCACAGATAGCACAATCTACCCATATAGCTCATGTTCTCTGTCAAATCTCCCAGAAATGCAACTAGAAAAAAGAAGTTTATATACTCCTTCATTTAATAATAAAGTTACCCCAAGAGAAGACAGAGGAATTAAAAAAGCAAAGGACAAGCAAAGATGAACAAATCAATGTCTGAATAATCAAGTTAGTTATAAGATAATGGCTAGTAAAGAGGCTTCTCAGGCATCTTACCTGTGCTACAGAATTTTAGGTACACTGTAGATCTCATTTGGGGGGGTGGAAAAAAAGAGATGATAAAAGATTAATTAACGGGGCAGTGAAATGGCTCTGTAGATAAGAGTGCCAGCCACTAAGGCTGGTGATCTGCGTTCAATTCCCAGGACTCACATGGTGAAAGGAAAGAACTCCCACAAGTTTTTCCCTGGCCTCTACATGTGGACTGTGGCACATGTGTACCCCACACATATACATACAGAGGTGTGCAGATGCACAAAATAAGTTAGTGTAATAGCAAAACTGCAATAAGCAAATTAACCTTTGCTATCTTCTATTCGCGCCTTAAGAACATATGCTTGCTTTTTTTGACACAGTCTCAACACATAATTCGGGAACTATGTAGACTAGATTGGCCTCAAGAGACAGTTATATGTGGCAGTGTCACTATTTCTTAGGTAACAGTTTTTTGTTTTTGATTTGTTTGGTTTTTCAAGACAGGGTTTCTCTGTAACTGCCCTAGCTGTCCTGAAACTGAGATCTGCTTGCCTCTGCCTCCCTAGTGCTGGAATTAAAGGCGTGCACCACCACCGCCAAGCAGCAATGGCTTTTCCCCACTCCTTATTTCTCTCTCTCAACCATCAATCACATCTACTCCAACCATAAACATAACAGTACCCTCAATCTGACCATTAATACTGCAAAGTTCTGGTTTCTGGTCTCCCTTCTTTTACTTTACCCACTATAGCGGGTCCTCCACATGCCAGTCTTTTGTTTTGTTTTGAGACAAGATCTCAAAACAGTCCAGGCTGTCCCCATGTACTTGCCATGCAGCACAATCTGGTTTTTAACTCAGATCTTTCTATGGGCCTCCCACTTCCAGGATGCTAGGATTACAAGTGTGCACACATGCCAGCCTACCTTTTAAATGTGAATTATACTGTATAATGTACCACCTGCTTAAAACCTATAAAGGCTACTAACTATTCTTGCCTCTTAGCAATACCTTATCCTGGCACAGAAAAATCCCAAGGCTCTGCATAATCTAGATTTGCTACTCTCTTCAACCATTCCAGCAAAATATTTCTAACACCCTCTGAGTTTATGATTTGTTTACAGTAAATTCTGAGAGCAGAGAATGTTTTATTTACTATATTCCTGGCATCAAGGGCATAAGAGGCTAGTCTGGAGAGATGGCTCAGATGTTAAAAGCAGAAGACCTAAGTTTGATTCCCAGCACCCACACTGGGTGGTTCACAACTGCCTGTAACTCCAGCTCCATGAGATCCAAAGCCCTCTTCTGGCCTCTTTGGGTACCCACATTCACATGGCATACCTACATACACACTACATAATACACATAATTAATGGGGAGGATAAAGGACACAAGAAATCATGGGAAATGAGCATAACTGCTGCAAACTGAAACAGAAGAAGCCAGCCCACTATGCTTATATCAATTACCATTCTTTAAAACAAAAAGGGGTGGGGGGAATCTTTCCTTAACACTAAACAAAATATTTTGATCATGAAGCAAATAAGCAACCCTACAAAAACACTATACACGATCGATTGATTCTTATACTTAACATAGTACTTCTAAGTGGAAACCCTGGTTTTCAGAAATGGAACAATTAGAAGTTAGTGCAAATAGATAGCTATTTTCACTACACATAGTATTTGAAAGATTTATCAATAACCAAGTCAATATTTCCTTTGAAGAAATCAATTTAGCACTATCAGCTGCAAAATTAAATGTCTCTGTCTCTGTCTCTCTCTCTCTCTCTCTCACACACACACACACACACACACACACGCCTCAAATGACACTGAATTTTGTATTGCACAAAGGAAAACATCATCTGTATTTGAAATCAGAATACTTAGTACAAAATATTTGGATTCTGGAGAAATTTAACCATAGCTAATGAGAAAAATCTAATTACTGATTTTTAAATAGAAAACCTCTATTTTAATAATTTATTCAATGCTGGTCTAGATGGAATTTAGTTGCAAACATTCACTTATCAAAACTACAGCATTATTCACAATCATCAGTAAAATTAAAAAGAAAATTTCACAACATATAACTACTAGATAAAACAAACACTAAGTACAATTACATTATCATTTATCTGTCAAACAACTGAGAAGTACAAGAAAACAAAAAAAGAACAAGTAGTACTCAAAATATTTCTAACACTAATATTGAATACATAAGACCTTTCCTTTTTAAAAATAATTATTTTATTATTGTTCTGTGTGTGGATGTTTTGTCTGCATGTATGTATGTGTGTATGTATGTATACTATGTATGTCTGGTGCTCAGAGACCAGAAAAGGGTCTCAGATCTCCTGGAACTATAGAGTAACAAACCATCCAGAGCTGCCTTGAGGGTGCTGGAAATGCAATCCCAATCTTCTGAAATAGCAGCCAGTGCTCTTAACCTCTAAGACACATGTCCAGCCTGTGACTATTTCTTGATAAATTTGAGGTGAAAGATACATCAGTTACTCTGCACTGACCATTACACATTGTACACATGTATTGAAATACTATGCTGTACCTCATAAATATATAAAACTATTATGTGCCAATCAAAAACTTACTAAAAATTAAGACCATTTCAGGCTTTTCTTTTTTTTTTCCTTTTGGTTTTTTGAGACAGGGTTTCTCTGTGTAGCCTTGGCTGTCCTGGAACTCACCCTGTAGACCAGGCTGGTCTCGAACTCAGAGATCCACCTGCCTCTGCCTCCCAAGTGCTTGGATTAAAGGCGTGCACCACCACCACCCAGCTCAGGCTTCTTTCATGCTGTATAGACATTATATATCACTTCATTAAACATACCAAGATACTATTTTTATATAGATTTTTAAAGAGAAGCCCCACACAAAGACACTTAATTGACAGTTAAGAGCATAAAACATGAAAGAGAAAAACATAATACAATCAACAGGATAAAAGTCAGAAGTTAAGCCAGGTGGTGGGTAGCACACGCCTTTGATCCCAGTATTCAGCAGGCAGAAGCAGGTGGATCACTGTGAGTTCGAGGCCAGCCTGGTCTAGAGTGAGTTCCAGGCCAGTCAAGGCTATACAAAAAACAAATACATAAGAAAAAACCCAAAGTTCAGTAAGTTAAAAGCCTTCAGAAAGCTGTTAACTTGCATGTCTACAATCAAAACAAAAGCCAGTAAATAGAGCTCTGCTCATCAAAGTGAAGGTTTTCGTACAGAAGGTTCACCCAGGAAATGGGAAGACTGACAAACATCTCCTATACCTGAAAGACTGATCTGAAGAAACGACATTGCGATTTCTCCTCTTCAGAACCTTAACACTTAAGACCTCTCTTACACATATATGTATTTCTGTTCTTACCTCCACGCAGTCAAAGTTCTCATCAACTTTAGATGCATATTCAACACGGAACATTGTTGACAGGCTACCAGCAATATAGTACAGCAAGATCTTCAGACCCTTGTAACCAAAAGCAGTTTCACTGAGATGAAAAGCAAAAACAAAAACCAGCCAAAATGAATTTTTGCCAAGTCATCAAAAAGTATTACCTATACACATATAAACAAATTTAAAATCTTAAAACTGCCTGTGTCAGGTTGGGGATTTAGCTCAGTGGTAGAGCGCTTGTCTAGCAAGCACAAGGCCCTGGGTTCGATCCTCAGCTTTAAAAAAAAAAACAAAAACAAAACAAACAAACAAACAAAAACTGCCTGTGAAGTTGAACTATATATATAATTTTTTTTTTAGTTATTCGAGACAGGGTTTCTCTGTAACTTTGGAGGCTGTCCTGGAACTCGCTTTGTAGACCAGGCTGGCCTCGAACTCACAGAGATCCACCTGCCTCTGCCTCCCGAGTGCTGGGATTAAAGGCGTGCGCCACCACCACCCAGCAAAGTTGAACTATATTTACTTGTTTAAAAATTAAAGGTAATGAGCATTCACAATGATACTGTACTCAGCTTCATGTAAAGAAAGAGATTTGAGATGCCTAACTCAGGAAAGCAACCGGGTTCAATGAGTATGTAAAATAACTCGCATATTGTGAATGCTAACTCTTAGACATTACTACCACTGTTGCTATGCCTGCTGCTGCTGCTGCTGCTATGAACTAGCAGGCGCTTTTGCCGAGGAAACCAGCATTAAACTAAGACCTAGCCAGGCAAACAGGTAGCCTTGGGCAGGTCCTTTCATCTTATCACTTGTTTTGTCACTAGCATGCACAGCTGTTCAAAGTAGTGGTAACACCAAGCCGTCTGTGAGTTCCACTTCTCATCTCTACTATCATAAAGCGTGGTGCTCCCTTTCCAAGGGTCTAGAGGAGGGAGACTGCATTCTAAACTAACTGCTCAGGAGAATCTACAGACAGAAATTAGGTCACTTTTGGTCTGGCACTGAGGAGGCTCAAAGGAGGAGGGGCTTTTTGGTGAGAGCAATAAAAAAATAAAGTTATATGGATGCAAGTTATCTCAGTAAACCTGGCTTTTATTTAAATGACTTCTTTTATTTTTTTTAGGTTAATTTAGTTTTTTATTATGTGTGTGGCTGTGAGTAGGAGGATGCCTGTGAAGAGGCCAGAAAACACTGGATGCCCTGAAGCTGGGGTCAGAGGCAATTACGAGCTGCCCAACATGAATGTTGGGAATTTAACTAAGACTGGGTCTTTTGAAAGAGCAGTAAAAGCACTCTCAACTGCTGAGGCATCACGTCAACCCCTAAAAACAAATTCTAAAAGAAAAAGAGTACTTTTAAGAAACAGTTCCCGATTTCTGTCGAGGCTACCAAGTATGTTCATTCTAGTGATTCTCCAGGTAGAAGAAAGGAGTGGCAGTAACTCCAGCATGAGGACTGTGCTATGTATGCTTGGTCATAAGTACAGGATCATCACCAGCACATGACCGTTACCTGTCCAACATAGAATAGTGCTATATGAGCACACTATCTGCAGTGATACTATACAATCAAACAGACGAATGGGAAAGTCATTAAGAACCAATATCTAGAAACTAGATTTCAGCCACTGGGATATAACTGAAGAGTTTGTTTGCTGGCCAGGAATATACTCTCAGCCCTAGAGATTTTTTTTTAATAGTAAAAAGGTAAGAGTAAAATAAATATCCCTCTTTTAAAAAATCCAAAGGGGAAAATTTTTTGTTTTGTTTTGTTTTTTTGATACAGGGTTTCTCTGTGTAGTTTTGGTGCCTGTCCTGAATCTCGCTCTACAGACCAAGCTGGCCTCAAACTCAGAGATCTGCCTGACTCTGCCTCCCAAGTGCTGGGATTAAAGGCGTGTACCACTGCTGCCCAGCAGGAAAATATTTTTATAATAAAACAAAACCTGTTAAAAATAAAAAAACACTGATATTTTAGAGTCTATATATAAGATTTAATTATTGATAATTAAAAGTTCATAAAATGCCTAATCTGATACATATTAAAAATACACATAAAATTTGTTCCATGGAGAGACATTTTTCAATTTAAAAATACATTTAAAGAATTAAAGGCCTGGTGATGGCAACATATGCCTTTAATCCCAACACTGGAGAGGCAGACAGGTGGATCTCGAGTTCAAGGCTAGCCTGCCTGGCCTATATAGCCCAGGATAGCCAGGACTACAGGAAGAAACCCTGTCTCAAAGACAAAACAACAAAAAGAATTAAATAAAATGAATGCATCAAATAAATGTCAATGATATATAGAAGAAAATGTCATGAACAAAAATATTTTAAATGTTAACTGTGTTCAAATATCCTTCCTGGCTCCAATAAAATAGTTCCTTAGGGAACTGGTTGAGTTTGGAATTAACAGGGAAAGCTGAAGATGAATCTGAGTCACCTTGTACTAGAATGTCTCAAAACTGATGTAAACATATCAAAAAGAGCCAGAAGCAATCTAAAAATGTGGTCAGTTGCCAAATATGGACTAATCTGGGCACCAAAATTAGTACTATCAACAGATCATAACTCAGTAGGTTAAAAAAAAAATCTTTGGGACTAGCAAGATGGCTCAGTGGGTAAGGGCACTTACTGCTAAACTTGCCAATTCCAGTTCAATTTCTAGGCCTCAAGAAGTAGAAGGAATAAATCAGAGTCTACAAACTGTCCTCTGATCTCCATTTATCCACCCATAAATAAAACACTTAATTTTTTTTTTCTTAAAGAATCTTTGTCAGGTGTGGTAGCACACACCTTTACTCCTAGTGCTGGGGAGGCAGAGGTAGGTAGATCTCTGAAGAATTTAAAGCTGGCTGGCTTGGTCTAGAAAGCAAATTCCAGGCCAGCTAGGGCTACATACTAAAAGGCTGTCTCAAAAGTTAAAAATCAAGGGCTAGAGAGATGGCTCAGAAGTTAAAAGCACTGACTTCTCTTCCAGAGGTCCCAAGTTCAATTCCCAACAACCACATGATGGCTCACAACCATCTATAATGAGATCTGGTGCCCTCTTCTGGCATACAGATATACATGCAGACAGAGACAACACTGTATACATAATAAATAAATCTTTTTAAAAATTAAAAATGAAAAGAATCATTAAATGTTTGAATTGACTCTAAGATAAACAAGAGAGTAATGGGAAGTTCTTCCTCTGCTGAACACCAATTAATAAGTGTAAGGCACTGAGTTAGAAACCCATCTTCCCATAGTAAATACTGATCAGACAGGAGTCACCAGTGAACGCTAGAACCACTGCCAGGACATCTTCAGTCCTTTTTTGGAGATCGTTTCTCTATGTAGTCTGGACTGTTCTGGAACTTATTCAGAAACAGGCTGGCCTTGAACTCACAAAGATGCAACGGTATGTGCCAACACGCCTGGTCAGGCATCTTCAGTCTTAAGAGCATCTCCCCATAGATTACTTATAAATTTCAACTATACAGTGGAGACAGCCTCCAGGCTCCTCTGTTAGCCAAGTTACCTCAACCAACAATGGAACACACTAAATTATGGACCTCCTGGTGTGACATTAAGGATACAATACTACCTTGGTTACAGAATTGAAAAAACAGGCATTACTGAATTTGTAAGAAACAAACTCAAACTGAGGCTTCTGTAAAAAGAGTCTATACAAAAATGTCTATTATATGCAACAAAGACTAAAACACTTCAGATGAAAGGAGAATGAGGAAACACAGCAACTAAATGCAATGCAATTCAAGGCTGCATCCAGGAGACGGCTTTAAAAGTGACTGCAAGTTTTATTTTAAAAATATACTGTATTATTATGTATACTAGAAAACAGTACTATATCAATGTTAAATACCTTAAATTCTAATAACTCTATCATAACTATCGTTCTTTTAGGAGATGCATACTATATTTAGGCTAAGTCTCAGAATTCAGGATCAAGAGGCTGGAGAGATGGCTCAATTGTTAACAGCACACACTGCTCTTCCAGAGAACCCAAGTTTGGTTTCCAGCACCTACTTCAGGTGACTCATGAATGCCTGTAACCCCAGCTCTAGGGATCAGATGCCCTCTTCTGTCCTCCATGAACAATGCATTCATGTGCACATACTTACACATGTACACATATGTATATATATATAATTTTTTAAATTTTTTGAGATAAGGTATATGTAGCCCTGGATATCCTGGTACTCACTATATAGACTATGCTGACCTTGACCTCACAGAAATCTTCCCACTTCTGTCTCCTGAGTCCTGGGATTAAAAGGCATGTGCTGCCACACATGGCCCTAATATATTTTTCAAAATTCAGGATCAAATCTGCAACCTATCTTCAAACAATTCAACAATAATACAGTGATATGTACTAAAAGAAAATTATTGAAGCAACTGTGGTTAAGAATTAAAGAGTCTAGCTGGCATGGTGGTCCATGTTATAAAACTAGCACTTGGGAGGGAGGCAAAAGTAGTTGGACAATGAGTTCAAGGCCAGCCTCTACTACAGAGCAAGTTTGAAGACAACATGAGCTACATGAGATTCTACCTTAAAACAAAATAAAAACTAGTTAAGAGCTGAATCCAAATGAAGAGAATAGTATCCATTAAATTATTGCAACCTTTTAAATAAGGAAGAAAGAAAATAATGACTGACTATCTTAACAATGTATATAAGGCTTAGGGAATCAAAGAATGTGCTGAATATCCCAGGACATATCTTTAGAGTTGTCTTAAGGTCTGGGAAGATGGCTTAATGGGAAAGAGCATTTGCTGCATAATCTTAACAAGCTATGCTGAAATTGCAGCACCCACACAAAAAGCCAGGTCTCCATGCATGTGCCTGCAGCTCCAGTGCTGTGGGAGTGGAGAAAGAAGAACCGGCGCTAGTGGCCTAGCTCCAGGTTTCACTAGAGATACCGTCTCAAAGGAATGAGGGAGAGATTGACAGAGTAGGGCACCAACATCTCCCTCTGCTCTCTGTACTCCTATGTACATGAGTGTGCACATGTGCACACATGTGCACGCGCGCACACATACAATTTCTTGAATTGCTTATTTAATTATTGAGTAATACCAGGAGCTTTGTAAATTTCTGGAGTTACGCTATACTGGAAGTAGTATGATAAGAGGTAGGCAAAACGAAAAAATAGTAATGATAAATATGAGCTCTGGATTGTCTGAATCTGAACACCAGCCACTTTTATGTCCTTAGGCAACTGTTCAATTCCATCAATACACAAAGTAGCAAACACAATGGTTAATACTGAAGTGAGACTGAAAACATACATGTTTGTAGTAGTAAACAGTAGGTATTACATCCATTGTGCTCAATGAATAAACCATCAATCTAATAGACATTTTAGGATAAACCACATGAAAAAAGAGTAAAAAAAAAAAAAATCTGAATTTCAAATCCTAAAAGAAAAAAATTTCTTGCTTTTGCCACATTAATTTGGTAAATATTTTATGTTACTTACTCATCTCCAAAGAGCTGATGGGTATATTCAGGAAAGAAAGTTCTAATGTCATTCTCAAGATCTTCAGGAAAACGAACTGTTCAGAAGAATAAAATATATAGACATTAAAGGTGACAAACATTTCTATTTCAAGAACTCCACTATAGCTAGGATACTACCATTATTTTTCTGACTTCCAATGTTTCTTCTCTTACATGATTACACTAGACTCTCATGAGATTGGTGAACCCTGAACCTGAAAGCTAACTGATACTAAAGCTTCAGCATCAAAACCCTATTTATTCTAAACTTGAGAAACAGCACAATAAGGGCATGGGATTTAGTTTTTATTTTTCTATATTTTATACACAATGAAAAACTTAAGAGGAAAACAAACCCCCAAAGGATACTTTGAGATAAAACTACAGCACCTAGGAAATGAAAACAATACTGTACAAAACATCTAACAAGGATAATCTGAGTTTGATGATGTCCCTAACATGCCATCATCAGAGACAGAGACAGAGAGAGCGCTATCACTGTATGCATGAAGTAGTCAGAGGAAAACTATGAGCTGTTCTCTCCTTCCACTTTATTTGACGTGTGAGGACTGAACTCAGATCATCAGGCTTATCCAGCTTAAGCCATCTTGTCAGCCAGCCCCCATCGTTTTTACTGCAAAATGACATTTAATTTTTTATGTTGTTTCCCCCCTCTTAAAAATAATTCTGCTTGGAGGCTGGAGAGATGTGTCATCATTTAAGAACACTTGATGCCCTTCTAGAGAACTTGGGCTCAGTTCCTAGCACTACGAGAGCAGATTACAATTGTCTGTTAACTCCAGCTACTGGGCATCCTATGCCTTCTTCAGGAACCAGGTACACATGTGGTACATATACATACATGCAGGCAAAATAACCATACAAATAAAACAAAACTAAATCTTTTTTTAAAAAATTAAAAATACTGCTGGGCGGCAGTGGCGCACGACTGTAATCCCAGCACTGGGGAAGCAGAGGCAGGTGGATCTCTGTGAGTTCGAGGCCAGCCTGGTCTACAGAGCTAGTCCAGGACAGGCTCCAAAGCTAGAGAAACCCTGTCTCGAAAAACCAAAAAATAAAAAAAAAAAATAATAATAAAAATAAAAATACTGCTGCATAAGCCTTGGGATACAGCTCAGTGCCCAGTATGACCAAGAGATTCTTGGTCATATACTACAGAGCATATATAGTCCCTACACTGGAAAACAAGCAAACAAAAACATTCTGGAATGGCACTCATACATTTTACTGTACTTTTATGAATATGTAAGGGAGATATTTGGTAGTAGACAAGTAACAGCACTGATGTTTCTTTTTTCTTTTTTTTTGAGACAGGGTTTCTCTCTGTGTAGCCTTGACTGTCCTAGAACTCAATCTCTACCAGGCTGTTCTAGAACTCACTCTGTAGACCAGGCTGAACTCAGTTGACCTCAAACTCAAAGATCCACCTGCCTCTGACTATGAAGTACTGGAATTAAAGGTGTGTACCACTACTGCCTGGCAATGTTATTTCTAATAAACACTGCTTAGATGCCTGGGGCACCAGCATCTACATTAAACTCCTATTTCCTAAAATCTTGAGAATACCCTCAACTTCTATCTGTTGCTTTTATTTGTATGTTATGGATAGTGAATTATTGGATGCTTTCCTGATACAATTTATGTTAGGAAGAAAAACTTATCAGAAGTCCTAAGGCTAGACCGATGACATGGGTCAGTGAGTAGACACCTGCTGCCAACCCTGACAGCCTAAATTCAATCCCAGGGAACCACATGGTGGAAAGAGAAAGCCAACTCCCACAAGGTACCCTCTAACTGTCATAAGCAGTGTCCTACTACTTCCAAAAAAGTATAAACAAAAAATTTCCAGTCTTCATGGTCAATTAAGTCATTCACCGCATACAAACCATCGCCCTGAAGATCACCACTTTACAAAAGAGGTAACCTTCACTCTGGTAGCCACCTTTTCAAAGGGTTAAACTTAACATTACTCACTGTGGGAAAGACCACCAGCATTGATGACTCATGAAGCTTTCTTACCTTTTCCTAAACTTATTCAATTTAAAAAGAAAAGAAAAGAATTTTCTCTTCCCTTCCCTCCCTTCTTTTGGTTTTTTGAGACAAGGTTTCTCTGCATAGCCCTGGCTGTCCTCAAATTAAGAGAGATGGGCTTGCTTCTGTCTCCCAAATACTGGGGGGGTGGGGGTTAAAGGCATGCGCCACCACTGCCCAGCTTCAATCTTTCAAATTTACAGAAAATACAGGACAGAGAAATAAGTTTCAAGAAAGCACAGGTAAGATAAATTCAGAATGTAGATTTGTCTAGTAATTCTATACACTGACTTTTTGCTCCCAAATAAACTAATGACCTGGAGAATCTGCACATAAGAGAGACTGACGGTTCTAAGAAAATTAAGAAACAAATTACAACATGGAACAGGGGACTTAGAGTGCAGCTCAAGGCTGGAGTGTTGTCTACTGAGAGCAAGGTCTTAATTCAATCTCAGGATCACACAAAGAAAAATAAATGCAAATAAATAGAGTACCCTTGACTAGATCCTGCCTTAATAAACTTTTTTGATGTTTTGGTTGTGAGCCCAGTTTTTAACAGCTAAGCCATCTCTCCAGCCCAAATTTTTTATTAGTAAAGCCAGAGAAACCAAGCAATAGCATATCAGCTCTGATAATGGCATTATGATTATGTGTACATATGAAGACAAGTTCGTAAGGAGACATACAATAACAAGTATGTGCAAAAAGCTAGTTTCAAACAATTCTCCAAAAATACACACTAAAGCCAATACAGCCAAATGTTAACATCTGAAAAGGGCTGTGGATATAGCTTAGTAAGAAGTTTAAAGTTGAGGGTTGGGGATTTAGCCCTGGGTTCAGTCCTCAGCTCCGGCAAAAAAAAAAAAAAGAAGTTTAAAGTTGGTCCATAAAAGCCCAACAATGCCTGTCTCAGGAGTTCCAGGAGTGGTCCTGACCAAAGTCCATCTGGGTTGTCAGTATTTAATATTTTAATAAAGCTTGCTTCAAATTTGGCTCAAAAACAAAAAAACAAGCAACCCCCCCCCCCAAAAAAAAAACAAGTTTAAGGTTAAGTGTGACATGAATGCACACACATGTGCAAACTCCAGGATAACAGAAGCATTAATATTTTTAACTTTTTAAATGAAGTTATGTAGTGTGGCAAGCAAGCACACCCAAATGAGCTGTCCATGCCACTATGGACTCAAATTATAAAAAAGGAAAATATAAGTGGATGCATGATAAAATACCCAAATTCTACTACAAAAGGAGTTATTTACTGATGAACTATGGGTAACTTTTATTTTCACCCTTTGTTTTGGCCTTTCCAAAATTCCAACAGAACACATTACTCCAACAGACACAAAGTTATTAGGATGTTGAAAAAAGCCTGGTATGGCACAGGGGAGACCACAGCAGAAGGAGTGCAAGCAGTTCATGGACAGGCTGGACCACATAGTGAGTTCTAGGTCAGCCTAGGCTATACCGTGAGATCTGTCTCAAAGCAAAAAAAAAAAAAAAACAACAACAAAAACTCTAATTCCTTCCCCTACCTTAAAAAAGAAACTAAGTAACTAAAACTTTTCCATCCTTGAAAACTTGTCACTCATTATTTTAATGGTACCTGATTGCAACAAGACCACAGAGCTTGCAACAAATCTTCCCTTTGAGTATGTCCCACTTTTTCTAAACATGTAGTTTCTATACTTCCTAGTACATAGAATCATTTCTGTAATTTTTAGAGAAATTGCAGAAAAGAGATAGCTTATCCTGTCTTATTAGCCACAGGAAAATTAAGTTGGGAAGTGAAGTTCACGGCTAGATATGGCTACATATTGAATTCCAAACCAGTCTACATGTGCCCCTATCTCAAAAGACCAAAATTAAGGAATTATCAAAACGTGAATTTAGGGCTGGAGAGATGATGGCTCAGAGGTTAAGAGCACTGGCTGTTCTTCCAGAGGTCCCGAGTTCAATCCCAGCACCCACATGGTGGCTCACAAGCGTCTGTAATGAGATCTGGCACCCTCTTCTGTATACATAATATGCTGTGGATATCACTCTGTGTAAATAAAGTTGATTGGCCAATGGCCAGGCAGGAAGTATAGGCGGGACAAGAGAGAAGAGAATTCTGGGAGGTGGAAGGCTGGGTGGAGGAGACACCGCCAGCAGCCGCCATGAAAAGCAACATGTAAAGACACTGGTAAGCAACAAGCCATGTGGCAAAGTATAGACTAACAGAAATGGGTTAATTTAAGATAGAAAAGGTAGATAATAAGCAGCCTGCCACGGCCATACAGTTTGTAAGCAATACAAGTTTCTGTGTGCTTTCTTGGTTGGGTCTGAGCGACTGTGGGACTGGCGGGTAAGAGAGATTTGTCCTGACTATGAGCCAGGCAGGAAAACTCTAACTACAAATGGCGTCCAACGTGTTGGCAAGAGTTTCCACCTAAAACCTGACAAAAAAAAAAAGAAGATTCCAAAATGGAACTAAAAACAGCTTCCTAATTGTCTCTCTCAAGTTAGAGGCAGCCTGCCAGTTTGAGCTACTATGGCGGGTTCCTGGCGTGTGTGTCTGACCTACAGTGCGGCAGAAATGAGGAATCTACAAGCAGCACTTTACTCTGCTGCATATTGAATTTTGCCTTTGCTAGTTTAAAAAAAAAAAAAAGTTTCTGGGCTATGCGCTGCTTTGATAGAACTGCTTCTGTTAGTTGATGGTGCATAAGGCTCCAGACCCAGAGCTGGTGGTAAACTATACCACGGCCATGTTGGGAAGCTGAAGTGGGTGGAGCCAGCAGCCACATCGGTGTTTCAGTCTTACAAAGATGGATATTACAGAGAATCTGGTTTGTCTTATCTTTGGGATTTTTAACTATAAAGAAAGATTTGATTGTAAAAGCTGTTGAGTTAAATAAATATATAAATTTTAAAGGTAACTTGACTTCAAAATTTGGATATAAGGATATGTTGCTTTGGAAAAGAGTCTCTGCTTTTGTTTCCACAGAAAGCCAGAGGCTGTGGATTTGTTCCAGATTAAGATACATCAGGTTTGATCAGCCAAGACCACCTGAAAGGTCTCTGATGACACAATGGCCCAGATGATCGACATCCAGAATGGTTTCAAGGCAACTGGCTCAGAGGTTTACCCTCAGGGAATACTCCATAATCCTAAAATTTTCTTTGTGTCCCCATAAGATACAGCGCCCCCTCCAGCAGGAAGTAGTAAGAGAAACTATGCCCACATTCCCCAAATTATCAAGCTGGCTTTGGAGATGGAATTGGCTCACTCCTTCTCTAAACCCAGACATATTGATAAAAGAAAAGGTTAAGAGATTCCTGTGTCCCAAATCAGAAGAGCCTTCTGGTGTGGGACAGAGAAAAACCAATATTTTTCTTTAAAGCAGGTTGATTATAAATGCGATCTCTTTCTAAAGAAGAAAAGGGGATATGATATAGATATAATAGGATGAAAGGAACTTACTTCTAAAGAACAACAACTTGTTTAAAATGTTTTACATTGGTATAGATTTTAGTCTATTGATACAAACTTAAAGTTAATTCTGTTATACTGTGTGTATATTTCTAATCGTGTTTAAGGTATTATGTTTGTATACCTCATTTTAAATTGTAATGGATAATTAAAAATGGATTAAAATATTTTTAAAATTTAGACTTTCTGGACAGTGAGACATGTATGCTCCTGGCAGCACCGATTTACTTCAGAGAGGAGGATGGACACTGAAGACACTTCATATGGAGTTTATCTTCACCTTGGCAAAAATAGCCATTTGGGCAAGAAACTGTTCTTGCCTGGACTGCTTGATCAACTGGATGTGCAGGACCCATAGAAAGGTGACCACTAAACTTTGCTTGAAAAAATGGTCCTTCAGGTTCCTGCTTCACAGAGGAAACTGCCAGACATTCTACAGGACACTAAGAGAAGTGACCAAGAGACTCTAGCCCTGTGGGCTGAAGACAAATGCCCCAACTTTATAAAGGAACATTAGGTGACTGTCCAGGCTGCTAGCTGTCTCTGTCTACCATGCAAGACTCCCGAATGTTGCTTGCATCCTTCTCCCGATTCTCAGGTAATATTATATCCTTCTGAGGTCTTTGATGTGGTTGAAGACTAGATAGTTATAATTTCCTCAGTTATGATACAAGATAAGTTAGATATAAAACTTTAGACTCACAAATACAAGATAGGATATCTTCTTTAATATTGTAACTATAATTCTTGCTTGATAATTGTTTTGTTATATGTAATTGTACTATGTAAAAGTTAAAACCTTCCTTTAAAAAAAAAAGAAAAGGGGAAGTGCTGTGGATATCACTCTGTGTAAATAAAGTTCTGATTGGCCAATGGCCAGGCAGGAAGTATAGGCGGGACAAGAGAGAAGAGAATTCTGGGAGGTGGAAGGCTGGGTGGAGGAGACACCGCCAGCAGCCGCCATGAAAAGCAACATGTAAAGACACTGGTAAGCAACAAGCCATGTGGCAAAGTATAGACTAACAGAAATGGGTTAATTTAAGATAGAAAAGGTAGATAACAAGCAGCCTGCCACGGCCATACAGTTTGTAAGCAATACAAGTTTCTGTGTGCTTTCTTGGTTGGGTCTGAGCGACTGTGGGACTGGCGGGTAAGAGAGATTTGTCCTGACCATGGGCCAGGCAGGAAAACTCTAACTACAATAATAAATAAATCTTAAAAAAAAAAAAAAAAAAAAAACACATGAATTTAATCAACTTTTAAAATTTAATGACTATGGTGGACTGAATAAGAATGGCCCCATGGGATCATATATTTGAATACTTGGTTCCCTAGTTGGCAGAACTGTTTTAGGAAGGATTAGGAGGTATGGCCTTGTTGGAGGTATATAACTGGGGGTGAACTTTGAGGTTGCAGAAGCCTATACCAGACAGCTTCCCTCTGCCTCCACCTTTTAGATAAGGTATAAGCTCTCAGCTACTGCTCTAACGCCATGCCTGCCTGCAACCATGCTTCTCACCAAGATGATTATGGACTAACTCTCTTGAAATGGTAAACAAGCCTCCAATTAAATACATTCTTTTATAAGTTGCCTGGGATGATTGTTTCCTGCTGAAAGACATTTTCTAGCTTCCCTTGAGGACTACATTTCTGCCCCTATAAGGGGCAACATCACTTTTCTTCTGTAGGCATTTTGGTCATCCATACATGCTGAGTGACAAAGTGACCCTCACAGTGAATAAACAGGGTCCCAGCCTAGGGTCAAACCAAACCTTTCTGTCTCTTCACAGCTGCCTTTTAATAATCTTACATATGGTGCCGAAGACCTAGAATAGTAAACCTGTGACTACTAGCAGCTCAAGCCCACTCACGGACAAGTCTCCTTGGCTCTCATATACTTCCAGGCTGGGAGCAGGCCAGGAAGGACCACCCTTTTCTCCCCCACAGCCCTTTCTTTTCGCTGTGTCTCTGCCTTTATCTCTCATGACACAGGCCTAGGTGACAGGCCACACTGCATTTGGTCAGAACATGTATAATCTAGCAAAATGCTGGGACAAGGTAATCATGGCCCTGACTCAGAGGTACCCTACTTAGGTCTGGGCTCACTGGAGCTTTCTTAAGGTCCACTTGGTCAAAGGAATTAGAGACTTCCTACCAGGTGGAAGAAAGTTTAGCTGAGAATTCTGAATTCTCCACTGGCCTACTACTCAATCAGCCAAAAGCTGACAGCCTTCCACTGGCCCCGCAGTTGTCTTAGGTTGGAGACACTCCTTACTTCCCAGGTGCATTTGGTCATTTCCAGACTTGGAGGATGCTATGAACAACTGGCATTGAACCCTGTCTGTCCCTTGGTCCTGAGTGCAGCCATGGGTTCTAAATTTTCTGTACCAAAGAAACTTCTTTGGCCTGTTTGAGGGCAAAGGAGCTCCAATTAGAATTAAAACCTTTCAATGCAAATCTGGCTTCAATATACACTGGACAAAAGGCCACTACTGGCCCCAACTCAGAACTTTCAATTACCTAAACTGATTTAGATGATTCCATAAGACAGAATGCTTGGTCAGAGACACACACACCCCCAAAAGTCACAGTTCACTTTCATTGTTCTCAAGGCTCTGGTTCACAACCACACCCAGAGCCAAAATGCCTGCTGCTGTATATGCTAGGCCCCCAAACTTGCATCTTAATAAAACTCCTTTGCCTTATGCTTTTGTCCTACTTGTGTGTCTGCCTCTCCAAACCTGGAAGATTCTGCTTGTTTTTTTAATAGCTAAAAGGTAAAAGCATTTCCAGTTGTGTGCTCCCATCTACAGACAAAAACAAACTGGTTTCGGATACTCAGATCACTGGGTTCAGCCTACAGTGATTCAATTGTCTTTTAGGGGGATATGGGTACTCTCAAAAAATTGTTCAATGCTGTTCTATTCTACTAAGAAGGCTGACTCTGCAGTTGGATTTTGGCCTATCTGACCCAGATCCAAGAATGTCTGTTTAAAACTTTCCTCCCAAGTCTCTGCCATGGGTCAGGCAGGCCACCTGACTCTGACGGAACAGGAGAGCAAACTAGAGCAGCCCAGGGACAGACACTTTGTGCTTGAGAATTAAGAAGTAAACTACTTCCCAGAGGTCACAGATGGCGAGGTGTTTTAACTGAGTTCTTCCCTCACTTTTCTTGGTTTTGTTCAGTATCTTCAGAGCTTTTGTTGGAACTGTAACTTTCATTATCTTAGAATTTGTAAGTTCACTGAGTATAATTTTAAAGATTTATTTATTATTATTATTATGTATACAGAAAAGGGTGCCAGATCTCATTACAGATGGTTGTGAGCCACCATGTGGTTGCTGGGAATTGAGCTCAGGACCTCTGGAAGAGCAGTCGGTGCTCTTAACCTCTGAGCCATCTCTCCAGCCCCAAGTGTAATTTTAAAAGGATGTATAGATAATCTTAATTTGCTATAGCATGCCATGTATGTAACTTGGACTCAATACTTGTTTAGGAAGAATATGCCTGC
Organism: Onychomys torridus; assembly: GCF_903995425.1. Classification (NCBI taxonomy): domain Eukaryota; kingdom Metazoa; phylum Chordata; class Mammalia; order Rodentia; family Cricetidae; genus Onychomys; species Onychomys torridus. The sequence continues at coordinate 48,306,634 of NC_050446.1, read as the reverse complement.
TGGCCTCACCTTGGAGTACCACGTGGCTGATGACCTAGGTCTACCCTGGAGTAACAACCATGTCATTTGTTGCTGTCTTGATATCCATGTGACTCAGCCACCCCGTTCTCTAGGTTTAAAAAAGGGCATGCCATGTGACTTTACCACCATCTTGGTTAAGGTGACCACGTGGTATAAATCAACTAAGGCAGTACCCATAAAACAACTAGAACCACTGAGCCCTGTGCTTATCATTGTATCTGCCCTTTATTAGACTAAGGAGGCAACACCAGGCTTCCAAGATGGTTTATCTGAAGCTGAGTCATATTAAAAAACTGGCATTTATGGGGTTGGGGATTTAGCTCAGTGGTAGAGCGCTTGCCAAGCCCTGGGTTCAATCCTCAGCTTAAAATAAAAAATAAAAAAATAAGAAAAAATACCCCCCCACACACACAACTGGCATTTAGTACAAGCACTTTTTATAAAAGGATCAGGAAAATGAGGTTCCCAGCTTGGAGCAAGAGACCCAATTTATTTCCCATCATATAGTCTTCTGTTATCTCCCATCATACAGTATTCTGTATATGCTGTCAAAATTAAGCCTTAAACAAGTAAGTCAAAACAAGTTTAAAAGTTTATTTAATGTGAAATAATATTCAAGATCAGGGATAATTTTTTAAATTGATATAAAAGAATGAATGCTTGAGTAAAATGAATTAAATTTACAACACACTTGTGCTAAGTTTCAAATCCTGGACAAATGGCTATGGTACCCATTTAACTATCAAAGCAGACCAGCAGCCTCCAGGTTCTCCTGTGTCCCTCAGTCCCTACTGGTAACAGGCTCTGGCTGGCATACCCCCTCTACCACCAAACTCTCCAGCCCAGAGGCTGGGCTGCCCTTCCCCCAGAGACTCTTCCCTTTATAATCCAGACATTTTGGTTACAAGACCCTTTTGTACCTCTGGCCTCCTGGCTGCTGCATGCGGCTCCCGTCTCCCTTCTCCCCACATGGCCCATTTCAGTCTGGTCATGTCCACTCTGGACTCTCCCAGATGTCCCTGTCTCTGCCTCTGGCTATGCTCCTTTTATCTCTGGTAAACTTTCTCTTCCACCACACCTAGGAGCAGTCATGTCCTTTCTTTTCATTCAACTAGGCTCAAGTAGTTCCCTTGGATAGAGGACCAGATCCTTTGGAGGGAGCAGCATCCAAAGTTAAGTTGCAGGTTAGTTTCCTTACAGGACAAGGATGCACGAGAAGTCAGACCTGCCAGAAGTCTGCTGCTTCTACCTCTGGCTGTATAGGTCCAGCCAGCTCCAGCTGCATAGGCCTGACCAACTCGGGCTCCATGAGCCAAACAAACAAACATCCTTCTTATGTAAACCTTGTGTCTCACATGACACAAGGTTGACTAATAGAGGATCTCAGAGTCTACACCCACATCCTAAATATCTGAGAGAGGCAAAGAGCAACTATTCTGCCTTCAATATCTTCTGATCTGACATACAGGAATGCTGTGAACAGGAGAATCTTGTACAAAAGCCTACCACCAATTGCTGTGGGACCTGCACACTGGTTCAATTGGTCATGCCTTTTACCTTGGCATTCAATTCTTCCTCTTAGCAAAAGCTAATTCCAGGGTCTACAACCTAACTACCTATATTCCTTCATTAAAGGAGGATGCCAGATACTGTCATCCAACTTACAGCTTTGGAAAGCTACTCAGAATATACAGTGTCTTTTACAGTTGATTTTGTGTTGGTAGAGTCAACAAAAGATTCTATTGATATCCCAAGCCTTCATGTTCTTCAGGAGATGACTTGGATGGAGATTCTCTCCAACCTGGGCTCACCTGTGGTGAGTGAGACAATAATCTACTCTCTACCCAGACAGAGCTCCAGGGCCAATGCCTACACTCTTACCTTACTTAAAACTTACAAGAAGTACACTGGCTTTAACAGTGATGTTGGTGGATGTTTCCTAAGAAATTCCAAAAGTCAGTATTTGTTAAAGCTCATTTAATTTGGTTTAATCTTGCTTTATAAATTATGCCTCTAAGCAATCAATCTATTTTTAAATAGAACAATGTTAGCCAGGTGGTGGTGGTGCATGCCTTTAATCACAGCACTCAGGAGGCAGAGCCAGGTGGATCTCTGTGAGTTCGAGGCCAGCGTGGTCTACAGAGAGAGATCCAGGAAAGGCACCAAAACTACACAGAGAAACCCTGTCTCAAAAAACCACACACACACACACACACACACAAGAATGTTAAGAAATATGCACACTACTGTCAGTATGTAGTGATCTAGAGATTTGTCCATTGGCAGAAAGAGTAAAGAGTTGGCTTAGCCTTCTTTGTTAATTCAATCTGTGATGTACATTATTTACTACAAATTTGACATGAAGCGGTGTGGCGGTGGCACACATCTTTAATCCCAGCACTCTGGAGACAGAATCCAGAGGATCTCTGAGTTTGAGGTCAGCGTGGTCTATAGAGAGAGTTCCAGGATAGCCAGAGCCACACAGAAAAACCCCGTCTCAGGAAAACAAAACAATCACATCTGACATGACTCTTTTCACCTTTCATGTGCTGGTTGAGTGCACATAGTAAAAATGTCAAGATCTTTAAAAGGTTCTTGGATTGGTTAATTTTAGAAAACTTTGTAAAACGAATCACTTATTCTTGCTAAAGGAGACACTGTCTCTAGAAGTATACTTTGTATTTCTGGTTGTGAGCCTAACCTTTAACTAATGAGCCATCTCTCCAGCCCAGAAGTATACTTTCTAAATTGAAAATTAAAAATTATTTCTTTTTGGGAAATACAACTTTGTCTTATTATTTATCTCCTATTCCAGGAGACAATGTAATATTTGATGTTAACAATTTGATGCTAATAAAAAATATGTATTGTCCTGTCATAGTAGATATGGTCATTTAAGGTAATAATCCCAATTAAAAAAAAATTACTTTATCAAAATTTACCTAACCTACAATGTAATATTGGCACTTTTTTTTTTTGAGACCGGGTTTCTCTGTGTAGCTTTGGAGCCTTTCCTGGAACTTACTCTGTAGACCAGGCTGGACTCGAACTCACAGAGATCCACCTGCCTCTGCCTCCCCAGTGCTGAGATTAAAGGCATGCGCCACCACTGCCTAGCTTATTGGTACTGTTAATATTTAAAACAAGGGATTTAGCTCAGTGGTAGAGCACTTGCCTAGCAAGCACAAGGCCCTGGGTTCTATACTCAGCTTAAAAAAAAAAAAAAAAAAAAAAAAATTTAAAATATACAAAGTACATCATATGTAAAACAAGGAATACCAGTAAGATACTTTCTGTTCAGATTCATTCCTTGGATGCTGCTATGTTTCACTGACTTCTTTTATAAAGCTTCCAGGTGCCTGTTACTTAGACATGAGTTTGGTATAAACAAACAGCTAACTAGTTACCTTACCACCTACAGAACTTTGGTGCATGGTCCAGCAAGTTCTACTATTGCATTTCCCTCACATTAATCTTGATGTAGAAGTTCTCTCATGTACTTTGTGTCTCCACAAAGCTGTACAGTTAGTTATTACCTCCTGACTTATGTTCTGGATCTTTGCCAACTGTTAACTTTCATCATGGCCCCTTGGATGGAACCTCCTTTGAAGCACTCTTAACTGCTGCTTCCATCACTCTTCTGTCAGCTTTGAAGCGGTTACTGAAATGCTCCCAAACTCTTAAAAGCAATTTGGGTGACCTCTAAAAGGGGACTAATGGGCCATGGGCCATCCAACTCATCCCTTTTCTTGCCACTCTGGACATTGTTTTTGGGACTTAGAACTAAAACAGCTGGACTGAAGCCTCCTTTGCATCAATTAACCTTTTGGTCTCACCATCTCAGATCAGCTTAACATCTTTCAGGACCAGCTCAACTCCTTGACTGCTGCAGTATTCCACAATTAAAAAGGACCAGATCTGACCACTGGGATGGGATTTGTGCTCTCCTCTTTGAACATGCTGCTTCCAGGCCAACACATCTTAACTGCTTTGAAACGGGGCCTACAGACAGGAACCAGATCTCAACCACAAGCCTCCTATGTATGGGCTCTGGTTCCCTCCCACTCTGGCTCCTCCCCTTGACCACTCCTCTCCTCATTATTATCCTCATACTTATGTTTTTGCCCTGTCTAAATGTTTTTGCTTACTGAACTTTACCCTCTACCCAAACAAAATGTTCCATACAAGTTCTCCCAATAGCTTACACCGCAATAAGAGTGCCATGTGTTTCCAATACATCAGCAAAAAGATCTTTTAGATGCTGTGGAGAAACTCTGGCTAAAACAGACCTTCATCCTATTCACCCCAGGCCAGATACAATTCTTTACATTAGTCCTCTATCTTCTCCTGTCCCCTTCCTTTGATGCGCTGTAGTTCCCTGCTACTTCTGCTAGCTTATTCCGGTGCAACAGTCCTGGCAATGGGACCAGTCACTGTCACCCTGAGTCAATTCTTGGCCCACTCCCCTCCCCCCCATTTCCTCCTCATTCCTCAACCTTCCCGGCAAATTTTAGTTCTACTCTGTGATCAAATCATCTGCTTGCAACCTTCTCCTAATTATTTTCCAAATCTCTTCAGGAACACAGGTTTGCAATCACCTGATCCAATTCAGCCAATCAAATTAAGACTCTCCCCTGATACATAACACGAGTAGCCCCTCTTCAATGGACTCAGATCTATTCCTCTACCGACAAAGACCCTCCTCAGCAACAAACAGCTATAACACCACTGCTCTATATTTTCAATATCCTCTCAGAATTAGGAATGATTGTTTTCTACTGGAAGACTACATTTCCCAGGTTCCCTTGCAGACTATATAAGTAGTTTCCACCCCTATAACAGGCCACATCCCAGCTTCCTGTTTGACAACTTGGCTATCCATACACATGGGTAAGTGTCCCCTCACTGTGAATAAAGATGGTCCCACCTAAGGTCAGACTAAGGCTTTGAACACCTTCAGTCTCTCCACAGCTGCCTTTTAATGATCTAACATTGGTCATGGTGTCTCTTCACAGCAATAGAAAAGAAACAGACAAAAGTTGGAACCAGGGACTGGGATACTTCTGTGACAGGCCTGACCATGTTGCTTGTTGGAAGAAGGTGGCCCCTAGGACTCTGAACTAGGAAGGGAAGCGGTTGAAGGCTTTAGTAGGGCTAAATGGACCATGCCAGTGTTAGCACTGGAAGACAGCAGTGCTGAGAGCAATGTGGACTATGCAGGCCCTGCTCACTAGTTTTCAGGGGGACCAACATTAGCAACTTGGCGAGAGTCCATATTGGCAAAGAAATGTAGCTTCATTTTGTCATTATCTTGAGAATCTGCCAGAGGCTAAATTGAAGTTTTTGGATTAACGGCGGTGGCAGAGATCAAGACAGCCTGGTACTGGCTATGCCACATGGTTATTAGTGATGATTACACAGATCTACAATGAAAAAAAAGAAAATAGGGCAAAAAAAAATGTACAGTTTGAGTAGAAAGAAAATAACAGGAAATTTTAATGATGGAGCCAAATCCTGTGCTCAAAGAGATGAGAAATTTCAAGAAAGATTTAAGTAGAAATGGGATAAAGGGAGTGGTGCCCTATGGTAGTTTGAATACAACTGGTTTCCGTAAACTCATAGGGAGTGGCACTCTTAGGAGGTGTGGCTTTGTTGGAGTAGGTATGTCACTGTGGGGGTGAGCTTTGAGGCTTCCTATGCTCAGGATACTTGTCCAATGTCTCAGTCAACTTCCTGTTGCCTACAAGCCAAGATGTAGCCAGCACCACGTATGCCCTGCATACAGCCATGGTCCCCCACTATGATAACAGACTAAATTTCTGAAACTATATAAGCAAATCACCCCAATTAATTGCTTTCTTTGTAAGAGAGTTGTTATAGTCATTGTGTCTCATTATGGACAGAAACCCTAAGACATGACCCAAGAGAAAGACCCCACCCAGCTAAGCTTCCAACATGTTATTCAACAAAGGAAAGCACTAAGTCAAAGTCTATACAAATGTAATTCAGGGAGAGGGGCAGGTTCAAGACAGGCAGCAGAACTTGACAGCTTTAGTGAAGTATTCTGGCTTCCTCAACAAAAATAAAGGAGCTGTGAAAGAGGCTTCCTTCCAGGTTAAAGAATCCTACCAAGGCCCAGAAAGGTCATTGTGTGAAAGTTACAAAAGTGAAGCTTGGATTGTGTTAAAGACACCAAGATGTTGGAGACAGAAAAGCCATGGGATATTTGCTAAGGAAGTTTGCATACAAGATGTGGAACCAGCCCCAAAACAGAAATTTGTTACAGTTAACAAAGCTGAAAAAAAAAAAAAAAAATGAGATCTGAAGAGCCCTTTGTCATCAAACACATTGTTAGGATTTGGAGTTTGCCCTGCTGGGTTTCAGTTTTCCTTTGGTCCAGTATTTTCTCACTATACCTACCCACCCCTCCCTTTGGTAAAGTATAGTCTGGGCTACTGTATGTTGAAAATATGTAATTTACTTATGTATTTTGATTTTACAGGGGCTACAGTTAAGACATTGTCTTTAGTCTAAACAGAGACTTTGAACTTTGGGACTTTTTAGTGTGGATACTGTAAAGGACTATGGGGACTTCTGAAGTTAGACTGTAATGCATTTTGCATTATGATATGGCTACAAGCCTGTGAGGGCCACGGAATGGAATTTGGTGCTTTGAACAATAGTCCCCGTGGGCTCATATATTTGAATGTTTGGTTCCCAGTTCAGGGACTGTTTACGAAGGAATCAGTGTGACCTTGTTGGAGTAGGTAAATCACTGGAGGTAGGCTCTGGAGTTTCAAAACTTGTCTCTCTCTGACACTTGCTTGTGGATCAGATATAAGCTCTCAGCTACTACTCCAGCATCATGTTACCTGCCTGCTAGCACGCTCCCCAACATGACAATCATGGACTAACACCATGAAACTATAAGCAAGCCCCCAATTAAATATTTCTTCTTATAAATTCCCTTGGTCATGGTGTCTCTTCACAGCAACAAGTAGTAACTAAGATACTACCTAGGGCAGATTAATCAACTGACAGAGTCCTTTCCCCTCTTATATGCTCAAAGATATCGAAATCTTGAAGTACCTCCTTTTCTCCCCAGTAATTTTTCCTTGTCTAATATTCTTGACATCAACATAAGAACACAGTGTTAGCCCTTCCTCCCCCTTTGAAAATCTTATCTCACTAGAGACATGGCCCAGTGGTTGAAAGTACTTATTGATCTTGAGCAGTGTGGCTCCAGCACCCACATCAGGCTGCTTACAACTACTAGTAAATCCAGCTCCAGAGAATCTCATACCCTCCTCTGGCCTCCACATGTTCAGACACAGATGCATACCTTTAATCCCAGCAGAGGCAGTTGGATCTCTGTGAGTTCAAGTTCAGACTGATCTACAGAGTGAGTTCCAAGACAGCCAAGGCTATACAAAGAAAAATCCTGTCTCAAAAACAACCCCCCCCCAAAAAATTACCTTCCATTAAGATTAGTATCTGATAAAGTAGATGTCAATATAAAGCAAGATGAGGAGCTAAAGAGAAGACAACAAAGATAATATGTCCTTATTACCAGAGATAGGGGAGAAATACTTTATAACAAGAGTTATAAATTCATGGATAGGGATGTAATTCCATTGATAAGACTGCCTAGCATGCATGAAGCTGTGGGTTTGATTCCCAGTACCACAGAAACTTGACTTGGCATCCATCACACATCTATAATCCCACTACTGAAGTGGTGGAGAAAAGACTCAGTAATTCAAGGTCATCTTGACTACATGTAAGTCTGAGGCCAGACTAGGCCAAATAAAACCCATCTCAAAAACAAAGTAAATTTAAAAAGCCAATTCATTAACAAGACACAAGTATCAACCTAAGGATTATAAGAATAGTGGTTCTCAACCTTCCTAATGCTGCAACCCTTTAATACAGTTATAATATTACAGTTAATACCGAAAAATTATTTTTTAAAAATCCTTTTTAAAATTTATTTAATTTTATGTGTATTGGTGTGAGGGTGTCAGATCCCCTAGAACTAGAGTTACAGTTGTGAGCTGCCATCTGGGTGTTGGGACTTGAACCTGGGTCCTCTGGAAAAACAGTGTTCTTACCTGCTGAGCCATCTCTCTAGCACCATAAAATTATTTTTGTTGCTACTTTATAACTGTAATTTTGCTGCTGTGATGAACCATAGTGCAAATACCTAACATGCAGGGCATCTGATATTCAACCCCTGTGAAAGGGTTGTTCAATCCCCAAAGGAGCTGTGACCCACAGGTTGAGAACTACTGGACTAGAGGATGTGTAGCTCAGCAATAGGAATACAAATTATCAAGAGATTAACATAGGGCTGAAGAGGTGGCTCAGCAGCTAAGAGTATTTTTTGTTCTTGCAGAGGACCTAGTTAGGTTTCTAGCACCCACATGCTGGATCTAGGTTAGGTTTCCAGCTCACAACCATGTATTTCAGAAAATCTGACCCTCTCTTCTGAGCACACTAGTGCTCTTTGGAGAAATGTTAATTCCAGGACTATGGAGACCTGAATTTGGATTCTAGAGCCCTCAAAACAAGTCAAGTGTGGTCTCACATGCACCTGTAATCTCAGTGTTGTGGAGAATGGAGACAGGAAGATAACTGGGGTTGCCAGATGCCAGCCTAGCAGGAAAAAAAAATAAATAAATAAAATGAAAGCTCCACGCACAGGGAGATATCTTGCCTCAAAGGAATAGTTGGAGAGCGATAAGGGTAGAACATCCAATAAATTCCTGCACGTGCATCCATAGGCACACATGTGCTTATGCTACAAACACATATAGACTTCTGATCACACCCTATTACACATATGAAAACAGCAAAAAACACTAAAAAAAATCAAAATCAGGGGTTGGGGATTTAGCTCAGTGGTAGAGCGCTTGCCTAGCAAGCACAAGGCCCTGGGTTTGGTCCTCAGCTCTGGCACAAAATAAATAAATAAATAAATAAATAAATAAATTAATTAAAAAAAATAAATCAATGTTGACAAGGATATTGAAAAATTAGAACTTTGTTCATTGTTTGTAATATGTAAAATGGTATAGTAGCTATCGATAAAAATATGACATGGCAATTCCTTAAAAAAAAAATCCACAAATATAGCTATAGTAACAGTGGCACACACCTATAATTTCAGCACTCTGAGTTCGAGGCCAGCCTGATCTACTAAGTGAGTTCCAGGACAGAAAAGCCCTGTCTCAAAAAAAAAACAAAAACAAAAACAAAAACCTTCAAAAAAGGAATAGCAACTAGCAGTTGCTAAGTATTTTCGACATGTTAAGAGTATTTGCATTGAACTTTATAACTAAAGCTGAATCCTATTAACTACATTTTAGAGAGGAGGAAACTAAGGTATGGAAAGCAATGTAATCAGGATTCACAAATGTTTATTTTTTCTACTTAAGCAGACGATTTTAGTAAACTTAATTTTGCCACCAACTAATTTTGCAACATTTCTACTATGCACAAAAAGAAATTCCAGGCTGGAGAGATGGCTCAGTGGTTAAGAGCATCAACTGCTCTTCCAGAGGTCCTGAGTTCAATTCCCAGCAACCACATGGTGTCTCAACCATCTGTAATGAGATTTGGTGCCCTCTTCTGGCCTGCAGAAGACACATGCAGGCAGAATACTGTGAACTTAATAAATAAATAAATCTTTAAAAAAAAAAGAAAAAGAAAAAGAAAAAGAAATTCCATGCCTACTCTGTTCTTACATTTAGCCTGGGGTAATGATTCTCTACTGTCTCAGTCTTTATGGATGTCTTTTCTGAACATTTCATACAAATGAAATCATACATTATGATGACTTTTCCTGGCTTCTTTTACTTAGCATGTTCTCAAGTTTCTTCACATTGAGGCAGGTATTGGGACTCCATTCCTTTATTGTCAGATAGAATTCCATTGAATAGTTATAGCATACTTTACCTGTTTACCAACTGGTGTTTTATCTGAGTTGTTTACACCATTTGGCTATTGTGAATAATACACCTATTGAGTATTAATGTGTTTTTAGATGAACAACATCTTCACTTCTCTTGTACAGACACCTAATAGAACTGCTGGCTCATATGTAATTTATGCTTATTTGTTTTTTTAAAAACAAGCTAAAGTTATTATTTTATTTTAGATACTTACCACTAATATATGAACTTTTCTCCGCATCCTCACCAACACCTGCTATTGGCTATCTTTTTTTTTTTCTTTAAATTGTGCTCTATCTGCATGAATGCCTGCACACTAGAAGAGGGCATCAGCTCTCACTACAGATGGTTGTGAGCCACCATGAGGTTGCTGTGAATTGAACTCGGAACCTCAGGAAGAGCAGCCAGTGCTCTTAACCTCTGAGCTATCTCTCCAGCCCCGTCTATCATTTTCAAAAGCAAGAAAGTAAATATTATTAAGAAGCTGAGATTACATGTACCTGTGAATTTTTCCCACAGTATCTTTCCCATGTGTTAAAATGCCATCTTCCATCTACCCATTGCATGGCCTAACTCCAGACTGCATAAAACGTCAACATTAACACATGCAGGAAATACCGGTTGCATAATTATTCTTAACATAAAATTTTATTTCAAAATTTAAAAGGCTATGTTACATACACATTCAGTTGCATACATAAAATCATTCTGAAATTACATACATACCTAATTTCAGTTCAATTGCTGTGTTGGTATTACATTTGTACTCAGCCAATTTCTTCTCCACCGCACTCTTATATTCTACCAGAAATTTCTCCATTGCACCAAATCCTAGAAGAGGTTTTGAAAAGTTGGCTGAAAATAATTAAAAAACCTACAAGCAGGATTTTTATTTGAAGTGGTCTAAGGATTAAGATGGAAACATGGTATAACAGTACATGAACCCTTAAGTAAGAGGCATATGAATGCCTCATAAAACAGAAAGAAAACAAAACCATTTTGAGCCAGCCAGGCCTGTAATTCCATCACGCAGGAGGCTAAGACAGGCCCCAGCTAGAGGCCAGTGTACCCTGCATAATGATTACAAAACCTATTTCAAGAAATCTCTGTTACAGAAATTACCTATAAGTATGTAGTACATCAATTCCACTTCTCCTTCAATAACTCAGGCTAAGGAAGAGGCTTAACTGAAGGGCACCAAACGAGGAAGTGGTGGGGCTCAAATTTGAATTTTGATGTAATTCTCATTCTACGGTAACTCTTCTATGATACCAGGGTACTTCAATACCCAACTTAAACAGATTCATCTGGTAGAACAATCCTGTCTTAAACACGTGCAAACCTGAAACCACATAGTTTGTTAATCCAGTCTACCTATAAGAGTGGAGTGTTTAACATGTAGTGATACAATGTGAAGGCACTAGGAAAAAATGTCACAAGAAGTACTCATCACTTCAAAAGTTAGGTAACTGTAAAAAAGAAAATAGATCAAAACAGTTCAATAGCAATTTAAACTTCTGTTTGTTTGTTTGAGACAGGGTTTCTCTGTGTATCCCTGGCTGTCCTGGAACTCATTCTGTAGACCAGGCTGGCCTTAAACTCACAGAAATCCTCCTGTCTCTGCCAAGCGCTGGGATTAAAGGTGTGCATCACTGCCCAAACCCTCTGACTATTCTGATCAAAGACTAGGGAATGAGTCTCAGGAGGTGAGACAGTTGGACATGGGGCACAGTGCTGAGGAGGGGGCTGGGTGACATATTCTCTCAGGCCCCTCTTTGACATTTTTCTAACTATACTTTTCTAGAGATGGAATTAAATAACGGAGCTAAGGCTGGGTTTGCACCACAGGAAAAATGTGTGTCTATCACATCTGAGGCTTAGTTTCTTCCTCAGCATTTCAAAAACAATACCTTCCTTTTTTTTTTTTTTTTCACTTTATGCATTTGGATATTTTGCCTGAATGAGTTTGTGTACCACATGCATGCAGAGCCCATGAAGGCCAGCATAGGGCATCAGATCACCTGGAACTGGAGTTACAAACAACTGTAAGCCACCGGGTGGGTCCTGGGAATCGAATATGGATCCCCTGGAAGAGCAGCCAGTGCTCTTAACCATTGAGCCATGTCTTCAGCTCACAATATCCTAAAGTCATCAAAGGCAATACTTCCCAACTTCGTGGCTGGGGCATGCCATATTTAAAGTATTCAACATAGGACTGAGGATGTAGCTTGCTTGGGAGAGTGCTTGCCTGGCATACATGAGGCCCTGGGTTCAATTCCCCCATCACACGAAACAAATCAGTGAACCTAACCAGCAAACAGGAATCATTTAGGACATCCTAAAATAACCTCAATGTAATATAATACGTTGTGTGAACCAATTTGCGGTTTGTCTGTATTTTTATTTTTAGCTGAGCTAAGGATTGGCCCTGTGGCATCATGTATACTAGATAAGCACTTGACTACTGAGCGACACTCTCATCCTTGTATATATCGTCGACACTGAAGACTAGAAGACTCGAATGAATGAACCAGAACAAGAGACGACTACTACACCCAGTACTGAAGTCCCACTCGAAGAGAGAAGTTAGGCAGTGCAAAAACGTCTTTCTCAAAGGACATCTACAAACGATCTCAGGAACCCTGAAGGGTAACAGAGCTAGAGTGTGCCCCGCGCCCGGTCAGAGAAGGCCTGCGCTCGCACAGAAGGTGACTGGGGAAGATGAGCAGGGCCCGGGGAGGGTAGGGTGGGCTGCATCAGGACAGCAGTGGGCAGAGGGAACCGGAGAACACAGGCCCCGAGGCACACCGCGCTTCGCCAGACCAAATCACGCGGTCCGCCCCGGGCTCGCCGACCCCCCGCAGGGCCCGGTGGCTCACGGAAGGCGCGCCGCGCAAACCCTGGGGGCGGCGGCGCCGAGCGCGGCCCACCCGGAGCCAGCCCCCGACGCTCCGTCGCTCCGTGCCCCGCGGCACGGAGAGGCCTTCTGGAACTTCGGCTAGAGCTCGAAAGTTCCAGGCGGCCACTGTCACGGCGGCCCCGGCGTTCTTCTCCAGAACCACCCGCCTCCTCCCCTTGCTAAACTTTTCCCGGGAACTTACCCGCCATTTCCAAGCTGCCAGCGCCCGCGGCTGAGGAAGGACAAATCAACCCGCGCGCTCCCGGGCCGGAAGTGACCGCACTGACTGACGCATTTCCCCCGCCCCGTCTCGGGGCCGCACGAGCCAATGAGAGGAGGAAGCTCGCGGCGCGCGGCGGCGGAAGTGCCTCGGCAGGCGGGGCTAGGACCGTGAGAAGGCGCGTGCGGTTGCCTAGCCACCGCCAGGGCGGACGTCCAGGCTGCTGCTCTTAGGCGCCCGGGAGCTGATGGCGGCTGAAGACTTTCTTGGGAGTTAACGTTAACGCTCAGACAGCTTAAGGCAGTTTTCCCCTCGCCCTCCTAGAGGTTGGAAATCCTTCCCCTTGACCGAGCGCGTGTTTTTATGTGGTGCTTTCATTCCGCCGAAGTTTCAAACTTTTTGTTTCTACTTTTGCCATATCCCATTTTAAATCGTTTTCTCTATGTATTTAATTCGTATTTTGGAGCTGGGTATCCAACTCATTGAGTCATGCTTATGCTGGGGCAAAACATTTTGCCACTGGCCTATTATAAACTCCCTTATGACTTCAACATGATAAAGTGTCCTATTAATGAACTCGGGGCGTGCGGTGGCGGCGCACGCCTTTAATCCCAGCACTGGGAGGCAGAGGCAGGCGGATCTCGGGAGTTCGAGCCCAGCCTGGTCTACAGGGCGAGTTCCAGCACAGCCAAGGCTACACAGAGAACCTTGTCTCAAAAAAAAAAAAAAAAAAAAAAAGATTTATTACCTTGGCTTACACGGTACAGTTGGAGAGGTTATCTCACTGCAAAGGCCACGAACCTTAGTCCACAGGTAGGAGCCGCAGCAGACCCAATCTGCCCCTGACGACCTGAGGGAGGATCCCAGGAGAGCTGCTGGTTCTCTGCCTATGGAAGAAGCTGATTCTAACAAACTGAGGAATCAGCAGCGGCACCAACAGGATAGATGAACTTCCCGGCAAGAGTGAAGGTTGAGGAGGCAAAACAGCAAAGCTTTCCTACTGCTTTTAATGGGCTCCTACCAAAAGGTGCTGCCCACCGTTAGGGTGGGTCTTCTCACAATGAGAGGGCAGGGAAGCACCCTCGTGAGCCTCTCTAGGCCCCGCCTCTACTAGTCCTGAGTTCAGTTTCAGTTTCTGTTTGGGTCTCGGTTCCTGTTTCAGTTTCTGATAAGGCTAAAGGGGTAAGAGTTTGCACACAGGCATGAGTCAGCATTTACAGCCCCAACCACGTGGCTGCTGCTCGCTTGGCCAGTCATGCTTAGGATGACTTAATCCTCTCCTGGTTGTCAATAAAAGGAGCCTGCGAACCTCTTTCCCCTGTGTGGGGCTTGGGGTTTTCAGGCGTGGCCGCAGGTACCTTCATCTGCTGAGCCATTTTAGGGCCCTGTCTCCCCTTTCTGATCCTTCGTTAGTAGCACTGACTTCATCTTCCTAACTGGACATTATGGCTGTAATCTTGTATATAATTGAGAGTTTAAGAAAAAGGATATCAGTGTTCTCTCTCCCTCTCCATAAATAAATAATCCATATATATGTATATATCCAAGTCTTTCTCCCAGGTGATTTTAGGTTGTGCCAAGTTGACAGTTAAAACTAATCATCACACTTGATAAGATAGTCTAGAATTAATATGTTCTCTAGTTTTAGACGTAAGAAAATATAGCTGTAGTGATGGATTATGCCTGAACTCATTGCACTTGGGAGTATGAGGCAGGAATATCACCCATCAGTTTGAGGTCAGGCTGGGCTACAGATTGAGGAGATTGTGCCAAAAGAGGAAGAGGAGGGAGAAAATGAGGACCAAAGCATAGCGGGGCATATGGCACATACCTGTAAACCTGCACTTGGAAGGTGGAGGCAGGAACTCAGGTCATTCTTGGCCACAGAAGCTTGAGGCCAGCTGGGCTGTGTGAGGTCCTGTCTTTAAAAAAGAGAGAATCCGAGAATCCCAGCACTCGGGAGGCAGAGGCAGGTGGATCCCTGTGAGTTTGAGGCCAGCCTGGTCTACACAGGGAGTTCCAGGACAGCCAGAATGGTTACACAGAGAAACCCTGTCTGAGAGGAGAGAGAGAGAGAGAGAAAGAGAGAGAGAGAGAGAGAGAGAGAGAGAGAGAGAGAAAGCACGCATGCAAGAGGGAGCCAGGGCTGTGGTGGCACACACCTTTAACCCCAGCACTCAGTCAGACGCAAGTGGATCTCTGTGAGTTCCAGGACAGAGAGTTCCAGGACAGCCAGGGCTACACAGAGAAACCCTGTCATGAAAAACCAAAAAAGAAAGGAAGGTGGGCAAGGAAGGAAGGGAGAGAAAGAGAATCTGCCTAAGGAAGGGAAAATTGCCAAGTTTATACTCAGTTTTCTGCAGTCTCTGGAAGAACCCAATTCTCCAGATACTCAGGCATCCTATTTGTTAGCTATGTAGAGATGCACTTCCTGAAAATAAAGATCAGAAAAGGTAGGGAAGACACTGAGATCCTTTTTCTTAAACTCTCAATTATATACAAGATTACAGCCATAATGTCCAGATAGGAAGATGATAGATCAGTAAGGGGAGACAGGATCCTAAAATGGCTCAGCAGGTGAAGGTACCTGTGGCCACACCTGACAACCCAAGCCCCCCACACATCGGGAAGAGGGAACCCACTCCTGTAAGTTGTCCTCTGACCTCTTTTTTTTTTTTTCTTTTGGTTTTTTTGAGACAGGGTTTCTCAGTGTAGCTTTGGAGCCTGTCCTGGAACTCACTCTGTAGCCCAGGCTGGCCTCGAACTCACAGAGATCCGCCTGCCTCTGCCTACTGAGTGCTGGGATTAAAGGTGTGCGCCACCAACGTCCTCTGACCTCTTTATCACACACACACACACACACAGATAAATAATTTCATTTCAAAGTAACAAAATTTATCATTTTCCAGATCCTGAGACAAGGTATTATATTGGTAATTATTAATATTAATATAATTGATTATTAGTAGTATATTAATAATTATGTATATTTACCTTGTCCTAAAGATTTGGGAATGTGATTAGTAAAACTGCAGAATGAGTTTCTACAAAAGGCCTAAGCCCTTCTGCTGTATGTGAGCAAGACCACAGAGCCATTCAGTGTTCAGTGACCTATGAGTCCGGTTCTACTACTATTTCCTGGTTGACCTTGTTTCCTTTATGGAGTTAATTGTACCTTCCCAGACATCAAACTGAGTTCTTTGGAAAGTCAAATGGATATTTATAGATGAGCCTTGTAAACTCTGACATGCTATGTAAATATGACCTGATAACATGATAGCATTGAATTTAGTAAAACATCTGTAAAAGACATTTTTCTTTTTGTGTGTATATGTATGGTGTTTGTGTGCATGTGTGTTTGTGGGAGGGCATGCATGTGCTGTGGCTCACATGTAGAGATCAGAGAACAACTTTGGATAGTATTCATTGCTTTCCACCTTATTTTGAGATAGGGCCCATTGCTCTGTCTTTGTCTCTGTCTCTGTCATACCCCTCCCATACCATGTGATAAAGTTAGCTATCCATTACAAATTGGAAAGGAAGACATCAAACTTCCACTATTTGCAGATGATATGATAGTATACATAAGTGACCCCAAAAATTCTACCAGGGAACTCCTACAGCTGATAAACTCCTTCAGTAAAGTGGCAGGATACAAGATCAACTCAAAAAGGTCAGTAGTCCTCCTATACACAAATGATAAAAGGGCTGAGAAAGAAGTCAGAGAAATATCACCCTTTAAAATAGCCACAAATAATATAAAATACCTTGGGATAACACTAACTAAACAAGCGAAGGGCCTTTTGATAAGGACTTTAAGTCTCTAAAGAAAGAAATTGAAGAAGATATCAGAAAATGGAAGAATCTCCCATGCTCATGGATAGGTAGGATTAACATAGTAAAAATGGATATCTTACCAAAAGCAATCTACAGATTCAATGCAGCCCCCATCAAAATCCCAACACAATTCTTCACAGACTTGGAAAGAACAATACTCAACTTCATATGGAAAAACAAAAAACCCAGGATAGCTAAAAGAATCCTGTATAATAAAGCAACCTCTGGAGGCATCACCATCCCTGACCTCAAGCTCTACTATAGAGCTATAGTAATAAAAACAGCTTGGTACTGGCATAAAAACCAACATACAGACCAATGGAATTGAATAGAAGGCCCTGACATTAATCCACACATGAGATTTATTTATTAAGTTTGCATGTATGCCTGAAGGCCAAAAGAGGGCACCAGATCTCATTACAGATGATTGTGAGCCACCCTGTGGTTGCTGGGAATTGAACTCAGGACCTCTGGAAGAACAGTCAGTGCTATTAACCTCTGAGCCATATCTCCAGCCCCGAACACCTGATTTTTGACAAAGAAGCCAAAACTATACAATGGAAAAAAAGTATCTTCAACAAATGGTGCTGGCTTAACTGGATGTCAACATGTAAAAGATTACAAATAGATCCATATCTGTCACAATGCACAAACTCAAGTCCAAGTGGATCGAAGACCTCATCCTGTTACACTGACCTTGATAGACAAGAAAGTAGGAAGTACTCTTGAACACATTGACAGGAGATCACTTCCTAAATATAACACCAATAGCACAGACACTGAGCACAACAATTAATAAATGGGACCTCTTGAAACTGTGAAGCTTTTGTAGGGCAAAAGACACAGTCAATAAGACAAAAAGACAGCCTACAGAATGGGAAAAGACCTTCACCAACCCCACATCTGACAGAGGACTGATCTCCAAAGTATATAAAGAACTCAAGGGGCTGGAGAGATGGCTCAGAGTATAAAAGCACTGACTACTCATTAGGAGGTCCTGAGTTCAATTCCCAGCAACCACATGGTGGCTCACAACCATCTGTAATGAGATCTGGCACCCTCTTCTGTATACATAATAAATAAATCTTTAAAAAAAAAAAAGAACTCAAGAAACTAGACATCAAAATACTGAACAATCCAATTTTAAAAAATGGGCTAAAGAGCTAAACAGAATTCTCAAAAGAAGAATCTCAAATGGCTGAAAGACATTTAAGGAAATGCTCAACATCCTTAGTCATCAGAGAAATGCAAATCAAAACGACTCTGAGATACCACCTTACACCTGTCAGAATGGCTATGATCAAAACCACTAATGACAGTCTATGTTGGAGAGGATGCAGAACAAAGGGAATACTCCTCCACTGTAGGTGGAGGCACAAACTTGTACAACCACTGTGGAAATCAGTATGGTGGTTTCTCGGAAAATTGGGAAAATCTACCTCAAGACCCAGCCATACCACTCTTGGGCATATACCCAAGGAATGCCCAATCATACCACAAAGATACATGCTCAACTATGTTCATAGCAGCATTATTCGTAATATCCAGAACCTGGAAATAACCTAGATGCCCATCAACTGAAGAATGGATTAAGAAAATGTGGTACATATACACAATGGAGTACTACACAGCAGAGAAAAATAATGACAGCATGAAATTTGCAGGCAAATGGATGGAACTAGAAAAGATCATCCTGAGTGAGGTAACCCAAACCCAGAAGGACAAACATGGTATGTACTCACAAGTGGATACTAGATATAGAGCAAAGAATAATCAGACTGCAACCCACAGAACCAGGGAGGATACATGGTAGGGGGTGGGAGATCCTAGGATGACTGTGGCTTATAATAAGTGTTGGTTTTTCTCAATCACTGGGCAAGCTTTAGTGAAACATTTCACTATTAGGATAAGAATTTGTACTGTATCAAGCTGATAATAGAAAAAATTTTAAAAAATTTTTAAAAAGTTAGTGATCCATGCCTCCCATTTCACCATAGGAATCCTGAGATTATAGGCACATGCTACTGCACCCTATATGCTGGAGACTTGAACTCAGGTCCTTATTCTTGTGAGGCAAGTACTTTCACACACTGAGATAGCTCTCCAGCCAGAAGGCACTTCTCTTTTCAGAGTAAAAGGTCATATTACACTGTAAGGAATTAACTAGCAACTTTATCTGCTACAGGCAGAGTGTATAAAGACAAATCAAATTTACCATCCTGCCTGTAATCTGTAGAAAGCATTTTTAATATAGTATAGGAAATATGGTCAGAGGTTAGTGAGTGTAGGCTGGGATGATAGCCCAGTCAGCAAAGTTCTTGCATTATAAGCATCAGGATCTGAGTTCAGTCCCCTAGAACCCACACACACAAAACTCAAGCTATAATTTTGAAGCAGGGAATAATCTACCTTTTTATCCTATCATTTCTATAACACATATACAGTATAATTTTTAAAAACCTCACATTTGAATCAATATACAAAAATCCAAGCCAATGTAAAATATTTAAGACAAGTAGTTGTTTTTTTGGTTTAAAAGTAGATCCAATAATCTACCCTTTTATCTTATTTCTATATCCGCCCCTTTTCCTTTCAAAACGAGATCCCTGAATCTAATCTTCTTTGTTCAACTTTTTCCCTGATCATTACCAATAACAACTTGTAACCAACCCTCCTAAATGATAACAAATATCCATAACCCACTGAATGACAAAAAACCACCCACCCCACCTCTTGGAAATGTGGACATCCTTAAAATTACTTCCTGCTGTCTGGGGGTGACGGCATCTTTAGGGGATCCTGAAAAGGAATTGGGATAATTGTTGAGTCCTTGAAAAGCTGGCTCTATCATTTGTTGTCCAGTCTCTGTGTGATGGGACAGGGCAGGACTTGTCTCAAGTCCTGGCTAGAGCAGTCTGTGAGGCTGGACCATCTCAGCCAGCCACCCTGAAATTGTCCTGGGCAATGTACAGTCCAAAGCCATTTTTTAGGTGGTGTTTGTCAGCTTAGTGGTATTATCATAGTGCAGGTGGAATCATGTCACTGTGGGGCCCCACCCTCCTTTTGGAGACTTCAGAGATCGAATTAGGCCAGATTGCTCCTTTTCTTGGTAATTTTTTCTAGGTTGTTCTCCATTCTTCTTTGGATGCTTATTTGTCCAAAAGTTTTTAATTTCCTCAAGATGGTTGTTTTTATTTTCTTGGAAAGACAAAAACAAAACCCTGCCCTAACCCTAACTTGGGGAGTTTCCCTTTTGGCAAGTTATATCTGATCAAACGAAAAGCATTTGTTACTCTTATAAGTTAGTTTAGATTGAATCATCCAGAACAATATGGTTTT
Source organism: Onychomys torridus (assembly GCF_903995425.1). Lineage (NCBI taxonomy): Eukaryota > Metazoa > Chordata > Mammalia > Rodentia > Cricetidae > Onychomys > Onychomys torridus. Next base: position 48,286,365 of record NC_050446.1, on the reverse strand, counting down.
GTTTTGTTTTGTTTTGTTTTGTTTTGTTTAATGATAGGCATTGGGTCTTTTGCTTTGGGAAGGAGTTTCCCCCATGGTGACAGGGAAAACTAAACCAAATTTTACATGGGGACCTACCAGAGGCCCCCTAAGGTGTTTCCCATTGGTAAAGGGTTATACCCTGTCTGTCCCTTGTTGATCTGTATTCATTGGTCCAAGGTTGGCCTTTGCCACACCTTCTGCATGCTCCAGAAGGGCGGGGCCTTTTGTTTGGATTATTCCTAGAAATAAACATTGATTATAGGAATGCCCTGGTCTACAGTCCTTTTTTAGGTGACCTTATGTGCCACAATTAAAACACCTAACATTGGGGGGAGGGCAGGGGAACCCATGACCGATATGTAAAATTAAAACACAAATATAAAAAAACAAAAAACCACCTAACACTGGGTGGCGGTGGCAAATACCTTTAATCCCAGCTCATACCTTTAATTCCCAGCACTTGGGAGGCAGAGGCAGGCAGAACTCTTGTGAGTTCAAGGCCATCCTGGTCTACAGAATAAGTTGTAGGACAGGCTTCAAAGCTACACAGAGAAATCATGTCCCCAAAAAAACCCCAAAAACCTAACGTTTTGATTTTTCTTTAAGCCTCTGGAAATCACCTCTTCTATCCATGCATCATCATGGTTATGAGATTCAATATTGATTATATCTCAGATCCATTCCTCTATGGGTGATGATCTTGCTTTTAAAGGCCTAATTACCCCTTTGCATTGTGAATTAGTATTTTCAAAAGCCAAATATTCATTTATTATTTGTCTAGCTTCTGAATTTGGTATCATTCTATTTACAGCTGAGTTCAATCTTTACAAAAAATAATCAATGAAGGTTCTTTTGGGCCCTGTATAACTTTAATAAATGACTTCCAACTTCTTCAATTCTGTACCCAGCAGTCAAAGCTGCTGCACAGCATAGAGCCAGGGTGCGGTCATCATGCAGAGATTGTCTTTGTACACCGGCATAATTACCCTCTTCAAGAAGTTGGGTCTTGGGAGATTTCCATAACTCTTCATTGTTCAATGGTCTTAGCCTCATCTTTCTACCAGGTCCTCCACTGTAACTGAGGACCAGGCTCTAATACTGCTGTAACCAAGTCTTTCCAGTTTTGTGGATCAATTCTTGTGGAACAATTAGTTTACTATGAATTTAAAATCTGCTTCACAAAAGGTGAATGCATATCATATGAGACTATTGCTTCCTTAAATCTTCTTAAATCTAACATTTCCACAGGAATCCAGTCAGCTCTGTCACAGCCTTGGGGATTTCTGTCGCTTGGCAGTTCCTGTAAGGTAAGTAGAGAAATTAAACTTAAAGGCATTACAAATTTCTAACATTTGGATTTTCACTCTTTCTCTCTTCTTCCTCCCTCTCTTTCTTCCTTCCTTCCTTTCTTTCTTTCTTCCTTCTTTCCTTCCTTGCTTGCTTCTTTCTTTCTTTCTTTCTTTCTTTCTTTCTTTCTTTCTTTTTCTTTCTTTCTTTGTCTCATATCCTATGCATGGGCATATGGCCTACTACTTTGTTTGTTTGTCTGAAATATGTATTTCTTGCTGGCCTGGAATTTGCTATGTAGACTGGGATGACCTTAAACTCACAGAGATCTGCCTGCCTCTGCCTCTCTCCTAATATTGAGAAGAACTGTATCAGCAAGGTTGTGATAAAAATATCGACAAAAGCAACTCAAGGGAGAAAGACTTTATTTTGGCTAAATGTTCCAGGATATAGTCTATAATGGCAGAGAAGATATGTCAACAGGAACTGGTCACATTCTACCCAAAGGCAGGAAGGAGAAGCTGAGTGCTCATGAATGAGCCTTGTTCTTTTTATACAGTTCAGGACTTAGTCCAGGGAATTGATGCTGCCTACACTCATCTCACTTCTACATAATCAGGGTTATCCCCCACAGACATGCACACGGGTAATCTGATCTAGATAGTCCCCGATAGGTGTGCACAGAGGCTAACCTAATCTAGATGCTCTCCCATAGGCATGCACAGAGGCTAACCTAATCCAGATGATTCCCCCACAGACATCAACAGAGGCTAACTTAATCTAGATGATCCCCCACAGGTGTTCACAGAGGCTAACATAATCCAAATGATCCCCCACAGACATGCATAGAGGCTAACATAATCTAGATAATGCCCCACAGGTGTGCACAGAGGCTAACCTAATCTAGATAATCCCCTACAGACACAGACATGCACAGAGGCTAACTAATCTAGATAATTCCCCACAGGCATGCAGGGAGCCTAACCTAATCTAGATGATCCCCCACAGGTGTGCACAGAGGCTAACCTAATTTAGATGACCCCTTATAGGTGTGTCTGGAGGCTTGCCTGATAGGTGATTTAGAATCTGTCAAGTTGAGACTATAAACCATCATAAAAGCACACTATTTGTACAAGACCCACAATGTGCATTCTGAACTGAGATCATCAAGCTTTGTAGCAAGTATCTTTAACTACTGAGCAATCACAGGCTCATATTGATTGATTGATTGCTGCTGTTTATTTCCACTCCTTATAGAAAGGCCTTGGTTAGATATAGTGGTTATGGTAGTTTGAAAGAAAATGGCTTCCAAAGGGAGTGGCACTATTAGGAGGAAGTGTGTCACTGTGGGGGTGGGTTTTGAGGTCTCATTTGCTCAAGCTTCCTTTAGTGTGACTTCCTGTAGCCTGCATATCAAGATGTAGGGCTTTCAGCTGCTCCACCACTATGTCTGCCTGCATACTGCCATGTTCTCCCTCATGATAATAATGGACTGAACCTCGGAAAATATAAGTGAGCCATCTCAATTAAATGTTTTCTTTATAAGAGTTGCCATGGTCATGGTGTCTCTTCACAGCAATAAAAACTCTATCTAGGACAGTGGTGCATGCTTCTAATGCCAGAACTCAGGAGTCAGAGGCCAGAGACTTTCTGTAGTTAGAGGTTAGGGCTAAATAATGTGACCCTGGTGGTGGAGTGGGGGATGCTTTAATATATGGAGAGGGAGACAAAATCTGTTTCTTAAATAGTGAACAGAAAACCTTTTTTTCAAGGTTACATGTAGCCCAGGCTGGCCTTAAATTCACTTCTGGTCTTTCTGCCTCTACCTCCCAAGTACAGAGATTATAAAAGTATGCACTACTGTGACTGACTTAAAAATAGTGAAAACTGTAGGAATTCCTTCTGAACCTTAAAGAAAATAAGATTTGTTTTTATGTGTATGAGTGTTTTGCCTTCATGTATGTATGTGCCTGGCATCCTCAGAGGTCAGAAAACAGAGTCTGATTCCTTGGAATTGAAGTTAGAGATGGTTGGGTGATTAGTACAGTGGGTTGAGGCACTAGGAGAGGTATTGAGTGATTGGTAGAGTGGATTAGGTAGTACATTGAGAGAGTCAAGGAGCGGTGGTGATTGTTACTAATAATCTTGTTCCTTTTTTTTATTTTTAGTTTTTCATGACAAGATTTCTCTGTATAACCCTGGCTGTCCTGGAACTCTCTCTGTAGACCAGACTAGTTTTGAATGCATAGAGATCTGCCTGCTTCCACCTCCCAAGTGCTAGGACTAAAGGCACGAGCCACCACTACCTGAATCTTGTGCCTCTTATCTCTGGGTTCCCACAAGCAAGAATGAGACCATGTAGTCCAAGGCCAGTGCCATATTTCACCTCAAATGAGGCTTTTGTATGATCTCATTTCTCCACAGGCTTCATTGAGGCCAACTATTTCTGGGATATACTGCTTTGACTTAGTAAGGAAAGTCTGCTTGTCACAGAAGGGGTGCCTCTCTTCCTGATCTGTCCTTAGGTAATTGTGAATCACGACCTTCTCTGCTCTCAAGTTATGTACTTGTGTTAGTCAAAATTCTCTAGAGGAATTGAAGCAATAGAATATATATATATATAATAAAAGAGGACTGTACTGGATAGTTTTATGTCAATTTGACACAAGCTAGAGTTATCTGAAGAGCATTTTGACAACAGACATGGAGATACCAAGTTTGGAGTTTGCCCAGTTGGTTCTCGGTCTTGCTTTGGTGGAGTATTTCCTCATTATGTGCCCTTCCCTACATTTAAAAATGGTAATGTATATCCATTATATGTTGGAAATATGTGATCTGCTTTTTGATTTTTATCCTCCACCTTTTTTTTTTTTTTTCAGTTTCTCAAGACAGAGTTTCTCTATGTACTTCCTTCCCATGGCTGTCCTGGAATTCACTCTGTAGACCAGGCTGGCCTTGAACTCACAGAGATCTGCCTGTCTCTGCCTGCCAAGTGCTGGGATTAAAGGTGTGTGCTACCACCACTCGGTTTAATTTTAAAGGGGATTACAGTTAAGAGATTGCATGAATCTCAGAACAGACTTTAAACTTCAGACGTTTTAATAAGTTTGAGACTATTAAGAGACTGTGAGGACTATTGAAGTTGCGCGGAATGCATTTTTTCCATAATGATATGGCTACAAGCCTTTGGGGGCCAGGGAGTGGAATGTGGCGGTTTAAAAGAAAATGGCCCCCATAGTGGGTGGCACTATTAGGAGGTGTGGCTTTGTTGGAGTAGGTGCAGTCTTGTTGAAGGAAGTGTGTCACTGTGGGGGTGGGCTTTGAGGTCTCCTCTATGCTCAAGCTCAATTAAGAAAAATGCCTCCCCAGGACAGGCACCAAAACTACACAGAGAAACCCTGTCTCAAAAACAAAACAAAACAAAACAATACAAACACACACACACACACACACACACACACACACACACACACACACACACAAAAGAAAAATGCCTCCATAAGATTGGGTTGTAGGCAAGCATGTGGGATGTTTAAATTGTTGGATGAGAAGGTATTTGCTTAATGATTGATGGGGGAGGGTCCAACCCATTGTGGTCTGTGCTGGTGGTTCTGAGATCTATAAGACAGCAGACTGAGCGATCCATTAAGAGCAAGCCAGTAAGAGCACCCCCCCTACAACCTCTGCATCAGCTCCTGCTTCCAGTCCCTGCCCTGTTTGAGTTCCTGTCCTGACTTCCTGCAGTGATGGGTTACAATACAAATGTAAGCCAAATAATCTCTTTCCTCTCCAACTTGCTTTTCAGTCATGATGTTTCATGACAGCAATAGAAACCCTAACAAGACAGGGGCTTGGGATTATCACTCTTATAAGGGAAAATATTTAATGGGGCAGCTTACAGTTTCAGAGGTGCCATTCATTATCACCACAGTGGGACATGGTGGCATGTAGGCAGACATGATACTGGAGAAGGAGCTGAGAATCCTACATCTTTATCCACAGGCAACAGAAAATGAACTGAGATACTGGGTATGGCTTGAGCATATGTGAGAGCTCAAAGCCCACCTCCACAGCTACTCTAACAAGGCTACATCTCCTAATAGTGCCATTCTTTTGGGGGGCATTTTCTTTCAAACCACCACAGGTTGGCATACTCAATAGGGGCTAGGAGCCAACAATGGCCATCTGTACTTTGTAGAAGCTGAAAACCTAGAAGTTCATGAAACTGGATGCTGGCTGGCTGGTGGTGGTACACACCTTTAATCCTAGCACTTGGGAGGCAGAGGCAGACATCTCTATGAGTTCGAGGCCAGCCTGGACTACAGAGTGAGTTCCAGGAAAGGCGCAAAGCTACACAGAGAAACCCTGTCTTGAAAAACAAAACAAAACAAAACAAAAACAAAAACAAAAGAAAGAAAGAAAGAAAGAAAGAAAGAAAGAAAGAAAGAAAGAAAGAAAGAAAAGAAAGAAAGAAAGAAAGAAAGTAAAGAAAAGAACAGAAACAAAACTGGATGCCTTAGCAGTCATTCTGGTGCTAAAAGTCTGAATGATTTCTAGATAGTGACTGATCTTCTGTCCAGGTCAGAAAGATTAAGAACCTTTAGGAAATTCTTAACTTGTCCTGATGTTCTAAACACTCCATCCTGAAAAGAAGACTTCACCAATGAGAATCCTGACCCAAATGTTACAAAAGATATTTTAAAAAATTGGAATGGGAAGGGTTGGGGAGACAGCTCTAAATGCTTGTTGCTTGAGCATGACAACCTGAGTTTAATCCCTAGCATCCATGTAAAAACAAAAACAAAACAAACCATGCATGGCCATGCATGTATATAACTTCATCGTTCGAGGGCAGAGAGATGGGTGGAACTCACTGTCTAGCCAGCCCAGCCCCAAATAGCAAACTTTAGGTTCCATGAGAGATGCTGTCTTAAGGGAGAAAGTTGGAGAGTGGTAGAGCAGAACACCTAATAGTCTCCTCTGGTTCCTGCAGGCACATATATTCCAACTCCCACACACATGCATCCACATGTATTCAACACACACACACACACACACACACACACACACACACACACACACAAATTGGAGTTGGAAATAGAATAGGTTGGGGTAGATGATTTCACATCAGGTGGGCCAAAAGAATCTTTACTGGGTGGATTGCTCAATGACCTGTTCTCTGAAATATCTGCAATATTAACAATTACATGTATGGACTCCCTGCAAACTACAATGATTGCTAATAACCGGAAAAGCCAAGCATAATATTCAATTTTTGATGGGAAGGGGAGGAACTGAGGAAACACTATTTAGTCTGCTTCTTTGAAATATTAGAGTGTTAATCTTTGAAAAACAATGACAAAAAAAAAAACCACCCACAATTTATATGTTCACAGAGGGTAGCCAAGAATCCATCATCCGAGGTAGGTTTACAAAAAGCAATCATCAACTGAACTTACTGTAAACCTTAAACAAATAAATAACAGAAGGGAGTAAAATAGTAGGTTTGGTAAGGCATCTGATCAATGCTGACCTCACATGAAATTGTGATTTAGAGATAATTCAATTATCTGGACTCAGCTTTGTCTAAAGTATTCAGATTAGTGGTACACTTATACTTGGTGTGAATATATTTTAATTTCTGATTCGTTCACTTAACATTACTTAATAAACTAAGTGTCACTTTTGCTTTGCTGTGGCCAGGTTACCAAGGAACATGAGCTGAATAGAGATAGAAACATGAAGTCTTTTCTTTTTCTCTCGTAGACGCTGCCTCTGCATTGTATTGAATAACTATATCTCTTCCCAGACACACATCCTGTAGATTTCACAGTTTTCTAGTTTTTAAAGTTATTTAAATTCTAGCCTAGCTTAATTAAAAACTTGGTTGTTTTGAAACTTCTCCCACTGCTGGCCAGCAGTGAATAGCACTGGCTGCTCTTGCAGAGGACCCTGGTTCAGTTCACATTCATCAGTAACTCCATTCTCGGGGGATCCCATGCCCTCTTCTAGCCTCCACAGGCAGGCAAAATACTCGTGTGTGTCTGCGTGTGTTTGTGTGTACATATATGTATACATAATAAAAATAAGTAAAATCTAAAAAAAACAAAAAAAATGAGAAAGGAAGGAAGGAAGGAAGGAAGGAAAAAAAGAAGGAAGGAAGGAAGGAAGGAAGCACGCAAGCTTGTATTGGGAGGGAATGGGGCAAGAAGGAGCTGGAACAAGGAGGAGCTGGAACAAGGAGGAGCTGGAACAAGGAGGAGCTGGAACAAGGAGGAGCTGGAACAAGGAGGAGCTGGTGACAAAAGCCAGTAGCCCTACAGACTCATCTCTATGCTTGCATTGTCCTTACAACAGAAACACGGAGCTTGTGTGTGCATGTCAGCTGTTAACAATTGCTTTCCAGCCAGGCATGGTGGTGCACACATGCCTTTAATCCCCAACACTCAGGCAGCAGAGGCAAATCTCTATAAGTTCAAAGCCAGCCCGGTCTACATAATGAATTCCAGGACAGCCAGAGCTACATAGTGAGTATGCTGAATAGTTTTATGTCCACTTGACACAAGCTGGAGAGTCATCTGAGTAGAAGGAACCTCAAGAAGATGCCTGCATAAGATTGGGTTGTGGGCAGGCCTATAAGGCTTATTTGTTGTTGTTTTTCTGAGACAGGGTTGTTCTGCATAGCACTGGCTGTCCTAGAACTCAGTTCTGTATACCAGGCTGGCCTTGAACTCCTAGAGATCCACCTGCCTCTTCTGGGATTAAAGGTATGGCATTTTCTTAATTAGTGATTGATGGGGGGAAGGCCCAGCCCATTGTGGGTGGGGCCATCCCTGTTCTGATGGTCCTGAGTTCTATAAGAAAGCAGGCTGAACAAACCATGAGGAGCAAGTCCCTCCATGGCCTCTGCATCAGTTCCTGCCTCCAGGTTCCTGCCCTGTTTGTCTTCCTGTCCTGACTTCTTTGATGGTGAACAGTACTGTGGAAATGTAATTTCCTCCTCAAATAGCTTTGGTCATGGTGTTTCATGCAGCAATAGAAACCCTAAGACAGTGAGACCTTGCCTCCAAGGACAAGAACAAACAAACACACAAAAAAACAATTTCTTTCTAAGACATTCTTAGTTTTGCTGTTAAACCAACCAATCAAAGCCGGGCGGTGGTGGCGCACGCCTTTAATCCCAGCACTCAGGAGGCAGAGCCAGGTGGATCTCTGTGAGTTCAAGGCCAGCCTGGGCTACAGAGTGAGTTCCAGGAAAGGCGCAAAGCTACACAGAGAAACCCTGTCTCGAAAAACAAAACAAAACAAAACAAACAAAAAAAACCCCCAACCAACCAATCAACAAACAAAACACAAACAAATGAAGATGGGCTCTGAATACCTGCCTGCCCAGCTGTTTCTCTGGGCCACAGTCCCCTCTCCAACTCTGTTATGCTAGGTGATACTTGCTAGGTCTCAAAAAAGGGACAAATGGTTTAGCTGAGGTGCCATTAACATATCAAGGTTGATGCTGACCAGGTTTTCCAGCACCCTTCAAGCTCCACAGGGCCTTCTCGGTTGGCATACCCTGCCCCTACCCTGAACTCTCCAGCCCATCTATCGGTCTGGCCTTCCCTCCCCCCAGCTCCTCTGACCCTTATATAAACTCAGCCATTTTGAGTATGCCAGTCTCTTGGCCCAGGCGACCTCTCTTGGTCAGAGGTTCCTCCCACCACCAAAACTCCCAATCCCTCACCCCTGCCTCATGGCTGAGCTCAGGGTCTACAATACACCTCCTCCATCATACCTAGGAGCAGTCATGGGCTTCCTTTTCTTTCTTTTTCATTCAATACTCAGCTGCTCCCTTAGAAGGCTCTGATGCATCCACACTGCTGGGGCAGTCACAGGGCTCTCAAGCAAAGAATTTCCGCGTCACTGAGGAAGGCTGCTTTCTCCATTTCTGTGAATTGACTTTCTTCAGGCCATCAGCAGCTCTGTTCTTCGAGAGGTCCCGAGTTCAATCCCAGTGACCATATGGTAGCTCCCCCGGGTAATGGGTTTGGATGCCCTCTTCTGGTTTTTAGGCATGCATGCAGACAAAGTACTCATATACACAGACAAATAAAGATGAAAATAAAGGGCCAAGCACAGTGGCACACGCCTCAAGAGGCAGAGTCAGGTGGGTCTCTAGGAGCTCACTTACATCGTGAGTTCCAGGATAGCCTGTCTCTAAAACAAAGCGAGCCTTACTCAGGAAGTTTAGAGAAATGGCCAGCAGTTAAGACTGCTTGCTGCTCTTGCAGAGGATCCAAGTTCACTTCCCAGCACCCACATCCAGTGGCTCACAACCACCTGTAACTCCAACTCTAGGACCCTCATCTGGCTCCCAAGGGCAACTGTGCATGAACACATGTACAGAAAGATACACATTCATAGAAATAAAAATATTTTAAAAATATTTGACACAGGCTGTCTTAATTAGGGTTTCTGTTGCTATGAAGAGATACCATGACCACGGCAACTCTTATAAAGGAAAACATTTAATTGGGTGCTTACAGTTTCATAGGTTCAGTCCATTGTCATCATGGTGCAACATGGTAGCATGCAGGCAGACATGGTGCTGGAGCTGAGAGGTCTACATCTTGCAGGCAGCAGGAAGCATTCTGTGACACTGGGCAGAATCTTGAGGATATATGAGACCTCAAAGCCCACCTCCTCAGTGACACACTTCCTCCAAGAAGACCACACCTACTCCAACAAGGCCACACCTCCCAATAGTGCCACTCCCTTTGGGGGCCATTTGCTTTCAAACCGACACTTAGGCACTGGCTATGTTGCCCCAGCTAGCCTGGAATTCACAGAGATGCACCTGCCTCTGTCTCTCAAGTGCTAGGAATTGAAGGCATAAATTGTCATGCCTGACCTAAAATAAACCTAAAACAAACAAACAAACAAACAAAAAACAACTGTTCACAGAGAATGCTGCATTGAAGGGTTGGGATGAGGAGAAGATTTTTCCATGTGAATAAAAAGTCACCAAGTCACAATCTACACAATGCGTCTGACTTCCTGCTCTGTTTTCACTCATGGTGACAGACAGCATAGCAAGAGCAAGCAGACAGTCATCGTTCTGAGCTCTGTGACTGAGTGATTCTGGATGCACTGTCACGATGGTTTGATCCCAGTTCAAGAAGCAGTTAGTGAATTACTCAGGCACTTTCTGAAAAGTGCGGCCGATAATTTTGTGCCTAATTGTGTGAGTTGAGATATCTTTCACAACACAAACACTAATGCTATGGGACATTAAGTGGAGAGGTTATCCCCACCCTCAATTTCTGTTTATTTCATTTTCGTGTACTCTCTCTCTCTCTCTCTCTCTCTCTCTCTCTCTCTCTCTCTCTCTCTCTCTTTCTCCCCCCTCCAACAAGGTTTCTCTGTGTAGCTCTGGCTGTCCTGGAACTCGCACTGTAGACCAGGCTAGCCTTGAACTCACAGAGATCCATCTGCCTCTGCCTTCCCAGTGCTGGGATTAAAGGTGTGCATCACCAAAGCCTGGCTCACGTACCTTTTCTTCTACAGTGCCTTTGCCCTAAGGTGGAATCATACTATCAGGACAGCTGGAAACTGAATCGGGAGACAGCAGCTTTGAGACCTTAAATTCCAGTCAAGTTTTTCCTTTGGTCTGAGCTTCCCTTCTTTCTGGTTAAAAGAACACCCGGCCACTCCCCAGACCTGTCTGCTTTGCTTCCTTTACCGCTGGGTCTCTCACTCTTCACCTGCTTCCCCAGAATGGTCTAATTCCAGTGCTCTCACTTATTATTCTAATCTCTTGAATTGGTTTTGCTTTCTTTTCAAGCTGAAGTCCCACTGTCCGAGACCGGCCTTGGCCTTAAACTTGTAATCCTTTTGGTTCAGTTTCTAGACAGGATCACAGGCACTTGCTGCTGCACTCTGCTTGATCAGTACAATTTGATAGGGATTATATTGTTCCAACATTTTTTTTTTTTAAGTTAGGTTCTCATGGTACCCAGGCTGAACTTCTTTTTTTTTTCAGAGCTGATGACCTGAACCCAGGGCCTTGTGCTTTTGCTAGGCAAGCGCTCTACCACTGAGCTAAATCCCCCAACCCCTGAACTTCTCATATAGCTGAGGATGACCTTGAACTCCTGATCCTCCTGCTTCTACCTCCCAAGTACTGGGATTGCAGGCATATGGCACAACACTGGGCTCATTCTTCTGTCATACTTAAGAAAGAATTTCTGGTCCTGTGAGATGGCTCAGCAGACAAAGGTGCTTGTTGCCAAGCTTGGCAACCTGAGTTGGATCCCTAGGATTCACATGGAGGAAGGAGAGAACTGTAGATTGTCTTCTAACCTCCACATGAACTTACACACACACACACACACACACACACACACACACACGCACGCACGCACGCACGCACACACGCACATACACAAATAAATAAATAAATAGAATAAGCTTTTAAGAAAGATTTTGTGATATACTTCAGTTCTTACTTCCTTTTCTGAACATTTGCTCCCCACCACCCCCCCATCCCACCCCCACGTGTGTTGTGTGTGTGTGTATACACTGGTTAGTTTTTGTCAACTTGATACTAACTAAAGTTAGTTTCTGTCAACTTGATAGTTGGGAAGATGGACCCTCGTTGAGGACTTGCCTCCGTTAGATTGGGCATGTCTTAGGCTTTTTCTTGATTGTTAATTGAAGGAGGAAGGCTGAGACCACTGTGGACAGCACCACCCTGGGGAGTGGTCTGGGTTGTGTATAAGAGTAGCTGCCCATGAGCATGGGAGCAAGCCAGTAAGCAGCATTCTCCCCTGGTCTCTGATTCATACGTCTGTCTCTCAACAGAGAAGCAAACTAAACTGCCTTCTCTTCCTCTCTCTGGCAGACTTTCGGGTGTCCCAGGACAAACCTGCCTCTCCTTTTGGAAATGTCTTACTCCAAGGGGTTGGTTTCATCTTATCACCTTTCTTCTGGCTGAGCAACCCAAGGTCACAATGCCCCTAGCAGAATCTTGCCTACCAAAGCCTGAGGTTCTCGATCTAGAGTTACACCCTGGGTACATTCCGACAGGGGAGCTCCAGTTTGGGCTTCAGACAGCAAGCCTGGCTCCTCCTGAGGCTATGCAAAGGAGGTCATACAAGCTTGCTTTGGTTTTCCTGTGGGTCGTGATTAGACTAAACACACACAGCTACCCAAACATTGCCACTGCCCAACAGCATACAATTATTGTCTGAGTCTGTGGGAAGGAAAACTCTTTCCCCTCCTCAAAGCAACATAATCTTCACAGATTCCCCCACCCACAAGGGGGTGGGTTGCTTGCCAGGTAGTTTCACTTTTATTTCCCTCCCCTCCAGCAAAGTGAGAAATCTGTCAGTGGTTAAGAAATAGGTCTTGGAACTGGAGTAATAGCTTTGTGGTTAAGAGCACATAGTACACTTGCAGAGGGCCTGAGTTTGCTTCCTGTGGGGTCCCCTTTTTCCTCACAGTCCGTTGGCCACCAGTCCACGAGGATGAAGGAGCAGAAGCAGTGACAAAGAGCTTTGCACAGTCTGTGAACACAATGGAAACAGCCCTCCAGGGGACATCTGCAGTGAGGCAGCTCAGCTTTACTCCAGAGTGCAGGGGATATGTCGGATTGGGGACCGTAGCAGGGGAATCACCTGATTTGCATTAAATGGCACCCTCCTATCATATAGCTGGGCTAATAATGAACAGAATGGCCCTATCAAAATTGCTAGAGAAGATCACCTAATTAACATATGGGCATCAAGGCAAGAGCATTTGCCAGGAACTGTGTCAAGGGTTGTACTCCAGGGACCCAATGACCTCTTCTGTACTCAGAGGCACCTGCACACATGTATATACCCCCACACAAACATACACATAACTAAAAAACAAATCTTAAAAAAGAAGGAAAGAAATAGGTCTCATTACCATTTCTAATCCAGGAGCAGCATTATGTTATGACTGGTTATGTAAAGACTTGACACAATTTCCCCTGACACTATTGTGAAAATTTCCAGAAAGTTGTAATAATGAAACAAATATTTCAGTAAACTCTTAAATGCTCCATCAATTAGATATGCCCCATATATCTATATTTCTATTCATTCATAAGTATTTCTCATTTCTTTGATATATTTCAAAATAAATTTAAGCCAGATGTGGTGCACATGCCTTTAATTTCATCTCTTGGGAGGTAGAGGTAGGAAGATCTTTGTGAGTTTGAGGCCAGCCTTGGCTTCATAGTGTGTTCCATGTCAGCCAAGGCAATGTAGTGAGACCCTGTCCCAAAAATAAATAAAAGTAAATAAAAATATAAGATATAACACTTCATAGAATTGCTGGTTTTTAATTTATTTTTATTTTTATTTTTCAAGACAGGGTTTCTCTGTGTAGTTTTGCACCTTTCTGGAACTAGCTTTGTAGACCAGACTGACCTCAAACACACAGAGATCTGCCTGCCTCTGCCTCCCAAGTGCTGGGATTAAAGGCATGCGCCACCGCCACTCGGCAAATTGTTATGTTATATCTAAATATTTGTTCAAATTATTTTCTCTTGAAAACTTTACATGCATTTGTAATGATGTGCATAAACCTTAAGTGTACCCAAACCCTAGCAAAGTGTAGACTGCTCTTAATTACTCTCTCCTGGCCATCACAGTTCTGATTTTTTTTCCCCCCACAATACCTTAGCTCTGGTTGTCTTAGCGGCTTACATAAATAACATTATTCAATGTTAGCTCTTTTGTACAATATGATTCTGTGTAAAGCTTTTATTACCACCTGACATGATGCCTTTCTCTCATCCATGTTATTGTATTAACAATCTCCTCCTCCTCCTCCTCCTTCTTTTTCTTTACACAATTTCTGAATAATATTCCATTCTGAAATTACCATACTTGGGCATTTGGACTATTTCTAGTTTGGGATGATTATAAATATTCCTTTATTATTATTATTATTATGTTTTTGAGACAGTGATTCTTTGTGTAGCCCTGGCTGTCCTAGAACTAGCTAGTCATGCATGTACCATCACACCCAGAAGATGCAAGCCTCTTAGTGAATATATATATATATATATATATATTTTCTTGATTAAAAATAGATAAAATTGATGAATCATAGGGTAGGTGCATATTTAGGTTTTTTAAAAAGATTTTATTATTTATTTTTGTGGGTATGAGAGTTTTGCCTGTGTATATGTCTACACACCGTGTGCATGACTGGTGCCCAGGGGGGGCCAGAAAAGGGCATTGGATCCCCTAGACCTGGAGTTACAGGTGTCTATGAACCACTGTGTGGGTGCTGGAAATCCAACCCAGATTGTCTACAAGAGCAACCAGTGTTCTTAACTACTGAATCATCTCTCCAGCCCACATACAATTTAAAAGTGACACATTTTCTTTAGTTTTGATCAGGTCCAAAGCATCTTGATGGGTTTCTTGGAGGAAGAGAGTGAAAACAGCATCTAAGTCAACCCCAGGAGTAGGGGGAGTAGGTGGCTGAAGGACTCAGAGGGCGTTTGTTCTACCAACAATACATTTCTTTTCCTAGACTGAGGATGCGCACCCCACTATTTTCATTTACTTTGTGCATCTGAGCATCTAATTCAGGCCCTTGCACATGCTAGCCCAGCACTCTATCTGTGCAACATCCTAGCCCTACCCCATTACTACCTAGAGCTGCCTTCCCATTTGACGCATGACAAAAGGTTTTTGTTGTTGAGCTTTTTGTTTGTTTGCTTGTTTGTTTGAGACAGGGTTTGTCTGTGTAGCCCTGGCTGTCCTGGAACTTGTCTCTGTAGACCAGGCTACATTCGAACTCACAGAGAACCACCTGCCTCTGCCTTCCAAGTGCTGGGATTAAAGGTATGTGCCAACACTGCTCGGCCAACAAAAGATTTTTTAAAACATAGATTTTATTTTAAATTGTGGTGTGTATGTGTGTGTGTGTGTGTGTGTGTATGTGTGTGTGTGTATGTGTGTGTAGGTGTGTGTGTATGTGTAGGTGTGTGTGTGTGTAGGTGTGTGTGTGTGTGTGTGTGTGTGTATGTGTGTGTAGGTGTGTGTGTCTGTGTGTGTCTGTGTGTATGTGTGTGTATGTGTGTGTAGGTGTGTGTGTATGTGTGTGTGTGTATGTGTGTGTGTGTGTGTGTGTGTGTAGGTGTGTGTGAGTATGTGTGTAGGTGTGTATGTGTGTGTAGGTGTAGGTGTGTGTATGTGTGTGTGTGTCTGTGTGTGTGTAGGTGTGTATGTGTGTGTGTGTCTGTGTGTGTGTAGGTGTGAGTGCTGATGCCTGGGAAAACAAGAGTGGGGCATCAGGTCCCCTGGCAGTGGAGTTGCAGGCAATTATGAGACTATGGGTTACAGACTGGGTTCTGGGGACTGAACTCCAGTGTTCTGCAAGAGCAGCAGGCTCTAACCACTGGACCATCTCTCCAGCTCCTTAAGATGTATTGTGACCTGAGAAATGACTCAATGATTAAAATCACTTACTGCTCTTCCAGAGGATCTGAGTTCAGTTCCAGCATCCATGTTGAGTAGTTCACAGCCACCTATAACTCCAGCTCCAGAGGTTCAGTGCTCCCACCACCATATATATATACATGCATGCACACAAGTAAAATCTTAAAAAATATGTTATGCTGGGCCGTGGTGGCACATGGCTTTAATCCCAGCACTTGGGAGGCAGAGGCAGACGGATCTCTGTGAGTTCAAGGCCAGTCTGTTCTACAGAGTGAGTTCTAGGACAGGCTCCAAAGCTGCACAGAGAAACTCTGTCTCGAAAAACAAAAAACAAAAATAAATAAATAAATAAAAAAATTAAAAATGTTATTTATGAATTAAAGAAAAACTTCTAAACCACTGTAATTATGTGTAGCTGGTTTCCTTCTCTCCAGCCCCTGCCAAGCCCTGTTAGTCTGACAGTCCACTTATAAAATAAACACACAGATGCTTATATTATTTAAACTGATTGGCCAGTAGCCAGGCAGGAAGTATAGGCGGGACTAACAGAGAGGAGAACTGAGAAAACAGGAAGGGAGAAGGGGACACTGGGAGCGGCCACCGGGACAAGGAAGATGTAAGGTACCAGTAAGCCACAAGCCACGTGGCAAAGTATAGATTAATAGAAATGGGCTGAATATAAGAGTAAGAGCTGGACAATGGTAGGCCTGAGCTCATGGCCAAATAATTTAAATAATATAAGCGACTGTGTGTGTTAGTTATTTGGCGCTCTTACCCTGCGAGGAAATGTCCGAAACAGGACCACCACAGAAGAGTTTTTATTAAGATAGGAGAGAAAGAGACAGACGTGGTCAAGAGGAAAGTGAGAGAGACCGGTGCAAAATGGTGCCGGCTTATAAAGGGTGGGCTGCGCATGCGTACAGTAACTCCTGTGGCTACTCCACGCATGTGCGTAGATCACATGGCCGCGCTCGCTTTACGCAACCATGCAAAGCCACAGAGACCTAGTCACGCGAGATGTTTTGACCTGGAAATGGCTATTTTGAACCGGAAATAACTAGGCAGAAGTGTCTAGGTCCGCCGGGCATGCCCAACCGTGAGGGCATGTTGTGAATTCATATCACCCCTGACTTGTTTTTCTCTAAAAAACAAAGGAAAAACTGTGGATGAGTGGGTATGGGGTGCCGTTTCTCTCAAAGACTGCTTCAGGCTGAGTGGTGGGTGTCGGTTGGCACTTGGGGGAAATGGGGAGGCTGGCTCCTGAAGTCCTGGGATGAAGTTATGTCATCCCTTGTTCTGCAGCTGTCTGTCCTTCATGGTGTGGCTGGTCCTGGGATGAAGTTCTGTCATCCCTTGTCCTGTAGCTTCCCCCTTCTCTCTCCCCTCTCCCCTCCGTGCGGTCTCTCTCTCTCTGTCCCCCGACTCTGTCCCTTTTTCTCTCTCTCTGTCTCTCTCACTCTCTCTCTCAATAAAGCTCTAGAAAGGTAACCAGGGCTTGTGATTCTTCTGCTAGCACGCACCTCCAGCTGGCCGCTGCAGGCGGTGGCCAGGCATGAGCAGCGCCGATTTAACCAACATTTGGTATTTAACCAACATTTGGTATTTAACCAACATTTGGTATTTAACCAACATTTGGTGCCGTTCAGACTCGACACACCAACCGAGGACCTGCTGACTGCTGCCGCTTGCCGCCTCCTCCCCTGTCCAGCGGGACCCTCGCCTCCGCTGGACCCCTGCACAGCTACCACTACTGATCCCACCACGATTTTTCACAGTGAGTCTGCTGTTCTCTCGGCTGTAGTCTGAGCTGTATTCTTTGCAATGGACACCCTCGGTTGTCCTCGGGCCATGCTGGCAACGGCAGGCACATTTTTGCTCCTGACGAGAAGGAGCAAAAAAGTCCTCTGAGGTCTACTGGGTGAACCAATGGCAGCACAGCTGCAGCTCTTCCCAACCCTTGACAAAGTGGGGGGGGGGGACTTGAGCTGATCTTAGATTTTACTTCATTCTCGGGACACCTGAGTTGAAGTCTGGTCCTGGTTTGCTTTTTTAATTTTTTAATTTTTCATTTTTTATTTTCCTCTCGGCTACAGCCATGGGACAAAGGGGCAGATACCACCCACCTACATTGGCGGATGGGGCGGGTACCGGTAAATCTGGCCGTAAACAGCTTTGCTGTACAGGTAAACCTGACCACATAACAGTGTGGCAGGTACTTCTGCCAGAGAACGGGAAAATAAGAGTTGCTTTATCTCCAAGCTTTCTGCTAAAGCTGTAAACCCTTCTCCCCCACCTCTGCGTTGGCCACTTGCAACCTTTTCTGTCTGACTTCCGCTGGCAGGGGTGGGCTCAAATGTGCGGGCTTGGGCGGTTTCTAAGACTTTCGCCCTAACTGGCCTTAACTCCACCCACTCATTCTCAAACTGCCTTGAGAAGCACAGACGAGTCTGAAAGTGGCTGAGATCCATACAAATAAGTCTACATAGTCAGGATGGCTCCTAAGCCAAAAAATCAGCTTATAGCCTCAGACAAGTCTTCAAAAAGGATCAGTTTACAGTCTGCCTACTGGCAGATCTTCTAAAAGCTGACCTTAAGCCACCAATCATCAGGAAAAAAAGAAAAAAATTCAGGACACAGAGTAAAATCCGTCTCTTGTTCCCCAGACCTCCTGGCTAAAATTTAAACATCTAGAGAGCAAGGCTCCTGACCCCACAGGCAAAAGAGTCATCTGTGGCATTTAAGGTGTGCCAGGGAAGAGATAAAAGCCCAAAAATAAAATTGTCAAGTGCTGGCACTCGCTGACTCCCGAAAGCTGTTGGGTCCCTGTTTTAAGTGAGAAAAAGGCTACGGGCTAGCAAATGCCCTGCCAGGTCATCAATAGCCTTGTTAAAGGTGCTGCCTAGAAAGACAACCAGTCAGCTGACTGCCCCCAGGCATCAAGACGCATGGGTACAGCAGACCTAGGCTTGGCTACAGACATGGCAGGGAACCCAGAAAACAGCAGGGAAGCGATCCGTTTCTTTCCTTTTAGACACCAGAGCCACTGACTCAGTCCTGGGAGTTTTAGGACGTCACTCCTCCTTGTTGGGTACAGAGAACAGCCTTACTTACCTCACCAGATTTAATTGTACTTTCAGAGTTACTTAATGAAAAAGATTTCCAACTAAGATAAGAGCTCATTGTCTCACCTCAAAGTTACCTCCTGTGTTTCTCATGTGCATACAGACAGGGCCATGATCTTTGCCTTGTCCCTAATTCAAAAAATAAGTTCTCATGTACCACAAGCTTTTCTCTTCCCAGTTCCCTGTTTTAACTCACTGTTCAGCCAATGATACAGGACCACCACAGAACCAGAGTCCAAAGATCATCAAGTAAGAAACTGTAAGAACTAAAAGGTATTTACACCCCCAGACCCAAAAGTGTCTGGGCGCTACAAAAAGACTTTAATGTAAACATCTATTACTATGAGATGCTTTTAACAATTGATCACTTATCTCCTGGATGCCAAACTAGTAAAGGAAACAGGTGCTTTAAAATAATCTGTCTCTGATAAAGCTTAACATGTTTCAAAATCCATCTGGACAGGCCTGATTTACCAACATAAAATAATAACTATTGTTTTCTCTCTAAGCTTTTTTCTATGTCACCAGCATCTTGTCAGACAAGGTTCCCAGCCACAGACAAGAAGGATACATGTCTCCAGAACAAATGAATGACAGACGCATCCCACCCACAACACCTGTCTATCTTGGAAGACTTCCCCTTCTCCTTTCCCCGAAGAGCCAATTGACACCCACCATTCAGCCTGAAGCAGTTTTTGAGAGGAACTACGCCTTTATTCCCATCTACCTGTTTTGTTTTGTTTTTTTATAATAAGTGAAAGTCTGGGATGTAAGAATTTTGTCCTTAATTGCTTCATCATCCTGGGATGTGGGCCAGCCTAAAAAGCAGGCAGGTCCTCTCTGTTCCCCTTCCTCCCTTCCCCCTTCTCTTTCCCCTCCCCTCCCCGCGGTCTCTCTCTCTCTCTCTGTCCCTCTCTCTGTCTCTCTCTGTCTCTCTGTCTGTCTCTGTCTGTCTGTCTGTCTGTCTGTCTCTCTCTCTCTCTCAATAAAGCTCTAGAAAGGTAACCATGGCTCGTGATTCTTCAGCCAGCATGAACCTCCAGCTGGCCGCCCCGATGATGGCCAGCCATGAGTAGCACCGATTTAACCAACATTTGGTATTTAACCAACAGTGTGTTTATTTTATAAGTGGGTTTTCAGACTAACAGGGCTTGGATGGGGCTAGAGAGAAGGTCTCCAGCTACAAATGGCGCCCAATGGCTCGAGTTTCCACCTTAAACCTGAGACTATTTAATAACCAATTCAAAATGGAGCTAAAACAGCTTCCTAGTTGTCTCTCTAGTTGTTGCCGAGTTCCTGGTGTGTACATTTGACCAGCCTTGTGACAGAAATGAGGCATCTGCAAGTGGCACATTATGCTGCTTGGTGGATTTAGCCTTTGCTAGTACAAAAAAAAAAAAAAAGTTTTCTGGGCTACACGCTGCTTTGATAAAAGCACAGAACCACTGTTTCTAAGAGTTGATGGTTGTACCACCACCATATTGGGAAGCTGAGGTGGGCGGAGCCAGCAGCCAAAGCTGCTATTTTAGCCCTAGTAATGCTGCAGTTTAAAACAGTAGATTCACAGTAAACAGATTCAGATGGAACAAGACTTTAAATGCTATACAATGTGTGTAAAAATGTATGTAGGCTTGAAAGAGAGAGAGAAGAAATATATACAGTTATATAAACAAATAGATAGTTTTTAAAACTAAAGTTTTTAAAGAGACAGTAAAGGTAGTATAAAAAATAAGCCACATAAAGATGGATATTACACAGAGAATCTGGATTGTGTTGTCTTTGGGATTTTTAACTGAAGAGAGATATTTGATTATAAACCAATATGTATATTTTAAAGATACCATAACTTCAAAATTTGGATCTAAGGATATGTTGCTTTGGAAAGGAGGCTTTGCTTTTGTTTCCACAGAAAGCAAGAGGCTATGGATTTGTTCCAGATTAAGATACATCAGGTTTGACCAGCCAAGACCCCCAGAAAGGTCTCCAATGACATCATGGCCCAGATGATCCAACATCCAAAATGGTTTCAAGGCAACTGGTTCAGACGATATGCCCTCACAGACTACTCCATAATCCTAAAATTTTCTTTATGTTCCCATAAGATACAGCGCCCCCCTCCAGCAGGAAGTAGTAAAAAAAAAAAAAAAAAACCTACGCCCAAATTCCCAAATATATCAAGCTGGCTTTGGAGACAGAATTGGCTCACTCCTTCTCTAAACCCAGACATATTGATTAAAAAAAAAAAGTTAAGAGATTCTTGTGTCCCAAATCAGAAGAGCCTCTGGTGTGAAACAGAAAAAAAAAAAACCACAATATTTTTATTTAAATCAGATTGATTATAAATGTGATCTCTTTCTAAAGAAAAAAGGGGATATGATATAGATATAATAGGATGAAAGGGTAGATTAATAAATTTACTTTTAAAGAGCAACAACTTGTTTGAAATGTTTTACATTTGTATAGATTTTAGTTTATTGATACAAACTTAAAGTTAATTTTGTTATACTGTGTGTATATTTCTACTCTGTTTAAGGTATTATGTTTGTATAGCTCATTTAAAATTGTAATGGACAATTAAAAATAAATTAATAATTAGTCATCTATGATAATCATACTCTAGCCAAGTTAGTTCAGTCTTCTAGGTATACATAGATATATTTCAGATAGACAGGTCATCTTCAAATACTTCAAAGACCTACAGAATATGGCATTTAAAATATTTTTTAAAATTTAGACTTTCTGTACAATAAGACATCTCTGCTCCTGGCAGCACTGATTTACTTCAGAGAGGAGGATGGGCATCGAAGACACTCTGTATAGAGTTTATCTTCACTCTGTCTGCATATATCCCTGCAGGCCAGAAGAGGGCACCAGATCTCATTACAGATGGTTGGGAGCCACCTTGTGGTTGCTGGGATTTGAACTCAGGACCTTTGGAAGAGCAGCCAGTGCTCTTAACCTCTGAGCCAGCTCTCAGCCCTTATCTTCACTCTGTATAGAGTTTATTTTTGGCAAAAAGAGTCATTTGGGCAAGAAACTGTTCTTGCCTGGACTGCTTGATCGACTGGACATGCAGGACCCATAGAAAGGTGACTACTAAACTTTGCTTGGCAAAATGGTCCTTCAGGTTCCTGCTTTGAAAAGGAAACTGCCAGAAATTCTACAGGACACTGAGAAAAGGGACCGAGAGACTCTAGCCCTGTGGGCTGAAAACAGATGCCCCAACTTTACAAAAGAACTTTGGATGACTGTCCAGGCTACCAGCTGTCTCTGTGTATTGCCGCAAGACTCCCGAAAGTTGCTTGAGTCCATCTCCCATTTCTCAGGTAGTATTATATCCTTCTGAGGTCTTTGATGTAGTTGAAGCTAGATAGTTATAATTTTCCTTAGTTATGATAAAAAATAAGTTAGATATAAAACCTTAGACTCAGAAATATAAGATAGATAGGATATCTTCTTTAATTTTGCCAAATAAACTAGTTATTATAAATAGACTAGATATAACTATAATTCTTGCTTAATAGTTGTTTTGTTATCTGTAATTTTACTATATAAAAGTTAAAACCTTCCTTTAAAAAAAAAGGGGAAGTGCTGTGGATATCACAATGTATAAATAAAACACTGATTGGCCAGTAGCCAGGCGGGACAAGCAGAGAAGAGAACTGAGAAAACAGGAAGGGAGAAGGGGTCACTGGGAGTGGCCGCCAGGACAAGGAAGATGTAAGGTACCAGTAAGCCACAAGCAACGTGGCAAAGTATAGATTAATAGAAATGGACTGAATATAAGAGAAAGAGCTAGACACTGGTAGGCCTGACCTAATGGCCAAACAGTTGAAATAATATAAGCATCTGTGTGTTTATTTTATAAGTGGGCTGTCGGACTAACAGGGCTTGGCCAGGGCTGGAGAGAAGGTCTCCAGCTACAATTATGTGTGATTAAGAATTCATGAAGACTTTTGGGATTGAAGAGATAGTTTAGCAGTTTTCTGTTGCTCTGGCAGAGGATCCAAGTCAGGTTCTGTGGCAGTTTGAAAGAAAATGGTCCCCATAGGGAACAGTACTACTAGGAGGCATGGCCTTGTTGGAGTAGGTGTGGCTTTGTTGGATGAAGTGTGTCACTGTGGGGGTGGGCTTTGAGGTCTCTCTCTCTCTCTCTCTTTTTTTTTTTCCAAGACAGGGTCTCCCTGTGTAGCTTTGCACCTTTCCTGGAACTCACTCTGTAGACCAGGCTGGCCTCCAACTCCACAGAGATCCACCTGGCACTGCCTCCCAAATGCTGGGATTACAGGTGTGTGCCACCACTGCCCAGCTGGGCTTTGAGGTCTCTTATGCTCAAGCTACACCCAAAGACTCAGTTCACTTCCGTTGCCAGTGGATCAAGATGTAGGTCTCTCAGCTCCTCTCCAGCACTATGTCTGCCTCACGCCACCATGTCCCACCTTGATGATAATGGACTAAATCTCTGAAACTGTAAGCAAGCCTAATTAAGTGTTTTCCTTTATAAGAGTTGCCATGGTCATGGTATCTCTTCACAGCAATAGAAACCCTGACTAAGACAGGTTCCTAACACCCACGTTGCAGTTCACAACTGTCTGTAACTCCAATTCTGAGGGATCTATTGTCCTCTTCTGTCCATGGCAGGCTCCTCATACACACAAAATAAAAATCTTTATAAAGAAGAATATATGAAGAGTTCTGTATTGCTTTTATCTCCTCTCATATATTTTGTAAATTTTATCTGAGAGGTTTGTATTTTGATATATTATTAGATAATAAGTTTTTCCTTAACTGGTGATCATTAGCAACTGATGTAATAATAAATTTTAATTTGTTAAAATTTCTGCTAACAGTATTAGCCAATTATTGCATCAGAATGACAGTTTGAAAGTTTTTTCATGACAAGAACTCTGTTTATCTGGGCAGTGGTAGCGCACACCTTTAATCCCAGCATTTGGGAGGCAAAGGCAGGTGGATCTCTGTGAGTTTGAGGCCAGTCTGTTCTACAGAGCTAGTTCCAGGACAGCCAGAGCTATACAAAGAAACCTTGTCTCAAAAAACAAAGAGAGAGAGAGAGAAAGAGAAAGACAGAGAGACAGAGAGAGAGAGAGAGAGACACACACACACACACACACACACACACAGAGAGAGAGAGAGAGAGAGAGAGAGAGAGAGAGAGGAAACTGTTTAAAAGAAACCTAATTTTACTGTGTATATTTATATTATATAATATGATGTGATACAGTATGTATATAAGGCACTCCAGGGATGAATCCATGGTTAAGAGCACTTGTTGCTCTTATAGAGGACTGGAGTTTCTACCACCCATATCTAGCAGCTCATAACTTCCTGTAACTCCAGCTCAGGAGATCTGATGTCATCTTCTATATTCAATGGGCATCTGAACTCATGTGCACAGTCTCATGCACAGACACACATATATACATAAAATTTGAATCCTTAAAAAATTATGTATATACACACTGGGAGGTGGTGGCACACACCTTTAATCCCAGCACTCGGGAGGCAGAGCCAGGTGGATCTCTGTGAGTTCAAGGCCAGTCTGGGCTACCAAGTGAGCTCCAGGAAAGGCGCAAAGCTACACAGAGAAACCCTGTCTCGAAAAAACAAAAAAACAAACAAACAAAAATGTACATACATCTATGTGTGTATAAACACAGACACATATTTATGTACATATGCATATATATACAGAGAGCTAGTTCTAGGGCAGCCAGGGCTACATAGAGAAACCCTGTCTTGAAAAACCAAAATCAAAACCAAACCAAAACAACAATGTAGCTGGTTTTCCTATGTCCCTGTCTGCTAGCAATGGGGACAAATCTCTCCCACTAACGTCCCCCAAGTAAACACACAGAGACTTATATTATTTTTAAACTGTATGGCTGGGGCAGGCTTCTTCCTATCTGTTCTTATATCTTAAGTTAACCCATTTCTATAAATCTATACCTTGCCACATGGCTCGTGGCTTACCGGAATCTTACATCATGCTTCTCCTCCTGGCGGCTGGCAGCGTCTCCTGATCCAGCCTTCTTCCACCCAGCATTCTCCTTTCTCCTTGTCCCACCTACACTATCCTTCCTGCCTGGCTACTGGCCAATCAGCATTTTATTTATCGATCAATCATAGCAGCATATATTTATATCATACAGGACATCCCACAGCACAACAACAACAACAACAACAAAACAAATAATAATAATAACACCAGCCAACAAAAGCTGGGGAAATTATGAAAGGAGATTCAAGAGCACTCCTACAGAACAGAGAATACAAAGCTAGTCAGGAAGCTGACTCTATTGTCCCACTCTACACACAGGGCTGCTACATGCTGGGTATTCAGCATTTGGGAGAGGTATTAGGCAGGTTAGTAGACATGGCTGATCCCCTCTGCAGGACTGTTGTGATCTGTCAAACGGGAGAGTAGATACAGTTAAGATGTGGTACTTTTCTGTCCTGTGGGTATATGACCAGAAGTAGGATCTAGAATACATTTAAACTTTTTTTTGTTTTTCGAGACAGGGTTTCTCTGTGTAGTTTTGGTGTCTGTCCTGGATCTTGATCTGTAGACCAGGTTGGCCCTGAACTCATAGAGATCCACCTAGCTCTGCCTCCCGAGTGCTGGGATTAAAGGTGTGTGCCACCACCTGGCAACATATAAACATTTTTAATTACACACATATATGATTTTAGTTGCACATATACATTTTCAACATTGTTAGTAATCTTTTTTTTTCAAGACTGGGTTTTTCTATGTGTCCCTGGCTGTCCTAGAACTTGCTCTGTAGACCAGGCTGATCTCAAACTCACAGAGATCCGCCTGCCTCTGCTTTGAGTGCTGGGATTAAAGGTGTGCGCCACCACTGACTGCCACACCGCCTGGCTTCTTTAGGAATCTTTGTACTGGATTCCATAATGATTCCACTAAATTCCAAGAACACCTTCATCTCTGAACCAAGGTTTTACTTGTTGGCTTTTTATCTTTTTGATAATAACAGTCTTAACAGGCAAGAGGTGCTAACTCCCAGCACTTGTTTCTTGGCCTTTCCCTCATGGTAAGTGATCTTGAGCTCCCTTTCTGGGCACTCACTGACCATTTTTATACCATTTTTAGAGCAATGTCAATGCAAGTCGTTCACTCACTGTTTGATTGGGATCTATTTGCTACTAGGTTGTATAAGTTTTCTCAATATGAATCGTGGCTATGGACAATTTGAAACATCTTTTCCCAAGCTGTAGGATGCTCTTTTCCTCCTTTTCTTTACTTCGCTGCACAGAAGCATTTTAGTTTGATGCAGCCCCATATTTTGTTGCCTTTGTAACCTGAGCCTTGGCTCGGTTATGCAAGAAATGACTGCCAAAGGCGATGTCAGTGAGCTGTCTCTCATGTGTTTTCTCCTGGAAGTATTATGGCTATAGGTCTTATGTTTGGCCTTTAAAAATGCATTTGGGGGAGATTTCTGTACATGGCTTAAGATAAGGGCCAATGTCACTCACATGTGGGAACCTGGTTTCTATCACTACTTGCACCATTTTTTTTTTAATTTAAAGGAACATGTCTCATTTACGAAAGAAGAGAAACCTCATGTGGTTGAGATTATGGGTAAACATGACCTCAAGATGTCTGGAGAGCTGGCTTTTACTTGACTCTACAGTTTCAAATATCCTAATGTTTATTGATAGATGCAAGTATTTGGGGCATGAATATGACTTTATGAATTAAGTAGACTTAATTTTAACACTATAATGAGAACAATTAATTAAAATCTCATAATTTCTTTCCCACCTACAAAAAAACCATGCCAAGTGCATTTTTATTTCTTTTCAGAGCTGAGGACCGAACCCAGGGCCTTGTGCTTGCTAGGCAAGTGCTCTACCACTGAGCTAAATTCCCAACCCTGTAAACTGTGTTTCTTTAAAAAAAAAAGATGTGCTGGTCAGCGGCGGTGGCACATGGCTTTAATCCCAGCAATGGGGAGACAGAGGCAGGTGGATCTCTATGAGTTCAAGGCCAGCCTGGTCTACAGTGAGTTCCAGGACAGTCAAGACTGTTTCACTGAGAAACCCTGTCTCAAAAAACCAAAAGCAAACCAAACCAAACAAACAAACAACAACAACAACAAAGACTTACACACTTGACTGGCCTCAAATATTAAAAACTAACACATAAAGTTTTTTTGTGTTTTTTTGTTTTGTTTTGTTTTGTTTTTGTTTTTTTGGTTTTTTCGAGACAGGGTTTCTCTGTAGCTTTGGAGCCTGTCCTGGACTAGCTCTGTAGACCAGGCTGGCCTCAAACTCACAGAAATCCACCTGCCTCTGCCTCCCGAGTGCTGGGATTACAGGTGTGCGCCACCGCCTGGCCACATCAAGTTTTTAATAGCTAGGGGGTAGGAATACAGGCAGATGACACCATCAATTCGTGATGAATTCTCTTGTAACAACCCAGTGGATAACAAATGGTGCAACGCTTAAGTATGACTGAGCAAGGTGGATATCTACAGTATTTAGGATTTCTATTTAGTTTTATAACTGTAAACAGTCTATGATAACGGTGGCAAAGAAGGTCTTGCCATAAATAAACTGTCTTTGTTTATGTATATACACGTATACATATACACACTTCACAAACACACACACACACACACACACACACACACACACACACACACTTTACAAATAGGACCATGTCTAGCACAAGGAGGATTTCAGTAAATGTTTGAGTGAATATCAGTATGTGACCTAATAGGATCTCTCCTTTCTTCTCTTTAATAATTTAAAAACTTTTATTTATTAGAGTGCATATGCACACCTGCCTAGCTTAAGTGTGGAAAATAAGGAGTTGGTTACCTTTTCATCCTTAATGGGTTCTGAGGGTCCCTCCCTGTTCTCTCTCTCCCTTCCTCCTTCCTTCCCCTCACTATTTCTCCTGTTTTCTTTTCGCTTCGTTTTGTTTTTCTCCGAAGACTTGTCCTACACAACCCAGCCTGGCCTCTACTCCTATGCGTTCTGATCATCCTGCCTCCCTTTCCCACGCGCTGGGATTACAGGCGCAGACTACCAACTTTAGACTTCTGTGCTGAGCTGGAGTGTATATGATGCCGGGGATGGAACCCAGACTTCACGCTTCACGCATGTTAAGTAAGCAATTTACCAACTAAGCTACTTGCCTGGCCCTCAAATATCTTAATGGCAAGACAAAGTTTTAAGACATTATTTTGGCTTAAGGCAAAGCTGGGAATTCATTGAAGAATTGTTTTGTGCTCTTGTAGAAGTGAGAGCCAGCGTATTGCCAGCCCCAAGACAAACGAAGTTGTTTTCTATATACATCGCACAAAGGATTTGTGTGGTTAAGAAAGTGGAGCGCGTCTATTAATAAACTATTAAAACTACTCCAAGGAATGCCAATTCAGGGGCATATTTCTGAAGTTAGTTTACTTACCCCCCCCCCCCATCAAAAAAGCCCTAAGTAGATAGTTTCTAATCTTTTTATTTTTTTTTTTATTTTTAGTCAGTATTTGTCACTAGTTGTCATTAACTCATTATTAATGGTCCAAGCGCTCAGATGCTTCCAAACCTTGCCCAATGCAGGCCCCAAGTGTTCCTTTAAGCCCCAAGAGGGAACCGACTTTGGCTGAAGCCAGTGCCCAAAGCCACACCCACTGCCTGGCCTTCGGACTTGGGGCTAGTAGCCCAGCGGCGCTTCTGCTCACGCACCGTCTCGGGTCCGGCGGCCGGAGCTCCGGTGTCCCCCGCGAGAGGTGACAGCCCGGCTGACCCGCAGATGGACCGACGGGGGCCTCCCGGTGCGCACCGCCGCGCTCTAGCTCATTTGCATACAGACGGGCGCGGCGCCGCGGCAGGAGAGAACGCGGGCGCGGCCCCGGGCCGTGGCGCGCGCGCGCCCTGACAGCTCGGGCCCTGCTCGCTCACTCGCTCGTTCCCGGCTTCCGAGCACAGCATGGCGGTCAAGGTGACTCCAACTCTCTGCTGCTGCCTTTATTGCATAAGAGACGTTCCAAGGGCCCCGAGTGCAGCCCCCCGCCTCTTTCCGTTGCTTTCTTTGCCTGCTTCTTGGCCAGCGCGTCCCGGGGCTCTAGATTGCGGGTGGAGAGCTGTGCGGGGCTTGGACCGGAGAGAAGAGGATGCCCGGCTGGGGGAGGGGAAGGAGGAGGGATCGTGAGTTGGAGGGGCTCGTGAGGACCACGGTTGGGAGGAGGAAAAGAGTAGTGTTTTGCCCTAGGTACATGGGATTGCGAGCACAGAGTTGGAGAGCATAGGAGAGAGAGAGAGAGGACAAGCAGACGGGAAAGCCGGGGATACCCGGGGCATCCGCGGTGGGGGGGGGGGTGGGTGTTGTCATTGGGGGCCTCAGGACAGCCCAGGGCACTGGTTGACATTTGCGTGGCTGGTCGCAGGATGCCGAAAGTATCCATATTTGTGGCAGCTCTCAAGGTTTAGGTTGGATGGAGAAAGGTCGCCGGGATGACGATGTGCGGTTACTGCTTTCCATAAGAAAGGCTTCTAGGCCCCGGGTATTCATTTGGGTGTTTTAGGTCTCCTGTTGCTCCACTCCTGAGGCTCTCTGGGTTTACAGCTTGGTTACTAGCTACTGTATAGCTAGTAGATGCGGAATAAAGCAGACGATTATATTACTTGGTTTCCCTTTCCAGTGCAGAGGAAGTACCGTCTGTAATTTGCTGTGTCTTGGGTTATGCACACCCTTTTTTCCTACCCCTTAGCCATAGATCTCCAGTTTGACAGGTGTTATCAGCAATTAAGCTTTGGTGTTGTTTTACACTAAATACCCTTTTAAAAGATAAGCAGATGTTGGCAGATGTAAACTATAATCTAAAGAGATTGTATGCCTTCTAGCTAAGCATTAACCAGTTCCCCCCCCTTCCCCACCCCATAGGTGCATACAACCAAGCGTGGTGATCCTCATGAGCTGAGAAACATATTCCTACAGGTAAGTTAAAGAATTTTGCGTCGTGGAGAAACTAAAAGAGCGCAATCATTATTCCTTTTCAAGCTCTGGCTTTGAGAAATATTCTACTTTCATCCATTCTCATAAGCATGAGTGGAGGATGTAGTTTGTACTCTTGTTTTTCCGAGACAGGCTTTCTCTATGTAGCCCTGGCTGTCCTGGAACTTGCTCTGTAGACCAACCAGGCTGGCCTTGAACTCAGAGACCTGCCTGGCTCTGCCTCCTGAAGGCTGGGATTAAAGATGTGTACCATCATGCCCGGTTGTTTGTACTTTTAACCACTGATTATAAGGTTTCTTTTATATTGAGGATTGATAAGAGGTTTTCCTGGAGTTACTATTTTTATTTGCTCGATTTGAGATGATAAAGTTTTCCTCCTCATAAATGTCTGTGTTATTTGTTGCACAATAATACAGCAGTTATTGCTGTGCTTTCCCTTCTAATTATTACAACCATAGATCAGGAGCCAGTGACACAACATGCTTACTGTAGATTTTTCTCCAGGAGGCTGCTAAGACAGCTCAGTGGATAAAGGTGCTCTACCCAGAACCCATGTGCATGTGGAAGGAGAGGACTGACTACTTAAAGTTGTCCTCTGACCTTCACTTGTATGTACACATGCACACATGCTCAACCACCCACACCTTATAATAATAAGTCATTTAAAATATAAGGAAAGGAGATGGAGACATAGCTCCCAGACAAGAACACTGTTCTAGAAGACCTAGGTTGTATTCCCAGCACCCACATGGCAACACTGGATTGTCTGTAATTCCAGTTCCAGGGAATCTGACAACTCCTTCTGGCTTCTGAGGGCACAGCATGTATGTGGTGCACAGGCATACACACGGGCAAAATAGCCATACACATTTTCAAAATGGAAAAATTGTTGTAAGGATTTACCTTCTAATACCTTACTTCGGTTAAGCTTTTAGAATCAGTGACTTGACTATAGATTTAATTTTAAAAAATTATTGCTTAGTTTTTTGTTTTGCTTTCTTAAATTTCTAAGGTATTTTACTAAATATTATGTTTTTCTCGGAAGAGCTTTTTTTTTTTTTTTAGAATTTTGCATTCTGGATGTGGGTTCTGTGTAGACACTTAACCTTGGGTAGACTCCTTCCGGGTACTATTTCCCTCTATAAAATAAAAGGTGACCTTCAAGGTTCCTTCCAACTCCAAAGTCTACAGTTCTATTTTAGGAACAGATTCTAGCGTCTACTAATGATCCTAGGCTAGATGGCACTTTTATCTGAGACATGTAGTTCCTTTAATCATTGTTGGGGAGGAGACTGCATAGAAGAGCACACACACACACACACACACACACACACACAGCATAGTTTATGAAAAGGAATTAGTAAAGGCAGGGGTGTAGCTCAGGATTAAAACAATTATCAAACCTTGTTTGAGCCCCTGGGTTTGAGTGTTTGCATCAAAAGAAAACAAAATAGAGTTAGAAAAATGAGATTTATTTTTAATTTTTATTTTTTAGACAAAGTCTTACTATGTAGCCCAGCCTTGAATTTTTATGTCTGTCCATCTGTCCGTCTGTCTGTCTGTCTGTCTATCTAGAGACACAGTCTTACCTTGTAACTCTGGCTGGCCTGGAGGTCACTATTACACCAGGCTAGCGTCAAACTCACAGAAATCTGCCAGGGGTATCCTTGAACTTGTTTGATCTTTCTGTCTCAAGCCCCCTGAGTGCTGGGATTGTAAGTGTGTACAACCAAGCTTCTTCAGTTTTACAAAGTATACTAAGAGAAGGATCTTTTCTGGAACAAAACCAAGTATAATAGAACTGCGCCATTTGTGTGTTAAGACTTTCGTATTCTTTGGGACACACAAAAATACGTTAGTATAAACTCTGTCATATGATTAGAGTCAGTTGTTTTGTGGAGAGTTCATGTAATTTAGTTTTTTTTTTTTTTTTCTGATTAAGCAGGCATGAAGGAATCAGTTGAGATGCTGAATGATGTAGTAAAAAGAGCCATGTTCCAGGTATCAGGAACACTTTGTTGTTGTTTGTTTGTTTCCAAGATAGGCTTTCTCACTATATAGCTCTCTGGCTGTCCTGGAACTCACTATGGAGACCAGGCTGGCTTTGAACTCACAGAGGTCTGCCTGCCTCTGCCTCCCAAGTGCTGTGATTAAAAGTGTGCATCACCAGACCCGGCTTTTTTTTTTTTTTTAAGGAACCAGGGTTTAATTCCCAGGTCTATGTTTCTATGGCTGCTTACCCTTAAGCTAATTGTCTAGCTTTCTTAGGTTTCATTTTCTTACGTGGGACTCAGTAGAAAATAGGAATGGGGTCTTTTCCAGCTTTAAAAATCTATATGGAAAAAAAAGTCTGACTCATTATGAATTTGTTACTGGTTTGTGTATTTTGTTGTTTAGGGTGGGTAGTGATGGTGGGAGTGTGGCAAGCTCATAACTATACCTTACCCTTGGTAAGCATTTACACTTTAGTTTTTCATCTGCTGTTTTGCATAGTGTCGGTATCTTTTTGCACATTGTTTTTATTTTGTGGTGCTGGGGAATCAAACCCCTCATATATATTAAATGACATCCTACCACCGAGTAGAATATTGCTCAGTGGAAGGACACCCTTAGTCCTTTAAACATTATTTTGATGTTGTCTGTATCTTATTTTTGTACTGAAAATTTGTGAAATTTATTAATTTATATTTAGCACTAAACAGAAAGTTCTGACTCAAACATCATCATCATCATCATTATAATTATTATTTCGTTTTTTGGTCAGAATCTTGCAACAGGCTGGGCTGGCCTGTACTCAATATGTAGCTCAGGCTAACCTTGAATTTAGTGTTAGGATTACAAATTCCGTACTTAGCTTCAGCATTATTGGCAGGCAAAAGAGAAACAGTGTAAAGATGCTTAATCCCCTGGAAAGCATAAAGCTGCTGGGAAGACATTGTATCTAGTTGGAGCAACTTTTTTTTTTTTTTTTTTTTTTGGTTTTTCGAGACAGGGTTTCCCTGTAGCTTTGGAGGCTGTCCTGGAACTCGCTTTGTAGACCAGGCTGGCCTCGAACTCACAGAGATCCACCTGCCTCTGCCTCCTGAGTGCTGGGATTACAGGTGTGTGCCACCACCGCCCGGCTGGAGCAACTTTTTGTTACCTTCTGGCATATTAAGACTTTATTCATGGTTTGATGGTTTGTCTACTTCAAACTATAGTTACTTAAAACAATTGGGTACTTTTATTAAAAGTTTCCTTATGGATCCATATGGCTTATTGATATTAGATATAATAAAATACACACTAGCTACTTTTCTTTAGCAAATAACATTTATCACACACACACATATATTTTGTTTTGTTTTGTTTTGTTTTTCAAGGCAGGGTGTCTATCACATATATTTTTAAAATTAAGTTGATGTGTGTGTGAATGACTATGAGTGTGGGCATGCACAGTACATCCATGGAAGTCAGAAGCCAACTTTCAAGACTCAGATTTTTTCCTTTCCCAGTGAGTTCTGGGTGTGGAACTCAGATCATCAGGCTTGCATAACAAGCTCTGTTATCTGCTGAGCCATCTGACCAGCCCTTCAACATTTACTAAGGACTGTTTGTTATGTCCCATGCACTTGTATTTCATTTAGTAGTAATCATCAAATTAAATAATTTGCTAATAATTGAAGCCGAGAATTGAGCCAAGACTGAGTGGTGGCAGATCTTTTCTCTGAGGCCTCCACCTCCCTTTCTATTAGGCTGTCATTGAGGAAGTCAGGACTTGTGAGGGCGAAACATGGCCTGATGTAGAGCAATTGCATTGGTTTGTCTAGAACAGAGGTTCGTGGAATAATGACAGTA
The DNA here is from genome assembly GCF_903995425.1 of Onychomys torridus. NCBI lineage: Eukaryota > Metazoa > Chordata > Mammalia > Rodentia > Cricetidae > Onychomys > Onychomys torridus. The sequence goes on along the minus strand of NC_050446.1, from coordinate 48,252,619 downwards.
GCTGCTGACATTTTTTGGTCATTTTGAGTGTAGTGTACACTAGCTCAGGACTCTAAAAATACTGTTAATGTTCTTACCACTCTTATGAGGTAGACTTGGTAGGTCTATTATATACATGGAATTAAGTTACTTGGTTAATGTCCCTTAGTTCATAGGTGATAGAGGCCATCATCAAATTAAATGAGTTCCAGAATTCGTATTTTTTTTTTCTTTAAGAAGATCAGCTTTAAGCCTTTAATCCCAGCACTTGGGAGCCAGAGGCAGGTGGATCTCTGAGTTCAAGGCCAGCCTGATCTACAGAGTGTGTTCCAGGATTGTCAGAGAAACCCTGTCTCCAAAAAAAAGCAGCTTTTTGGGGTATGCTAACTTGCACAACTAGGTTGTAGAAGAAAGAATCTAAAACTCCTCCTCTTCCCTTTTTGAGACAGGCTCTCATTATGCAGCCCTGGCTGGCCTAGAGTGCTCTATGTAGACCAGCCTGGCCTTGAACTCCTAGGGATCCACCTGCCTCTCTAGTGCTGTGATTGAAGACAAGTACCACCATGCCAGGCTGAAAATCCTCTTTTTTTTTTTTTTTTTTTTTTACCCCATTTTTATTCGCCTCTAAAGGACTTTTTGTTGTTGTTGTTGTTGTTGTTGTTATTATTATTATTATTATTATTATCATTATTATTATTATTACTACAGGGTTTCTCTGTGTAGCTTTGCGCCTTTCCTGGAACTCACTCTGTAGCCTAGGCTGGCCTCGAACTCACAGAGATCCGCCTGGCTCTGCCTCCTGAGTGCTGGAATTAAAGGTGTGCGCCACCACCGCCTGGCTTTTTTGTTATTTTTTTAGACTAAGTCTTACTCACTTTGTATCCCTAGACTGATCTCCAACTGGCAAACCTCCTGCCTCAGCCTCCCAAGTGCTGAGTTTATAGACAGTGCTACCATACTCAGGCCTAGAAGATATATACATGTATATAAAATATATATACTCTTGACCATTAAATTACATGCTTAAGGGGGTTTGAAATGGGGTGATTTTTGAAAGAGTTATGTTAAGGATTTTAGCAGCTATATTTTGCTAAGAATATTAAAGATAAAATTACTTAAGAGATAAAATTAAAACATGCCTTTGTGCTGTAACTACCTAGAAAAAAATGGCTGAGAAGTTGGGGTTTGAAATAGCAGGTAGACTGTGGGGTTCTGAGTGGGTAAATTGGAGTGGTGAGGCCTGGCAGCTCTTGGAAGTAAGTGAAGGTGTGAGCTAAGAGGCTGTTGAAATAGTCCGTGTGGGACTAATGACCTGGAGTGGCTGAAGTCGGGGGTAATGGAAAGGCAACTCCAGGGACTTTGTAAGTGCAGAAGCTACTGGGTTTGCCGTTAGCTATGGAAGGACTAGAGGAACAGCGAAACTTGCATTCTTAGGATAGATAGTAACTGAGAGAGCATCTGTTTTGGGAATTGGAGAAGGTGGCTACAGAGTTATGCTTGATTGCTAAATGGATGTGACCCACTCAGTTCAAGTGGGATTCGGAGAGATACAAGTTTGCATGGGTGCTAGACAACTGTAAAACAGGGCAGAGAGCCAGGAGCCAACTTCCAGCTGGCACTCCCCGTGGAAGCGGGAAGGAGGAACCGAGCTGGGGAAGTAGTGCTGCCAGAGTTTGAAGGAGTTTCATGAAACGGTGTATCAAAGATTCAAATGTCCATCATTCTGTTAGTGTAGTCTGGTTTGAGTAGGACTCTGAAGTAAATTTGAGTTCAGTGTCGTTTGAGCTTGCTTCTTGAAAGTCTGCAGAGGGCTGAGGAAATGGCTAAGTGGGTGAAGGCTTGCCACACAAGGGTGAGGACCAGAGATGCCGAGAACCCACATAAAAGCCAAACAGGTGTGGCAGTGACAGTGTGTAATCCATTTTCGGGGGAGGTAGAGTCTGGGTTCAGCAAGAGACCTTATCTCAAAACTACAGAGCCATGGTAGAAGAAACTCAATGTGAACGTAGGGCCTACACATCCACATATGTGTCCATATACATGTGAACACATATGCACACATACTATACATGCACACATCCTTTGGCCACCAACCGCTTCCCAAATCAAGACATGGAGACTTATTATTAGTTATGAATGCTCGGCCTTAGCTTATGTTCATTTCTGACTAGCTTTTTTTTCCTTTAATTTAAATTAATTTGTTTCTCTTCATCTACATTTTACCCCAGGGCTTTTTACCTTTCTTTCTATATGTCTATCTCTGTGTCTGCTAGCTGGCGGCTGCCTGGCTGGCCCTGGGAGTCCACCTCTCTTTCTCCTTTGTTCTCCCCTGAGCCTGGATTCCTCCTACTACTTATTCTCTCTGTCCATCAGCCCTGCCTGTCCCTCAATTGCCTAGCTATTGGCCATTCAGCTTTTTATTAGACCAATCAGGTACCTTAGGCAGGCAAGGTGAAATAGCAACACATCTTTACATCGTTAAACAAATGCAGCATAAATAAATGTAACACATCTTTGCCTAGTTAAAGTAATGTTCCACAACACATACATATTGAGAGAATATTTAATTTAAAATTTTAGGACACAATTGAGAGTTGAGTATAGCAACATACACCTGTAATTCAGTACTCAGGAGGCTGAGGCCCACCAGTTCGAGGCCAGCCTGAAATACATGGAAAAAACTTTGTTTCAATAAAGCCTTTAAAATAATAAAGTAGGTTAGAGAGATGGCTCATTGAGTAAGAGTACTTACTGCTCTTATAGAGGACCCATGTTCAGTTCCTAGTTCCCAGTACCCACATTGGACAGCTTACAACCACCTGTAACTCCAGCTCCAGGAAATAAGGTACCTACCTTCTGGTTTGTGTGGGCACCCGTGTACACAGACACATACACATAGTTAAAAATAAAACAAATCAGCCTGGCAGTGGTGGCACACGTCTTTAATCCCAGCACTTGGGAAGCAGAGCCAAGTAGATCTCTGTGAGTTCAAGGTCAGCCTGGGCTACAGAGTGAATTCCAGGAAAGGCACAAAGCTACACAGAGAAACCCTGTCTTGGAAAAAAAAAAAAAAAACTAACTAAATAAATAAATACATAAATACATAAAACAAATCTTTAAGCAACATGCAATCATTTGTCATGTAAGACAATAAATGACTCTTTCGTTGTGGTTTTCGAGACAGTTTCTCTATGTAGTCCTGGCTGTCCTGAAATTCACTTTGTAGACCAGGCTGGCCTTGAACTCACAGAGATCTGCCTGCCTCTGCCTCATGAGTGTTGCAATTAAAGGTGTGTGCCACCACCGTCCAGCTAAAAGAGCCCTTTTGGAAAGCGTGGGCACATCTGTGCTTAGTGGAGTCCTGTGTGTAATTCATGATGGGCTTCAGAAAGAGAAACATCAAGTATAGGGAAATACTCCTTTTTTTCCATGTGTCCTTTCGTTCTTTCTTTCTACTTATCAATCTATTTATTTGGCTTTTCAAGACAGGGTTTCTCTGTGTAGTCGTGGCTGTCCTGGAACTCGCTCTGTAGACCAGGCTGGCCTCGAACTCACAGAGATCTGTTTGCCTCCTGAGGGCGGCGAGTAGTAAAGGCATGTGTCACTATGCTCAGCTTCCCTGTGTTCTTTATTACTTCTCAAAATTTGATGAGTTATTTTTGTTTGTTCCTTTTTTTCCTTTCTTTTTTGAGATAGGGGCTCATATATCCTAGGCCAGCCTCCAATTCACTGAGTAGCTGAGGATAACCTTGAACATCTGATCTCTCTGCTCTACCTCTCCAGGTACTGAGGTTCAAAACCAGGCATTGGTTTTGGGCAAGCGCTCTGTCATCTAAACTACTTCCTTAGCCCATGTATTTTCTGTTAGTTAATAAAAGAGAGAGAGAGAGAGAGAGAGAGAGAGAGAGAGAGAGAGAGAGATTTGGGGCTGGAGATATGGCTCAGCAATTACGAGCACTTGACACTCTTACAGAAGGCTCAGGTTTGATTGGTCCTCACATAGTGGCGTACACCTATTGGTAACTCCAGTTCCAGGGGGTCCAACAGGTATGCATGTGGTGCACATACATACATGCACCTGCACATACATTCATACACATCAAGTTAATAAAAAAAACTATAAAACAAAGCACAATCAAAGAGATTCCCCAGGATTCTGCCTTCCCCACCTCAGCCCCTCCGTGCTCAGGACATCGGAGCACCACTGATGAATTCTTAGCCAATCAATTGTGCTGTCCTTTCCCAGCCAGTTCTCACACTCCGACTTTACTAAGCCACTATGGGACCGTCATTTCCTGATTTGTTTCTTTCTTCTTTTCCCTCTCTTGCCCACACACTATCATTGACCCAATTTTTCTGCATCAGAAGTATACAATATTGAGAGGGTACAATAGTAGTAATAAGAGGCGGGTGAGGAGGGGCCGACACAGAGGTTTGTTACCAATCTGATGAATGTCAAAGAGAGGAATTAGCCTTCTCTGTGCTGTGTGACAACGTAGGCTTGAAACAGATTTTTTCCCCCTATTTTTAAAAGATCTCTCAATTCTTTTTAGTTGGTAGACTTTCTGTGTTCGTTTATTGGTTTATTGTATGCTGAAAGCAATACATGTTGAGATGATACAACTATGTATGCCAGACCAAAGTTTGCTGAGATACGAATCCAAATGTTAGTTTGATTTCTATTCTTTTCTTCATTAGCACCAATGGACAATGAAGGTTCTATAACACATGAAAGTGCACTTTTTGGTGTTATCTATCCATCCATCTATCCATCTATCTATCTATCTATCTATCTATCTATCTATCTATCTATCTATCTATTATTTATTTGCTGTGCTTTGAATCCAAGATCTTGCTCATACTGGACAAGTGCTCCACCACTGAACTACATCCTTAGCTCTGCCTTGTTTATTCTAAATTGAAGGCTAAGTGGAAGGCAGCGATGACGTAAAGCAAGAATGTGTTTTTTAGGGTGCTGTGACAGCAGGAATGTTTAGTGGGAAGAGGCATCCTTTGGGTCACTAAATATTTGTTTACGTATTATGTTGTTTACTGGTTTTTGGGAGACGCCTCACTCTAGATTTACAAGTCAGATACTAAGGAGTTGGGGACTTGGCAGTCAGTAAGGAGCTTGCCACACAGGCATGAAGACATGAGTTTGGATCCCTAGCATCTAGGAGTGACCCAGACATAAAAAAGCTCACAAAAAGAGATTACTACAGACATGACAAGTACAATAAAGAAAATAAAAAGAACGAGGAAAGCACCACTATTTTTCACCACCTTCAGGAGACCAATGACTGCTCCTGAGTGTGTTAGTGTTAAGAACTGAACTCTCAAGGTGAAGTGGTGGAGAGGATCCCAGCTTGGGGCTCACATCTATGTGGCTCAGATGCAGAAAATGACTTTGCTGTGGTCACCGGTAGGAAAGGAAGCCAGTGGGTCTGAAGTGTCAGTGAATGAGGAGGCCAGTGACAGATGAGGCTGAAGGAGCCACGTCCAGCAGGCCTTTGTGTCTAGGCCTTGCAAGAATTTAGATTCGTTTTTTTTTTTTTCTTAGCAGCAAGACAGAAAACATTGAAGACCTTCCCCCCACCCCCACCCCTTTCACTTTGGAATAGTTGAAGTTATAGTTTCAACAGAGCATGTTTAAGTAGATCATATTGATATGTAAACTGGTTTTTCTGTTTCCATGCTTCCTTGTGGATGACTGCTTTGAGTAGACGCCGATTCTTGGAGGTTTCATTTCCTTCTATCTGTCAACAGTGCTCTTAGAACATCTTGAGCTGGGTAAAGACGCACACGCGGGAGGCCTCAGGATCAATCCAGCTGGAGCCAACATGGGCTTTTGTGGGCTCAGTGCTTTGTTTTGCTTTTTAACTTCTTGTGTGTTTGGTTGAGTTTGGACTTCCATTTTTGTTTGTTTTGTTTTTGTAGATTGGATTTCATTAGGTAGCCCAGGTTGACCTTGAACTCATTGTGTTACCCAGGTTGGTCCTGAACTCTAAATCCTCCTTTCTCACTTTCCCATGTGTTGGGTTATAGGCATTGACCACCAATTGCAACTCAGGCTTCCAACCTGAGTTTGAATTCTCTTTGCCCTATTTTTAATGTGCCTTAGGTATGTATAGTGCCTTTGGAATCTATTTTCTCTCTAAGAGCTGATGCACTCAGTGCGGACAGGTCTTCTAAAGATTCAGTGAGGAGACTGCTAAAGTGTGCCTGAGAACACGAAGAACCAAATCAAGCTTCGTGTCTTGTTCCAGTTCTGTTTAGAGATGAAGACAATCATACATCCTTGTCTAGGTGGCTGTGCTGAAATTACTAAAGTGACTCCACTGTTGACATGTGTTTATCACCATGTGTGAGTAGTCAGCACATTCTTAAGACGTGCATCTGAAGTCTTCACAAGAGTCCATGTGCAGATGTTATCAACCTCAGTGGTAATTCCTCTGTGCAGTTCTGAGAAGATGGATGGCCAGTCTGACATAGGCTGGGAGAGCTGAGGCTGTGGCAGGCAGCGGCTGTTTCCTTCTGAGCTGTCAGGTGCTTAGCTGGGACCAGAGAAGCAGTAATAGTTTAATTATAAACTGTTAGTACATTCAGAATCACTCTGTTCTTTTCTGCTTCAAAAAAATCTTTGTGTGGGGCTAGAGCAAAGGCTCGGCGGCTAAGAGCGCTTCTTGCTGCTGCATAGGATCTGAGTTGGGCTCCCAGCTCCTGCTAGGTGGCTCACAGCCAGCGGTAACTCTAGTTCCAGGGGATCTTTGGGCATGTGTGAGCACAGGCACACAGATACAAACACACAACAAACAAACAAAGCCCCCCCAAACAACAATAACAACAACCACAAAACCCACAAACGTGTTAAACACTGATGAGATGCAGGCTAGACCCATTCCTTGCATTTGGTGGATCTCTCTCTGATCTGTCAACATCTGCCAGATCAGGATAAAATACCTTCTTGTTCTGTGACAGAATGTTGGTTTTCAATCAAACCTTAACAGCATCGAGGTTTGCTATCTCCCCAAGAACTGTACCTCGGTTATCAAAGAGACACAATTTGTCCAGGCTTATGAACATATATGCTCCTTGTATGTTCCCATGGTTACTTGGAACAAGCGACTGAAGTGTTTAGTTAAAGAACAGTACAAACGAATTATTCAACTTAATCTCCCCTGGGAAGCTTCCCGGTTCCAGTTATTGGATTCTCTGAGGTTATTATTTTATTTCCAAGGTTTTTCATCCTTTAGAAGAGAAAATGAAGCCCTAGCATTCATTTGTTTCAACACTTACAAGGCTCTTGAGTTCCTCCCCAATCTGTTAGAAATTGCATTGTCCTGGCGGACGGTCGGACTAGCTATAATGGACAGAGAAAACATGCATTTTAAGTTGTACAGTCTTTTAAGAAATCAATTTAATTTTTTATTGTGACATTGTTTCTCCCCTTGCACCTGCACATGGGTTCTGGGGTTTGAACTCCAGCCATTAGGTTTGGATCATTAGGTGGCAAGCTCCTCCCCACTGAGCCATCTTGTAAGTCCAATTTTGAAATCTTTTTGTCTATTTCTAGTACATACATGAAGTAGAAAGAAAAAAATAAGCACTAGTATTTATGGAAGCATTCTGAGTCAGAAGGGCAGGATTCTTGAGAATTTTGTTTGCAAAAATTAAATAGGTTATGGATCTGAGGGTTATATATGTAAATTTAATATTTATATTAAACCCAGGTGTATGGGGCTGGGGATGTATTTTAGTTGGTAGAATACTTGCCCTGCAAAGCACACAGTACCGAGTTTGACCCCCCAGCACCTTATAAACCTGTTGTGGTGGCACACACCTGAAATTCTTGCCCTGAGGAGGCTGAAGCTGGGGTGTCACCATAAGTTTGAGGCCAGATTGGACCTTGAACCTAGCAAGAATTTTCTTCAAAAAGCCTAAAACTGGGCTGGTGAGTTGGCTCAGCAGGTAAAGTTGCCTCCTGCCAAATCTAATGACCTGAGTTCTGTTCCTGTCCCCACCCCACACAAACAATAAATAAGTGTAAAATATATTTCAAAGCACATAAATAAATAAATAAATAAATAAATAAATAAATAAATAAATAAAAAATTAAATGGATGAATCCGCTTTTCCTTAAAACATATGATGTTATAATCTTGGAAATTTTTATATTACTCACTAATTTTTTTGTTGGTTTGCTTTAAAGTAGTTCTAAGTCTTAATGAAGTTCTTAAAGTTAAAAAGCCAATTTTTTTTCATTCATTTATTTTTGAGACCAGAGGCGCTTTTGTAGATCTGGCTTGTCTGGAACTTACTCTGTAGTCAAGGCTGGGCTCAATTTCATAATCCTCCTGCCTCAGTCTTCTGAGAGCTAGATTTACAGACACAAGACACCACACCCCGCTTGTCCTATGTGTAGAAAATTACTTCTTTCCCCTTGAAACACTTATGATAGAATAAGCTTTTTTCCCCATTGACTGGGTGTATCAAAATAAGGTTACTCTCACATCCACTGTTGTACAAGTTTCGTGCGTCAGGTGTGCTGTGGTCTTTGCTCCTCATGCAGACGGCGTGCACAGTGAAAGGGCACACATTCCTGACTAAATTTGGCTTCCCTGGGAAGGACGAGCGGTAATAGTGGACAGCGAGAGGATTAGCTTCCTGCTCTCAGTTCTCGCCCTGGTACATAATGTCCCCCTCTATTGTTCCCATAACTCCTTTTTCCACGCGGGAAACACTCTGTGTGGTATGTCTCGTTACCAAACTCAGTGACACCATTTCTGGAGTCAGTGAAGTTGGAAGGATGTTAAGATCTAAAATATTAGTTCCTATCACTTGCGGTGGTCATGGAGAGACTGTTTTGACTCGGATTACAGCCGCGTGTCGGATGTGTAGAGAGAGCCGCTTAGAGCAGTCCCAGCCGACCTGCTGGAAGCTGACCCCTGGGCAACCTCGGTTTGCCGAGAGGCCAACTATAAGATGAGTAACTTCTCCGTAAAAGCAGGAAAGCCAGTAGGAAGGCAGTAAGACCCTCCCCTTTCCTGCTTCTGAGCATTTCAGAGCAACACTCATCTTTGCCCATTTCCGAATACTTTGGCGTTGAAGACCGCCCCCCCCAACAACGGGCCAGCTGTTTTGCTTCGAACTACTTGTCAGAGAAGAAACTGAGAGATATTTGCTTATTTAGAGATGTTGGTGCTGCTCAGGCTGTTTGCAAATGATTCTGCCTTAACTTCCCACGTAGCTGCAACCGTGCCCAACTGAGTCGCTTTTTTTTTCCCCCCCAAAAAGTCCCCAATGAGTTACTGGCCTGGGATTTAGGACTTCAGTTCCTGATTCTGATTCTCCTGTCCCTCCTCCTAACAAAGTTGTGTGTCCTACTTGTCCGCACTGAGACCTGTTTAGGTATCAACGCTGAGGCATACCCAGCATGGGCTATTGCTGAAACACAATAACACAGAAAGATTTGATTTCCACAGATTTTTTTTTTTTTTGGCTTATAAAGCAGTTTTTCTAGATATGTGACTTTAGTTTTGGTAGGCATACTTTTAGAAAAATAGTTTGATCTTGTTTTATTATATAATCTCTGAGTTCAAGGCCAGCCTGATGTACATAGTGAATTCCAGGACAGCCAGAGAGCTACACAGTGAGACCTTGTCTCAAAAAAACAAGACAATTAAAAAAAAAAATCTATTTGTAATACATCACAATTAAAAAATTATATTTATTTTTAATTATATACCTATATAAATATATTATATATGTGTATTTAATTACACACACACACACACACACACACACACACACACACACACACACCTCTGTTTGGGGGTATGTGCATGTCAATGCAGTTGCCAGCAGAAGCCATAAAGAGGACACTGAATCCCCTGCACTCCTTGACCTGGGTGCTGGAAACTGAGCTCTAAAAAGGTCAGTAAGTGCTCTTAACTGCTAAGCCATCTTTCCAGACCCAACATCTCAATTTTCATTTTTGCAGTTTATTGACTTCTTTATCTGATTTTTGTCTGTTTGAGTCAGGGTCTTACTTTGTACCATTCACTGACATGGAGCTTGCTAGTTACCACAGGTTGGCCTCAAGCTTGTGGTAGGCTGTGTGTGTGTGTGAGAGCCTTCCTGAGCGTCTGGATTACAGGCTTGTGTTTCCTAGTCCAGCCCTGAAATAGATAGATAGATAGATAGATAGATAGATAGATAGATAGATAGATAGATAAAAAATATGTGTAGGCACACACATTTGAATAAGAATCATCACTGAATCTGTTTTTGTTTTGTTTTGTCTTTTTGAGACAGAGTTTCTCTGCATAGCTTTGGAGCCTGTCCTGGATCTCACTCTGTAGCCCAGGCTGGCCTCGAACTCACAGAGATCAGCCTGGCTCTGCCTCCCGAGTGCTGGGATTAAAGGCATACACCACCACTGCCCAGCATGAATCTGTTTTTTTTTTTTTAAACTTACACCATTCAAACAGATTAAATTTTATCATCTTTAGACTTTTTTACAAAATTTATTTCAGTTATGAATTTTTGAGATAATCTTTTCTCCCCCTTAGTAGAAATTTAGAGGTGTGTGAGTGCTTTGTAAGCTATAATTACCACAGTTAGCTTGTAAGGTGGGTGTCATATGTATGAAAGGTCACCTAAGGTTAATGTTAGTAAATTGCAAGGGAGTTTCTCCTCTCCAGTTTACACCAGACAGGTGAAGCCTTGATGTATTCATCTTTTGGCTTCAAAAGGCCAACCGTTTCAGGGTGGCACGACCTTCTCCCCTCGGGCAGTAGACAGTTCAGTGTAATTACAACATGCCTTTGTATAAGAAACCCTGCCAATTTTAACGTGTGATTTTGATTACATATATGAGGACTCCAGGCTCTCATACGGTCTATTTTGTTTTTTAAGCCTCAGACTGCCAAGGCCTCTCAAGCACATGTGAACTACACTTGGTGTAAATGTAAATGTCTCTGGAAATGTCAAAAGCTATGTGCATGTTTGCATTCTGAATACTTGAGTTAGGTTGAAAAAGTTTAATCTGGAAACCAGACCACTTATTTTTCGTCAGCTGGGAGCTTCTTCTCGTCAATGTCTTCCATGTGTCCTTGACTTCTTGCCCAGGAGGGATTTACAACTGCTTAAGAAACAGCTTTAAAAATGGCAAGTGATTAACTCTAAAGGTATTTGGCATAAGGATATAATATTCGGCAATTTTATTTTAAGTCATTTTAGGTTACCCTTTGAAATGATAGGAACAAAAATGGAAAAGATGTGATAAAACTATTAAATTACTTAAGATATAAAATCTTTGGCACAGTGCTATTTTGGAAGACTCCAAGCTCTATTTTTAAAGATTGTAATACATTAATTAATTGGGTTTTTTTTCAAGACAGGGTTTTCCCATGTAGTCATGGCTGTTCTAGAACCCAGACTGGCCTCGAACTCACAGAGATCCACTTGCCTCTGCCTCCCGAGCTCTGAGATTGTGTGCGCCACCACCACTCAGCTGAGCAGCACATATTCTAACAGCTGAGATCTCAAAATATTATTTTAATTCTCTTTTTCCATTTTTAATGTAAATATAGAAGGTATTTTGGTTAGTACAGTGAGAAGGCCTCAATAAGGCCCTTAACAGTTTTAATTTCTATTCTGATATTACTTTATCGGTATTTTGTGTGTGTGTGTGTGTGTGTGTGTGTGTGTGTGTGTGTGTGTGTATGTGAGACAGACCCTTGTTCACTGTAGGTGGCCTCAGGCTCCCTATTGAGAAGCATAAATGTAAGCACCACCTCATGGTATCTTTATTTCCTAAAAGAAAAATAAGAATCTGTCTACAACATTATTACCAGGCTGGGTGTAGTGTAGTGGTGCCTGTGTGTAATCTCACCACTTGGAATGTAGAGGCAGGAAGATCAGAGTTCAAGGTCACCTTTGGCTACAAAGCATGTCAAAGGCCAGCCTGGGCTACAGGAGACCCTGCTTTTTTAAAAAAACAAACAAACAAAAAAAACCTAATGAAAAAATTAATAACCCCAATCCAACCCTATTATTAGCAGTCAATTAAAAGAAGCATTAAAAGTAAGTTATTTAAAATAAGTGGTCCATACATATTTTAAAAACTATTTTTTAAAGTACTTTGGGTTTAAACACATCACACACACCTGGATTTTATTTTGCTGCTGAGGATTGTACTCAAGCACAACCTCATCCTGGTCTAAAGACTTATGTGCCTGTAGGACTGGCGAGGTAACTCAGACGTTAAAAGTGCCTGCTGTCAAGCCTGATGACCTGAGCGTCACCCCTGGGACTCAACATGCAGGAAGAAAAGAACCCTGTCCCGAAAGCAGTCCTCTAACTTTCACATGGGTTCCGTGGCGTGCGTGCGCGCGTGTGTGTGTGTGTGTGTGTGTGTGTGTGTGTGTGTGTGGTGCAGGGGTGCAAGGACTGGAACCGGGCCTTCCATCCTCCAGGTGTGTGCTCTCCCGCCACAGAGCTGCCTCTGCAGCCTGTCCGTGCTGGTACCAGCCCTTCTCTATAGTGTAATCTCTAATTCGTTTTAGCGTTTTAACTGACTCTGGGTAGCTTCTAGTTCCCATTCAGAACTCTTTGGTTCTGTCTGTTCAGGCAGCAGGCTTCCTGACATTGCCACATAATTGCCTCTAATTTAATGGGTTAATTAGTTCTCTGTTTTCTGTAGAAGTCAAGTACCGACTCCTGCAGAGGAGAAGACGGTTTTTCCCCCCTTCAGCTATACACTCCATCTTTCGATTAAAATCAAGTTAAAGTCGACTGGGAGAGTCGGGGAGTTGTTCCCTGGCATCATTTGTAAGCCTAGGTCTTTGTCAGCTCGTGTCAACCAAAGCATTTGTTTCCCTGTTGCTGCTGTGTCCTTGGTAGCTTGCGCTAATGCTGCTGTTTCCTGGGTTTTCAAGTCGGGCGCATCCTGGGGACTCTCTGGGTGCCTCCTACTTTCACTGTTGGTTCTGGGTAGGCTGTGTGCTTGTCCTGGCAGCCAGGCACAGGCTCCGGAGAACACACGCCTCTCGATCAGAAGGGATGGGCAAGTAATTCTTACGAACAGCTCTGCCATGTGTTCGTGTTCTCTCCTGGCTCTTGACAAAGCAGCGCCCTTACAGTTGTGAAGTAAGACACTGTGGGCAGTGCCCACCCTGGGGCCTTTTACCTCCCTGCATTCCTGCTGGCCTCAGGGACCTTGACCAGGCTCTGTGAGACCGACACTATGCGGTCTCCTTGTCTCTGTCGCGTCTTCTGCCCTTCCATCCTTCACGATACAGCAAGCTTCACAGACTGACATTTGTTATCTGTTCAGCTTTCATGGCCTTCCATAACTTGGTCCCAAAGACCTTTTTCAGTCTCAACTTTCTGCTCCTTAACTTTGTGTGTAGGTTGGACATTGCTATTCTTAAACGTTGAAATCATAAACGCTCCAGAATCCAAATTCTTGAACATTGATGTGATGGTGTATGCAGGAAGTTCTATACCCGACCTTATATAATGGGTTGAGATCAATAAACAGGCACTGAAAATATTGTATTAAAGTCACCTTCAGGCCGTGTGTAGAGAGGTGTGTGTATTACTTTTCTGTTCTGGGATAAAACACCACGATGACAAAGGCGACTTCCGGAAGAAAAGCTTTATTTGGGCTTATGGTTCCAGAGGGGTGAGTCCATCATGGCAAGGAGGCACAGCAGCAGGTGGCAGACACGGCAGGCAGCAGGAGCAGGAAGCTGAGTGCTCCCATCTTCAAACGCAAGCAGAACGCATAGAGAGGGAACTGGAAGTGATGGGAAGCTTTTCATTTCAAAGTCCACCCACCAGTGACACAGTTCCTCTGGCAATACTGCATCACCTAAACCTCCCCAGCCACCAACTAGGGACCAAATTTTCAAATGCCCCTAACTATGGGGAACATTTGTCATTTAAGCCTCAAGAGTATGTGCGAAACAATGGAATTTTGTGTTTAGATATCTCATTAAGGAACCAGATGTAGCAGTGCCTGTAATCCCAGTGTTTGAAGGGGGTGGAGGCAAGAGAATCAGTTCAAGACCAGCTTCTTCTACATAGTGAGTTTGAGGCCAGCTTAGACTACCTGAGACCCTGCCTAAAAAAGAGAAATCGAGCAAATGAACAAAAATAACAATAGCAAAAAGATTTCCCATTAGTCTATGCAAATATTTGAAAAATAATCTGTATTAAAAATACTTCTGGTCCCAGGCATTTTGAGGTACTCAATCTGTATCCATTCATTCATTCACCCATTCTTTTTCTCTCTTTGTATTTGTGAGTGTGGTGTGTGCTCACCGTGGGGTGGGAATGGGGTGTGTGTAAGAACCTATGTGCACCTCTTCTCTTACTGAAACTGGAGAAACTGGCAGTCAACAAGTCCCAGCCATCCTCCTGTCTCTGCCTCCCCAGTGCTGCCATTACAGACACTTGCGTGGTCACCCTTGGCTTTTTACATGGGAGCTAGGAGTTCGAACTCAGGTCCCACGCCTGCGTAGCAAGCACTCTTACCCTCTGAGCTATCTCTTGAGCTCTGCCCACCTCCCTGCCTCCCTCTCATTCTCTCTCTCTTGTTTCTTTTGTCTTTCTTCAACAGGAAAAGAGAACACACAAAATGACATGCTTAAGACAGGACAGTATCACCCGCCACTGTGGGTGCTGTTAGGAATCAAACCCAGGGCTTCCTTCACTCTGTGCAAATGCTGTACCCGTGAACCATACCCCCAGCCCCAAACTCTATTTATTACTGTTACTCACTCCAATTAACCCCTCTCCCAGAAAGGGACAAACAAAGATTTTTCTCATTTCTAAGTTATCCCCCAGGTTGAAATTTCCTTTCTCTGGTTGAAATCAGACACTGCGGTGCCGCTCCCCCCAAATCCCAAGTGCCCTTAGAACAGACACTCCTTTGGTTTCTGAGGTGTATGTGTGCTCTTACTTAGTTTTTGGCAGCCATGTTCCCGTTGTTGGGTGACTCACTGGGCTCCTTAAATCCTGCTATCAGATTTCTTAGTGCTGGCCTCCCTTGCCACTCCCAGTAACCCCTCGACTCCTGTGCCTCTCTCCACTGCTGCCTGTCCTTAGCTCTGCTGATTTTTGTGTTCTTGTTAACCTGTCCAGGGACTGAAGGTGGAGCTCAGTTGGTAATGCTTGCCCAGCTCGTATCAAGCCCTCGTTTGATCCCCAGCCCTACAGGGTAGCTCGTGCATGTAAATCCCAGAACTGGGGGTCGGAGGTGCGGTGGGAATGATGGGGTGGAGGTAGGAGGATCCCAAGTTCAAGGTTATAGTGAGTTTGAGGCCAGCCCAGAACACAGGAGAGCCTGTTTCTACAACAAAAACAACAAAAAGAATCCACATGTGTCCTATTATGGCAAATGTTAATGGAAGCACAGGGAGGAAATGTGTAGTGAGAGCCGGTAGACGACATTTAATATCAGAGGCCAGAATTCCTTTACGGACACTGCTAATATAAGATTGTTTGGTTTGGTTTGGTTTTTCAAGACAGGGTTTCTCTGTGTAACAGCTCTGACGGTCCTGGAACTCGCTCTGAAGACCTGGCTGGCCTCACGGAGATCCGCCTGCCTCTGCCTCCCGAGTGCTGGAATTAAAGAAAGGCATGTGCCACCACTGCCTGGCCAGTTTGTTCCCTTTTAGGTTGATTTTTTTTTTTTACTTTTATTTTTAACTGTGTATGTGTGTGTGGGTGGGGAGCAAATAATGTACATGTGAATATGAGTGTCTCAGAAGGCCAAAGCGTTGGATCCCTCTGGAGCCAGAGTTACAAGCATTTGTGAACCACCCAGACTCAGGTCTTCTGCAAGAGCAGTGTGTGGTGCTGTTGTGCCGTGCTGTTTCTGCCAGCCCCTGGTCTTCTGTGTTTGCTTTGACCCTTGTTTATAGACCCACTCCTTCACTATATCAAAGAGTTACTTTATCTTCATTGCACAAAAGTGTGCATGATCCAGAGTCCTGGGGAAGGAAGGAGCTTGTCTAAAGACTCACATGAGCTGATTTGTAATAGAGCCAGGATTAAACACAAGGCTGCCTCAGGATGGCTTTTGTAGTCATGTGGCCAGGGCATGGTTCATTTGGAGGGTGACACTTCTCAAGTGCTCCTGATAGCATCAGCTAGTAAAGAAGTCCACCTTAGGCTCCTTCTTTTGCAAGGCGACGATTTTTTTTTCTTTTTTTCAAGTGTGACCTTTGATGTTTTCAGAGTAAGACAAAGGGAACATTTCTGGTTTAAATTCCCTCCTGGTTGGAAGGGCAGATGGTTTACTCAGTTCACAGGTATTGGAAATAGTTAAGCCAAGAGCAAACAGCGGTCCTCACCCTGATCCTTCTCTGTCTTACCCCCTAACCCACGAGGCAGCCACTTAAACCTCCTTTTGCTATTGATTTTGGTATTTCCTTTTATATTTTTATGCTGACATTTATAGGTTTTTCTCTTTTCTTAAGTATCAAGGATTGAGCCCAGGGCCTTGTGCCCGAGCTAGGCAAGCTTCCTTACAATACTTAACAGGTTTATCCTCCGTTCTTCTCAATACAGTTATAACGTTTGATCATTATTCAGTATCATTTTTCTGACTGCAAGTATTGTTTACACATGCTCACACGGTGTACGTGTGGAGGTCAGAAGACAATTTAGAGGACTCCGGTTTCTCCTTCCACCTTGTGGGTTCTGGGCATTGAACTCAGGATGTCAGGCTTGGTGATAAACAAACGCTTCTACCAGATGCAGGCTGTCTTCAAACACACTATGATCCTCCTGCTTTGGCCTCCTGAATGTTGGCATTACAGGTGTGAGCCCCCAGCACCCCGGCTCAAGTCATTACTTTTCATATTTCCTATTTTGCCCTATGCAAATACATTTTCATAGCTAAAGATTATCAAACTTTTTTTTTTTTGTTTTTTTGAGACAGAGTTTCTCTGTGTAACTTTTGCCCTTTCCTGGGACTCACTCTGTAGCCCAGGCTGGCCTCGAACTCACAGAGATCCGCCTGCCTCTGCCTCCCGAGTGCTGGGATTAAAGGCGTGTGCCACCACTTGATTATCAGACTTTTATTTGCTTGTTTATATACCTACTGCTGATTCATTAATTTAATGGATGTTTTTTTGAGTGCCTACTATGTGCCAAGCACTGTTTTTGTTTCTAGGAGCATATTAGGGAACAAACTAGACAAAGATTCTCCTCTGACATTTTTGGTGGGAGATGGTAAAGTACAGTGTTGAAGGGGATATTTGTGAAAGGGAGAACAGCTATGTCAGGGTAGGGGTGTAGACACACACGGCCAAGGGGAAGGAGTAAACAGCTTTGTCAGGGTAGGGGTGTAGACACACACGGCCAAGGGGAAGGAGTAAATAGATGATGAAGGTAGAATTCGGTGAGGATTTACATTCTTCCCAGCATCCCTTTCTTCTCACTCTGTGCCTTGGGTAATCTGGTCTTTGGGTTTTTCTGGTGGCTTCGCTTCCTGTAGCTTTCTGTTTGCCCCAGTCAGGAGTAGGTACCCTGGAGGGCTGCAGCACCTTGGTCCTGGTTCCCTTACCCATTTCCTCAATGGATCACCTGCCCCTGATTCCTACATACTCTCTTTGATTTAGTTCACTCTCTCTTAAAAAAGAAAAATTCCTCTGGGGCCAGTGAGCTAGCTGAGCAAGGGAGGCACCAGGGCTAAGCTTGGTGACCTGAGTTTGGTGCTTGGAGAGAACTGACTTTGGAAAGTCACACCCTAACCTCCACACTCACGCTGTGGCATGTGTGCCCACCCCAAATGAATCCATGTACCAGAAAAGTCCACAGTTTCCCGAGAAAGAGGACACAAAGACACAAAAGTAATAGTGAGAATACAGATAACTCAAAATCGTGTAGCTAACTTTACCTTTGGTGGAGAGTTTAGAATTCCCGGTCAGAGATAATCTCTCGGATACTTTATTCTGACCCAGTATTTCTCTCTGGGGACTTTTAGGATTGTTCTTTTTTATTTTGCTGTCCTGCAGTTTTATAAGGGTGAGTGAGGCTTGGTGAGATTTTTTTTTTTTACATTAATTATTTTTTGCATGTGTGCATGACATTTAATGAGTTCTTTTAGTCTTCAGTTTGGGAAATTTCCTGATCTTACTTCTTTGTTGGTAATGACTCTTGGTCATGCCCCCATGCACTGAGTCCTTGAAATGATAAGGGGTTTCTTTGGTAAGCACACTTTTAAAAAATTACATGAGATGTAAAAGACTTTTTATTTCTTCTTCCAGTGACTGGGACTTGGAATAATGGAAGATCTCTTAGAACACAGTAATTTCACTTTCAAAGGCATCCTGTGCCCCCTGCAGCCCTGCCCCCCTCTCGTGGGCTCTTGGCAAAAGGCTGCATCTGGGAAGTGAGGTGTCTGTGAGCTCACATTTGGGGCCTTGGCCTCTCTTTTACTTCCCTTAGTTTTTCTGGTTTCTCTTATCTTACCAATGTTTTTATTTTTACTTACTTATTTTATTTTTGCAGTGCAGTAGATTAAACTCATGATAGGAAAGCTGTATTCCTCAGCCCATGTAATTTTACACTTACTTATTTAGTGTGTGTGTGTGTGTGTGTGTGTGTGTGTGTGTGTGTGTTATGAGTGCGTGTGGGTGTGTGGTAAGTCATTTGTGTGGAAGTTGGGGGACAGCTTTTGGAAATCAATTCTCTCTTACTGTGTGATTCCCTAGACTTGAACTCAGATCGTCAAGCTTGTTAGCAAGAGTCATCTTGCTGGCCCCTTTGTATTTTATTTTATTATTTATTTTTAAAAATTCCTTTATTTTTATTTTATGTGCGTGGGTGTTTTGCCTGCATGTTGTCTGTGCATCACATGATTGTAGTGCCCTAGGAGTCCAGAAGGGGGAGTTAGATCTCCTGAACCTGGAGTTACAGACTATTGTCAGGGGCTGTGTGGGTGCTGAGAACTGAACCCAGGTCTTCTGGAAGAGCAGCCAGTACTCCTAACTCCAGAACCATCTCTCTAGCCCCAACTCATGTATTTTTAATTGAGATTAAGTAGTCCCATGACATAAAGGTTCCTGTTGTGATCATTTTAAAGTGCACTATTTAGTGGTTTTATTTTAAATGTTTGTAATGTGTGACAGTCACCATTATGTGATTCCAGAACCCACTCATCTTTCTCAGAGAGAAACCCCCACACTCACTGAGCCATTAGCTCCTGTTTCCCTCTCTCAGGTCCTGGCAGTCATAATTCTGGGTGCTCATCCATGGCCTTACCTTTGTGGACATTTGACGTAAATGGGATCCTACACTATGGGCCTTCTGTGTCTGGTTCATTTCGCCCAGCAGATTTTCATCAATGTTGACCATGCATCAGTTCTTTACTGTGCTCTTAAATTGGTATCTGGGCACTTGGTTTTTCACTACCCAGAGGCAATCCATATCCACACTTAATATCCTTAGTTTGATTTCAGTACCGTAACTTGGTTTACTTTTCCCCAAACAACTGTTAGCAACCACATGATGTTGAATCATCCTCCTTTTTCAAAGTGCCTTTTTGTTTGGTTTTCAGTATGCCAGTACTGAGGTGGATGGAGAACATTACATGACCCCAGAAGACTTTGTTCAGCGCTACCTTGGCCTGTACAATGATCCAAACAGCAACCCAAAGATTGTGCAGCTCTTGGCAGGAGTAGCTGATCAAACCAAGGATGGGTAAGAACCTTTATACCTGTTCTGAAAATTAGTTGTATATTTTATTAAAAATGTAAAGCTGTAAGTTTCATATCATCTTTATTATTATTATTATTATTATTATTATTATTATTATTATTAAGACAAGGTCTTACTACATAGCCCTGGCTGGCCTGGAACTCAGTATGTTGACTAGGCTAGCCTTGAACTCACAGAGCTCCTCCTGTTTCTGAGTGCTAGGATTAAAGGTGCATCACTATGATTAGCTTGCATCTTAAATTATTTAAAAGATGTATTTATTTTTATGTATGTAAATTTTTTCCTGCATGTATGTATATGCACTATGTGCATGGTGTGTGAGGAGGCCAGAAGATGACATCAGTTCTCTGGGTACTGAGTTACAGAGAGTTGTGAGCTGCTGTGTGGGTGCTGGGAACTGAATCTGTGTTATCCCTAAGAGTAGCCAGGGTTCTTAACTACTGAGCCACCTTTCTAGCCCTGTATCTGGGGTTTTAATAGTGACCAATACCTTCCCTTGAAACTCATAAAATGGTGTTATTTACTGCCATTACCATGTAAGCTGTCGGTTCTTGTTTTCTAAAAAAAAAAAAGTTTACATGAGAGAAACCATATTTTATATTGGATAATCTGATCAGGAAGGGCTCCTTATAATGAATCTTATTTTTTGTATTCATTTATTTGAAAAATACTGAGTACCTGCTAATGTGTCGTGCATTATTCTTAGTGTTAGAATGTGTCAGAAAGCAAGCCACAAAAGGCAATAAAATTTACAAAAAGTAAATTATAGCATGTTAGGAGGAGACAAGCACTATGAAGAACTTAGGGAGTGGTCTGTATTCATCTGTCTACTTATTTAGTTGGAAAACATTACGTTAACACCACAATTTGCCGGGTACTATTGGGCTTTATAAATGTAAGCATGAATAAAATGAGGTTGCTGACCTTAAGAATAAGTTCATAGCTTAGTGGGAAAGAGCGGACCAGACAAAGTAAAAACAAGTCAGTATTTCTGGGGTAAGACAGTGATGATAAACAGAAAGTAGAAGGACCCAGGAAGCTTCGTTAACTCTCAGTTAGGACAGCCTCACAGGCAGAAGAATTCCAGGGAGGGAGAAAGGATTGCCTAGGAACATGAATGAACGTGAATGTGTGTGTGTGTGTGTGTGTGTGTGTGTGTGTGTGTGTGTGTGTGTGTGTGTGTGTAAGCAGTGGGGAATTTGTGTTGTAAGTACTTTGGTGTGTCAACTGTGGCATTGCTTTGCTGCTGCAGAAGATGTAGTTGCAGTGAAACTGGGGACTTTGTGTGCTGGGCTTTTGCTGTGTCTTGTACAGACTCCCAGTCTTGGGGTCCTTTTAGCCTGGTAGTGTATGGGTGTGAAGTCGCAGAAGCAATAAGGATTCATCTTACTATGGAGTTAGTCCATTCTTCCAGGGGTGCTGTAAATGTTAGTAAAATTGCATGGGGCTGGATTATGGAACAAATACAATACAATTTATTGGGTTACATAAAGAAAACAATTGTTCACCATGGCAGTTTTCAGCTATACCCCTAGCCAGGATTTTTTTTTTCCCTAGGTGTAGAGGTGCTTGTGTAAAAAGCTGAGCAGCGAAGAGTCTATCCATCACTATGAATGTGATCATGCTTTAGAAAAGAAGGTTGGAGAAGACAAAACTGGTTTTGAGCAATCTAGGGAGCCAAGTACTGTAATGGTTGAAGTAGCAAGACTGGCCAAGAGTTCCTTCCTGCCAGAGCTGACTCTGAGTTCACTTTTACTGTCCCATAGAACTTGGCACAGTGCATGAAATTTGGGACATTCAACAAACGTTTACTCAATGCATCTTAATGACTTGGAAAGATGCATCATTGTAAATGCCAGGTGTTGGATAAAAGTTATACATTTTTTGTCTAGTATTAAAAATGTCAGATCAGATGCCAGGCATGGTGGGGCCTTTAATCACAGCACTCAGGAGGCAGAGGCAGGTGGATCTCTGTGAGTTCGAGGCCAGCCTGGTCTACAGACCAAGTTCCAGGACAGCCAGAGATCTACAAAAAAAAACCCCTATCTGGGTGGGGGGGGGGCACCAAAATGTCAGGTCAGCTCCCAAGCTGCAGATCAGTTCATTTATAGAGTCTAAATAGTGGTTAGATAGAAGGTCTATGGAAATTAATGTATTAATTAGAATTCTTCCTTCTGAATTATTAAAGGTAGCACATACATTTTGCTCTTTTAGAAAATATTGGTATGTTTGTTGTTGACCTGGTTTTTGTATTTATTTATTGAAACAAGATATCTCTATGTAGCCCTGGCTAGCCTGTAACTTACAGATCCATCTGTCTTTGTCTCCCAGTTCTGAGATTAAAGGTGTGTGTCACCACAACTGGCTGAGTTTGCCTTTTTTTTTTTTTTGGAGCTGAGGATTGAACCCGGGCATTCGCTTGCTAGGCAAGCACTATACCACTGAGCTAAATCCACAACCCTGAGTTTACCTTTTAAAGACACCCTTTCACTCTTCTTTTTTTTTTTTTTTTTTTTTGCTGGTTGTGAGATACGTATTTAAACTTATGATAATCCCCCAGCTTCACCCTCCCAAGTGCTGGGTTACAGGCATCACCACACCTGGCAACCCTTTTCACTTTTTTTTTCTTCCGTTTTGAAGACAGTCTCACTTTTACTTCCAGAAGCAGAGAAAAAAATAGAATTTTCTAAAAGACTTGGACTCGCTTTTTTGTGGATGCATGGTGTTAAGAGGTTGTTAAACTTCCTAAATATAATGCAGAATGGGTGGATTTGTATCAGAATTTTTCTAGGGAGAAATCTCAGGCTTTCGGAAAGACTCAATATTATGGTTAAGGTTTTACATCTTAATCTGACAGAATCAAAGTCTTTGGTAATGTTTGACTCATCCCGAGAAATCGCCTTTGTTTAACAGTTAAGGAAAAGAGGCTCAGAGTGGTTAATCAGCTTCCTTGGTAATCAACAATTAACTCTCTTAACATCCAGTCTTCTTTTCTTGTAATCTCTCATTATTAATTTCTCTTTCTCCAATTCTCTTTTTCTTGCTGTCACTGTTACCCAGGACAGTGAATGAAGGCTTAAAATGAAATTGTTACTTTTACTCTGGCCTCAGGGTTAAAGGTTTTTGTTGTTGTTTGTTTGTTTGTTTGTTTTCCAAGACAGGGTTTCTCTGTGTAGTCCCGGCTGTCCTGGAACTCACTCTGTAGACCAGGCTGGCCTTGAACTCAGAGATCCTCCTGCTTCTGCCTTCTGAGTGCTGGGATTAAAGGCGTGTGCCTCCACCGCCTGTCACAGTGCCGCCCAGCCTGTTAGGGTTTTTTGATTCTGAGTCCTACAGGATGTAACTTGATGGCAGTATGACATTACTTAGAATCACCTTGGCAAGGGAAACCATGCGAGTGAGTAGAATCAGTACAGACAAGTGTAAGTAACTTGACGTGTGAGCTGGCGCTGCTTTAGGAGCGGTCAGTAGTCTGCCTTTGTTGATCGGATCTGAGACCTGCCTTCAAAATCTCCGTGCCTTCAGGTAAGTCTTTTGCATTGCTTTTGGGACTTTCTGAGCACACAACAAAGAACACAGTATTTCCTCTGATGTTTTCTAGCCCAGGAAGTGCCCCTTCTTGCCATCCCCTGTCCACCATTAGACGGTGAAAAAAGGTGCTTGATACACACTCACGCAGAAGCAGCATCGTGTGGTATAAATAGCCTGCTGGGTTGTCTGAAAGTCAAGTTAGCAGCCAAGTGTTATTTGTGAGATTGTGGCTTAAACTTGGGAGTTCTGGTTGCATCATGAAAAGCAAAATGATTTTATGCATTAAATGAAGATCACAGAGACTTATCATGTGATCTGATCTAAAATATTTAGACAGTTGCTTCTTTGAAACTGTAACTTCTAGGATAGTGGTTTCTATATTTAGTCTAGTCAGAATTTCATCTGGAAGTTCTATCTGTTACACTGGGAAGACCCAGTTTTTTTCTCTGATCCTTCATGAGGTGTTTTTTTTTTTTTTTCTTTTCTTTTTTTTAACCGTGCATGTTGAAGACTCATTCATTTTGGTAGAAATCTTGGCTATTTTATACAATTTTGTAGAAAATTATAAAAACAACGTTTTTGGCATTATATTAGTTTTCATTCTGATAAGGGACTTTGTGGGAAAATGTACTACACAGTCATAAAATTTGTTACTTCAAAGTTATAAAATATGCAATTTCAAATAAAAATTCCAAGCACCCAGGAGATAGAAGCAAGAATGTCAGGAGTTCAATGTG
The DNA here is from genome assembly GCF_903995425.1 of Onychomys torridus. Lineage (NCBI taxonomy): Eukaryota > Metazoa > Chordata > Mammalia > Rodentia > Cricetidae > Onychomys > Onychomys torridus. Next base: position 48,228,632 of record NC_050446.1, on the reverse strand, counting down.
TCCCCTACCCCCACTGCACCCCATAAAAGTAATTTTAAAAATAGGTAGACTTTGGTCAGGGATGAGGTGTACATCCTGCACAGTCTAGGGACCTGGTGAGCTATCCCACACCTGATTTTCTCCTGCAGATGGACCAGTAGGAAAGTAAATGGCTGTAGATGTGCCCCACTGCCTCCAAACCCCTGGCTGCTCAGTAGTTTGGTGGAGATCTGAGTATGCTGAGGGGCAAAATTGAGCAGGTCCCATCAGGCTTGCATTTTATCAGGGCTGCTTGCTGCGCATAGTAAACCTCTGTGAGTCACCGGTGTCCTGAGGCATCGGCCGCCAAGGCCTACAGCTGTCTTTTTGGAGGCAGTTCCTGCTTGGCACCAAGAGCTACCAAATGTCACTCAGAACCAAGAACCTCCTGTTGCCCAAGCTTGCAATTTGTCAAGGGAAATCAGAAAGCTGGATATTTGTATGAAATCTTAGGATTTCCTAAGGTTACCAACAAGTGCATCTGGAAAAGTAATTCTTTGTTTGCCAAAGAAAACACGTCTTTTGGACAAATTCCACTTGCTAGCCAGCAGCTACGGCCTTTGCTGGATAGGGAACTAATCTTTATTTTCTCTTATAAAAAAGAAAGTTTTATTACTGAGCATGAAATATGTTCCAAAGTGAAAAGTTCTATATTTCAGAGTTACTTGTGGTTTTGATGCCCAATTCTGGATACTTAAAAAATTAAATTGTTGCTGGGCAGTGGTGGCACATGCCTTTAATCCCAGCACTCGGGAGGCAGAGGTAGGTGGATCTCTGTGAGTTCGAGGCTAGCCTGGTCTACATGGCGAGTTCCAGGACAGCCAATGCTACATAGACCCAAAACCCTGTCTCAAAAAACAAAACAAAACAAAAACAACACAAATCAAATTGTTGCAAGTTTGTTCATCTAAAAAAACAGGTAATTGTTTTTAAGTTTTAGAATTATTATTATCATTTTTTTTTGAGACAGTTTCTGTGTGTAGCCCTGGCTGTCCTGGAACTACCTCTATAGACCAGGCTGGCCTTGAACTCACAGAGATCACCTGCCTCTGCCTCCAGAGTGCTTAGATTAAAGGTGTGCACCACCACTGCTCTAGAATTATATTTGTAGTCAGAAAAAGTAATGCTGGTCATTCTTCATTATGAAATTTCAGGCCTTTAACTATGTGGCTAATGAGTCTTCTGGAACCCCCTGCCTATGCCACTGTTTCTCTGGCATTTCACGCTCTAGTCAACCCCAGCACCCCACTCATGGCTTGCCTTCTGTTTCACTCAAGCCCAGCACCCATATTGATTTTCTCTCTCCTCTTCCTTTCTTCCCTCCATCCTTTCCCTCTTGGAGCCGGGTATAGAGTCCAGGGCCTCACACATGCTTAGCTACGCCTCACCCAGCTTGTTGGTTCTGGTAGGCTGCAACAAGAATAGCAGAAAAAGCCAAATAAAAAATAATTCAAAACAAACCAAACCCAAAAGAATAGGTGAGTCAGGACTGAGGGTCACATCTGGCAAGTTCAAGGACCTGCCGGGTTGTCCCCTGCCTAACTTTCTCCTGCCAAGGGAGATGGGGGAACATCAATGGCTACAAAAGCTGTGGTGCATTGAGGGCCAGTGTTCTCTGTAGGCTCCAAGCTCCTAGGACTGTCAGTGAGGTCTGTGTTGTGTTAATGGCACCACGTCTCCCCCCACTACACTGACCTCAGACAGGGTTTCTCTGTGTAACAGCTCTGGCTGTCCTGGACTATGCTCTGTAGACCAGGCTGGCCTTGAACTCAGAGATCTGTATGTCTCTGCCTCCTGAGTGCTAGGATTAAAGGTATATGCCACCACAGCCCAGTGGCATCATGGTTTTCAGGGAAGGGATTCTGGGAGACTGCCAGCAATACCAGGTGGGCAGATCGCAAATCCCCCCTTTAGAATTTATGGGTCCACCTCTGAGCCCAGGTGCCAACCCTCTCTGTAAACCTACATCTCATGGTGCCCCAGGGTTGATTTTATAGCAGTGGTGATGGGTATTGCTAAGTGCAGTAATGCCTCTTTGTGCCAAACATTGTGCAGATACGTTTTACATCATGGATTTCTCAAAACAAGCTTGAGACTTATATGTTAAAAGTTTTACATATAAGGAAACGGAGAGGCTAAGGAACTTGCCCAGGGTCATCCTCTGTCCTTGGTATTGTACTCTATTTGCTTTAAAGCCAAACCATCTTTGACAAGCTTTCAAAAGACCTAGGATGGTGGTTTCGTAATTTGCAGGCTATGTAGGTGCACAAGCCTGTAGTCCCAGCACTGAGGAGGTGGAGGCAGGAAGATCAGGAGTTCTACATCATCCTCTACTACATGGAGACTTTGAGGCCAGCCTTGGCTATGTGAGACCCTGTCAAAAAGAAAAGGAAAGAAGGAAAGGAAAGGAAAGAAAAGAAGGCAACAGAAACATGGAATTGCAGTGACAAAGGGTGCTTTGGTTCCTGCAGCTGACACATGTGTGCTCCATGACGTCATTAAAGTGGTTTTGTGTTAGTTTGACTACTGGTTAATTTCAGAACTCACTAAATATATATCTTAGGGCTTAAGTTCTAGAAATTCAGTAATGTGGGATTTTACCTTTTGTTTTGAGGGCTCATTAGAGACATATTGTTTTTTTACATGTAGCAGAATAATATAGTGATTTCTTGCTCTTATCACTTTTGATAATTATCAAAATAATTATTGAATTTATTTCATTTAAATTTCTGTCCTTTGGTTTATTTTGCCAAAAGCTCCAGATGGCATAATTTATGTACAAATACTTTTTTGTATTTCTAAAAACTTCCCAGCCCCTATCTCGTGTAGCCTAGGTTAGCCTTGAACTTGCTATATTTTAGAAGCCGGCTCTTGAGCTCCTTCATTTTCCTGCCTCATCTCCCCAGCACTGGAATTATAGGAATGTGCGCCACCCCCATTCTGAAGTCACTCTATATGTATGAGTGTGTACATATATGTGTTTAGATACAGCTATTAGTTTCTTCAGCCAAGACGGTGAGAAGGAGATGATTCATTGTTCCGGAGTTATAGTTGGGCACACATGAGAGAAGTGGAATACCCAGGCCCGAGGCAGAGGGTCAGCAGGGACTGTTTTGGTTGTAAGCAGAGCAGTCTCTCAGAGGCGCACTTGGTGGTCTGATGGTGAAGTTTTGGGTCCATCGAGATAATTAACGACAGTAGCATGTAGTCAAAAGACTGGAGCCAGCATCTCCTGCTCTCTCCCCCAGCCCCCAAGGGCTGCACAAGCTCCTTTACAGGGACCTCTGCGTCATCTTTCTTCTTATTCACTTTCACTTCTTCCTGCCCTTCACTCTGAGCTGCAGCAGTTTCAGGGAGGACGGCACGGAGGCCGGGAGAGCATCTTTTCTGAACGTTATCTCCTTGGACCCATGCACGCACCGTCTTGCCGTTTCCTCTAGGCGGCCTTTCTGTGGCAGCGGTTAACATGTTCCTTTGTGCATTACATTTTCTCTCAATTGATGATTAGTTCTAAATCACTGGTTCTCAATGGGGGTAATTTTGTTTTCTAGGACATCTCTGACAATATCTAAAGACATTTTCAGTTAGCACAACTGAGAGATGAAATTGACATCTCGTGCGCAGAACCCAGGGACACTGCTAAATATGCTACAAATCATAGAAGACCCAACAATAAGAGATCATCCAGCTAAAAATGTCAGCAGTGCTAGGGTTGAGAGACTATTGATCAAAATCAGGCTTATTTTTGGCCTGCTCCTATCTGTGGTATTAGGGGCTATTGATCAATGCTCACGTTCATTAATTTGTTAAGGGCTTACAAAAATGTGCCGTTCCTTCCCTTCTGCAAATGCATCGCCTTCATCTGTCCCCTGCTTACCCTGAGCTACAGTTCATACAGCAACACATACTAAATGCCTGGTATTGATGACTCTTTCTTGAGGAGCAGGTACCCTGGGTACCTTTTCCTTTCTGTGACTTCGGGGAGACGTCCACACCCGAAGACACACTCGGGTGTGTCTTTTGTCTGAGGGCCTCTTTCTCTTAACCCTCGTGATTTAGCTTATATTAAAATGTCTTTATTAAACTCCAACTCTGATTCATAAAAAGGTCCAGTATTTTCCTATTCTCTACTAGCCAGTAATTAAAAGAAATATTTACTTTATTTGTGCGTGCGTGCGTGCGTGCGTGCGTGCGTGTGTGTGTGTGTGTGTGTGTGTACATACGTATATGTGTTTGAGTGCCTTGGAGACCAGAAGAGGACATTGGATCGACATGTGGTTGATGTGGGTGTTGGAAATTGAATCTGGGTCCCCTGTGAGGCTGAGACATCATCCCTCCAGCCCCAGTAATATTTTATATTTTGTTCCAGGTTGATCTCCTATCAAGAGTTTTTGGCATTTGAGTCTGTTTTGTGTGCTCCAGATTCCATGTTCATAGTGGCTTTCCAATTGTTTGACAAGAGTGGAAATGGAGAGGTGACATTTGGTAAGGGGAAACAAAAGGGTTATAAGCCATAGTAAAGTTCCCACGGCTGGTCCAGCTCTTCAGTCCCAAATGTAACTACTGAACGCATGTTGCTGTTTACTTAGGGCCTAGTCAGTGAGTGAAGGAGTAGTTTCCTAAAGGGATTTATACATATAAAAGTGGGCATTACTTTCTTCGAGTTAGACTATTGCAAAAGGTGAAGGAGTTCATGAATGATGTCGCTTTAGCTCATTCAAACACTGATGCTCTGACTTCCTAAAAGAGTTGGGTGAGCTTTCCTCATTCTGGGCCAGCCTTGGCGAAAACTCTCCATGAAGTAAAAGTACGAAAGCCAATGCTGGTCTCCTCCTTCTTGAAGAGCTTTTGTTTTTCTTTATTTTTGAATAGGGAGATTAGAGGCTCTCTATGGCACCTTGGGAAAATTGCTATTCTGCCATTCCCCACCCACAAGGGGGCTTGGGGGGGTGGGGTTAAGGTGAGATTAGAGTCTCCACGGCCTCCTCCCCACTTTAGAGCCTTGGTTGTAGGAAACAGAGCCTAGAAAAGTAGAATTGTCATTGATTTAAATCCTTCGGTAGGAACATTGTCTCAGAAGGATACAAACTAGAATTTTCTTTTCTTTTTTTCAGCTATCATTCATCTCTAAAGGTGCTCATTTGTAGAAATTAGCTGATGCTTAGTAACAGGGCTAATCTTTCCTTGAGCAATTTTTCAATAAAAAAACAATGTAGTGTTCCCACAGATTTAGATCCCCCTCTCTACCATTTCTTTTTCTTTTAATCTTTGAAAACAGTATTTTCTTATGGTTAAAAACAAATCACATGAAATTTTCCATCTTAGTCACTTTTAAGTGTTCAGTTCAGCAAGGTTTGGGATGTTAGATTTCCACAACTTTCCGTCTTCTACAAGTGAGGTTGACCCCCTTTTGTGGTGTGGATTGCTACAAATATTAGTAGAGAGACCCTTGAAATTCAGGCTTTCCCTCAGTCACATCGTTGATTTTCCCCTCCAATGCTTTAGTTATAATAGAAATGTCCGCTGAGCGGTGGTCGTGCACGCCTGTAATCCCAGCACTCAGGAGGCAGAGGCAGGCGGATCTTTGTGAGTTCGAGGCCAGCCTCGTCTACAGAGTGAGACCTAGGAAAAGCACAAAGCTACACAGAGAAACCCTATCTCAAAAAAAAAAAAAAAAGAGAGAGAGAGACAGAGACAGAGACAGAGACAGAGAGAGACAGAGAGAGAGAGAAATGTCCTTGATTTACACATGGTGGCTCACATCTTTAATCCCAGCACTCGAGAGGCAGTGGCCATGGATCACTGTGAGTTTGAGGCCTGCCTGGTCTACAGAGTGAGTTCCAGGACAGGCAGGACTATATGGAGATCTTATCTCAAAAACAAAACAAACAGCACAAAGGAAGCAGTGTCACCATAACTGTGAGGATGGTGAGGAACCAAGAGTCCATCAGCAGGACCAGCTGCACCTTGCCTGTAACTTTGGTGGGCACATTGTCTACTTTGGTATTTTTTCCCTCTCTCTTCATTGGCTCAACCCTCCTCTGTGAGGAGCATTTTCATTTAAAAATACTCTGTAGAGCTCTTTACATTTCTGCATGTAGCTGGGCGTCCTCCCTGGCCATTTTGTCCAAACACCCAGAGCTCTAGAGAAAGCACAGTCTCTATCACCTAGTTAGTTAGCATGGATTCTGCAGTGCTGAGCATTCCCCCTGCAGGGGGTAGCACACATGCTCACATGGCTCCCTTCCAAATGTGGCTCAGTGATGTTGGGAAACTGGGACACATGAATCTGAGTTAGTGATGGTATCCTTGTGCTGATATCATGTGTACATTAAGAATTAGGCTTCTCAAAAGCAGGTTCTAATTTATTTTGTCTCCTACCTCCATTTGGTTGCTTCCCCAGCTTGTGTATGTGTCTTTTTAAACCGAAGACACTGCATGAACAGGCCGTCAACAGATTTCTGTCACTGTTGATTAGGAGATTAGAAGGAATATAGGAAGCAGTTGGGTAGCTGACACACACCTTACTTCCTGGAGATGAAAGCTCATGGATATACAAAAATAGCTCTTAACTTTATGATTTTATGACTTTTGTTTTTCCCTTAGGTTATTATTTACGAGTTAGGGTTTTAAGAAATATGATGAGAAAGTAGTTTGATTTTTTAACAACACTTGCCCTGATCTGAATGAAGGACAGATGAACCTCCCACCCCGGAGTCTTATGTTTTTTTTTCTGTTCTGTAATGTACAGATAAGATTATTACGGATTATCTACAAATCCTGGGGCCCTTGCCCAGGGCACTCTGGTCCTCCTGTTTCTCCCACCCCCCTCCCCAAACCCCTTTTTTCTTTCCCTCACTCGAATTTTGTAAGGACTTTGATCTTTTCCTCTTCCTGTCTGCCATCTCTAGTTTTGAGGATCCACCTTTACATCATGTTTCTTTTTCTTTTTTGTGGTTCTGGGAGTTGAACCCAGGGCCTCATGCATTCTAGGTAAGCATCCTGCCACTGAGCTCAGGCCTGGCTCTTAGACCAACTCTCTCAACTGATCTGAAAATAAAGAAGAGAATATTTGACTTAATGTTTGTAAGAAAATAAACATTGTTAACTGTTACTTATAGCAAATGCCATGTAATACGATTTCTAAGGCCCACTCATTTCAAAACTCCAGATTCTCTGCATCAACTTGAAGTTTATTTTTATAGGATTTTTGCTTATGTGACAAAGGTCAGTTTTTATGTTTGTGTCCATTTAATAAAATGAATTGTTCTTATGTATTTATAGACACACGTTTAGGGAAAAGAACTTTGATATTCACTGTAACTAGAGTTAAATCCTTTGCATCAAATGGCTTTTCATTTCTTAGTTGGAGCTATTTCAGGTACAGTTTTCTCTCGTGCACACGAGGGAAAGGAAGGAGAGATTGGATGCGAACTGCAGTAGACTGGAGACCACTCACTTTGCCATTGCTCTATTCCGTGGGCTCCGACAGGAGTGCTGTGTTATCTGTGCCTTTGTTGATACTGTTCTCATCTGTGCCTCTGTTTTAGATCTGTTTTTTATACACATCAAGCTCTATATTTAAAACTAGCATCTTAACAAGTATTTCTATACGTAGCAGCATTGGACATTCACTTGAGTGCCAGACAAGGGGCGTTTTGTTGTTACCGGGCCTCTGTTCTGGAGAGAGGGCTTATATCAAGGCCTTGGTTTATACGTTTAATAAACGTTTAATACGTTTCAGAATGAAAGCTCAGGAAAGGTTTCTAGAGTTCTGTTTCTGTTTTTTTTTTTTTTTTAAATAAATAAAGTGTTCCTCTTTGATTATCTTTAATAAACTTTGAATGCATGCTGTGGGTAGTTACTTAACGGCTTGTATCTCTGTCACTGCCAAATGGCATGAGCCTTGTGGAGGTCATTGCATGACTGGTGTGTACTAGATACAGTGTACATGTGCCTGTGTCTCACTGTTACCCACTAGTGTGCTAGTATCCTGCTGGGTAGAATTAGAGGTAACCTAATCTTCATTAAGTGGTAATACTGCATGGTGCTGTTATTTGCTGCCACTCATTTATTTCGATTTAAAAAAAGAAGGTATTTATTGTTTTATCAAACATTTAATTCTAAACAATAAACCCAAACAAACAAAACCAAGAGAACCTATTAATTGTTTACTAAAAAACAAATATAAAACATACCATATGCTCTGGATTTTCTATCAAACACTCACGCACATTTTACTCCCACTACAGACCAGGAACTCATCAAAACGAACTTTTCCAAGGACATGTCCGTACTGTAGAAACCTTCTAAATCAGGGGTGCCTTTTGATATAGTACAGTGTTGGTGTCAGCATACAGCAAGCAAAAACTGTATTCCACATGTGTCTTTGAAACAGACTTTTTCTCTAAAGGGAAGACATAACCATCACTGTTATTCCAAGTGTCAGGACATGGTAGCGTAAATACCAAGAACCTCGTGTGTGTCCTTTCTCTGTGGAGACAAAATTGTAGATATGGATGATGTGAGATTCTAATGCCCGGAAGACTAGGATAATTTGGTAAGCAGTAGGGGCAGGTGGGTGTTCGATTAAATCAGGAAGAAATTTTAAGATGCTTTATATCGTTTTCAGACATCACAGAAAGGACTATTTTGAAAAAAGAAAATGCGTAAGCTACCACAGTAGCTTAGAGCTTGAGTTTAAGGAGAGGACTCACTGGTTATGTCACTTGATGGTAGACTGTTAATGTTAAGGCTCGTGGCTTCTGTGATGTTCTTTAACTGTGAACTCATCTTTCCTGAGAAACGAAACCTTTGCGTGTATTTGACAGCAGCACTGCTCTATCTGACTGCTCACACAGTAATCCCTTCTGGAGGTAGGTAAGGGGCTAACAGACACCTTCCCACAGAGTGCCGGGGGAGTTCACCCAGGACACTAATACCCTCCTGGAAGTAGAGTCGGAAGGAAGCCGAGAGAGTCTGCATGCTTCGGCTGGGACTTCCTCCCCCAGTTCCTGCCGTTGATCTTTTCTGTTGTTATTGTTGTTGCTGTTTGTTCTCTCTTCACTGGGCTCCTGGTTGTTCCTCTTTTTCCTCCCAATTTTTCCTTCACTGGAAAACACACCCACAAGTCTCACTGTTGTGTCTGTTCAGTTGTACACAAGGATAGTCACCATTTACCACAGGTATCCTAAGGACCTCTCTGACTTCACCCTAAGAACTGTGCAGGTGAAATCCGGCTGTTGAGGAAAAAAAAAAAAAATCTCCCCTGGCAATAAGAATGCTTGGTCTCAAGCCTTTAAGTTGGAATCAGCGACTCCTACTGGGCTGGGCTCCTTGAAATCAGGATGTCAAGCTGGGCTGATGGTAGGCGGGCTGTGTCACGGGGCTGATGGCTTGTATACCTACAGGAGGAGTTCTCTGGCCACACCGTTGGTACAGCAGCTCCTTCCAGGCTCATTCATGGAGCAGGCATGGTGGCAGTCTTGGAGAAGAGTGCCAGCCCCGGTCAGAGGTAATTTTGTACTGCAGAAAGGTGATAAAGACCCTGGAGGAAGCGCCCTTAAGAACCAGGGTGGGCATGAGGGTGGATGAGATGGGGAGACACAGTGTGGGCTGCTGGGGAAATGGAAACCTCTGTTAAGACATATTTACATAATATGTTTCAATGTGTATTTCACCTAGTCCAGTCTTTATAAGTGACTGATACAGCTAAACTGACTAATATACGTCTTGGAACATTTTTCCTTAATCACATTGTCACCGTTACCTGCCCTCCTGACAAATCACATGCTCCTCTCCTTTTGAACAAAGAGAACATAATGACAAGCTACTTTTGCTATCTGGCCTCAATTCCCTCTTCAAAGGAATTGTAAGGCATCTTTTTTTTCTCCTAAGCCCATGCTCTCTGCAGGAAGTGAAAAAGTGGTCTATTGTTTTCTCTGTCAGAAACATGAATGGACTCCTGTTTCTCTGAGCAGTACCAACCTAGTATAACCTCCTGGATCATGAGCTTGCTGCCAAGATGTGACTGTCAGGCCAGGCCAGAACTGTGGCCACGGAAATAGTGCTCATAAAGGGTGCTAGTTAGAGCTAAAAGTCCTTGTTTGCCACGGGAAAGTCGGGATTCTCTTTGGGTGGGAAACTTGTTACACACAGCAGTGAGATGACTCAGGTATACTCGGGGTTAATCATGGTCCCCCTCTCATGTCATGCAAGACCTGGTGACCCACGAAGATAAGTGCAGCAGCTGATGGAGCCATTGCCTCATGCAGGTAGATGCTCCTTAGCACTAGACCTTTTACGTAATTCTGTTTTGGAAACACACCCCACCCAGTGAAAGAACAGTGGCAATTATAAATTGGACTTCAGTAGCTGACCATCTCTGTGACATTCCTGAGCCAGCTTCAGGTGATGCATCATGGACTAGTAACAGATTTGTAGACTACATCTCAAGAGATGCCAAGATAGGTTTACAGTCTTATTTGTCCTGGTGACTCCAGTTGAAAAGGACCGAAAGTCTCATGGAGTAGTTAATAAACTGGTGGATGACATTACAATTGAAACCATGTCCAGAGCCGTCAGGGGCCATCTGGGGAGAAGTGGAACCTGTCCACTAAGATTCCAGAGATTGCTAGTAAGTTAGTAAGAGAGAGTGTCCCACTAAAGAGCTTTTATTATAGGGCTGGGGTATGGCTCCGTGGTAGACTGCTTGCTTAGCATTGGTGGGGCATAGGTTCGATCGTTAGCACCACTTTAACAATTGGTTTTTAACTATAAAGATTTTTTTTCTAATATGTTGTATAAATTTAGTTTGTGAGCCCAGTATGGTAGCTCGTGCCTATAATCCAGTCTTCAGAGGCTGAAGCAGGAGGATTGCCAAGAGTTCAAGGCCATGCTAGGTGACATGCTATGAGACGCTGTTTCAACAAAACCAACCCAAACGAAAGTCTGCCAGGCGCAATAGTGTAGGCCTGTTATCCCGGCCACTTGGAGGCTGAGACAGGAGGATTGTAAATTCAAGGCCTGGTTAGGCTTCTGAGTGAGTTCAGGTCCAGCCTGGGCAATGACACCCTGTCTCAAAATAAAAAGGTAAAAAGAATTGAGTGGAGATCAGTAGCAGGATGTTTACCTCAAATGCTTAAGGCCCTGGGCTCAATACCCAATATGACAAATAAACACATAAATAAAGACAATTTAGTTAGTAAATATCCTTTTGGTGATGTCAGAAAAAAAATAGAAAAGACTACATTTTTTTGTTTGTTGTTTGAAGGCTTTTGAGTCTTTGACCTCTTTTGAGGCTTTTTCATACTTAATTTCCAAACCATATAAAACTGTTTCATCTACCGTTACATAAAAATTAGGCAGATATCTTTCCTTATCTTTTGCTTTAGAGATCGCTTCATGCTAAGTAGACTCTGACCTGCTTTGTAGCAGTGTGTACATTTCCAATTAAATAATTGTACCATGAAATAACTCATTTTCTTTAGTGATCTTAGTATCACTTCATATACATAGTGATTTATGTTACCCGCTCTGCATTTCATTCTGCTTTTACCTTTCAGTTTAAACTCCTTTTTTGTTAGACTTTTTTTTTTTTTTTTTTTTTTTTTTTTTTTTTTGAGATATGGTCTCCCATGTAGCCTTGTCTGACCTGGTACTTTTTATGTAGACCAGGCTGGCCTCCAATTCACAGAGGTCCTCCTGCCTCTGCCTCCCGAATGCTGGGATTAAAGGCCAGCACTCTCATGTCTGGTTTGTTAGACTTCTAAAATAAGTTAGTTAATTTGGAAACAGAGTGACTAATTATATTAGATAGACCCTAGAAACATTTTTGCTCGTAGTCCGTGTTTTAAACATTTTACAATCCTTGCTGTTGTGATTGTTTCATAAGCTTTAACATATTTTATGACCTGAAATTTCACTTACATGTCCCCACCCCCAGGGTAGAGGCTCCTGGGGATTGGATCCATGATCTCACACATGATAGGCAAGCATTCTACACAAGCTACATCCCCAAGGCCTAGTTTTAAGGATGATCTTTTCCATTGATTTGAGCCAGCAACTCTTTTCAGAATAAAACCCCCATGCAGTGTTTAGTTTATGTTTATTTAAAGTGAACAGACTTGACCTGGGTTGAAAACCCTGAGATCTTGTTGCCACTTAGCTGAGAAATCCTGCATCCATTTGAGAGAGAAGATGAGAATCCCATCTCCCCAGTGACATCCAATGCCTCCTTCTGACTTTGCTACATCCTGTAAACCAGAGCTTTTACCTTGAGTCCAGACTGCTAGGACAGGTCCAGTTCAGAGTTCCACCCAGACGCATCACTTTCATTAAGAGAAAGGGTATGGAAGACAAAGGGGATCGATCCAATAGACCATCGCAGTTATAAGGTGGGCATTGTGTTCAAAGACTGTCAAAATCAGAGAAAACAACATAGAGGTGATTATGAAACATTCAACCCATGTTTATTAATGCTTTAGGATAATTGATAGCTATTGATGGCAAAACCCTTTCACTAATAAAATTGGCTTTAATTGGAAAATAATTTGGTTCTTAAGACATTTGCTAAAAAGGCTTCCTGCTCTCTTAACTTTGCTAATGATTTTTTTTTTTTTTTTTTTTTGGCATGAGCTTCCGAATTAGTCTACCCAGTCTATGCTTGTTAAAGCAACAGTCATTATAAATGTAAAACTGTAAGAAAGAGTGATCTCACTAGTGCGTGAAGACAAACAACAGAGTTCTGGTTGTATCATACATACACCGTGACTGGTACCTATTGAGAAGTGAGCATGCCGTGTCTGGTGCATCATTGACAAGCGGATCACTAATTTCACTTATCTTAAAATATTTTAATAGTTCAGACTAATAATCATGGATTTTCGGGGGATTTTGAGGCTTTGTGGCAAGACCCAATTTTTGACACTATTAGCTTTTAATAAGGGGCTTTACTGCTGAGCTAATGATACGCTGTTGGTAGTATTTCTTAAAGCTATCTTCAATAGTCATATTCAGGCTAGTGTGAATGTAATAATCATGCCTCAATCAAACCATACTTAGTATGACAAATATTGCATTATACTGTAATTTAGGTATTCACGCTTCTGATAAAAGGCTTAATTCGACTCGGTGAGGAACCAGGAAAACACTATTGATTTTATGTTGGAATGTAAAGTAGCAGCTATTTATATTTCGAGGTAGAAATCGCTTCCTAATTAAAATTAAATCAAGAGAAATTAAGAATCTCATGGCCTTATATGTAATGGTACACAATCTTAAGTGAAAAATTATATTTTGTATCAGTTGTGTTCCTGCATGGGTTTCTGGGCACAAAGAGATTTGCAGTTCCTCTTAGTAGAAGCAGACGGTCTTGACTTTTTAAACTTTTCTTAATTCTTCTCTGTAGGAGCATTGCAGTGGACCGGCTGACTCATTGTCAGTGTGACTGATGCCTTTTTCTTTTCCCTTTTAAGAAAATGTCAAGGAGATTTTTGGACAGACTATTATCCATCATCACATCCCTTTTAACTGGGACTGCGAATTCATCCGACTGCATTTTGGGCACAATCGTAAGAAGCACCTTAACTATGTGGAATTCACTCAGTTTCTGCAGGTAGGCACCCTCCCTGGACACTTGCATTGTCTAGTACAGGGACAGGTCCCCACGTCACCCCCATTCTTCATTTCCCTCCCACCCAAGCGAGCTCTTCAAACTCTGCAGCCGTTTGCTTCCAGCCCGTCCTTCCATGCATTTAAATACTCAAGTAACCCTGCTTAGTCTTTCCACTTCAGCTGTGTTTGGTTGAATTCTAACCCTGTGAGATGAGGGGTTCTTTTACCTCTCACTGCCAAGCTCACACCTGGACATTTTCCACGCTCATTCTTTCTTTATTTCAGCTCTGGCTGAAACTCTGGAACTCACTTTGTAGACCAGGCTGGCCTTGAACTCATAGAGATCTGCCTGCCTCTGCCTCCACCCTCATCCTTTTTATAGTTATGCCCTCTGACCTCCTTATGTACACCATGGCAAATGTACACACACACACACACACACACACACACACACACACACACACACACGAAGCAGTTACTTGCCTGTCCCATCAGCCCAGCCTCTGCCCTTTACTAACCCTGGAGAAGACTTAAAAGTTGACTGTCAGTCTGGAGCGTTCAAGAGAGGAAACCAAAGGCTGATAGAAGCCAGTGCAGAACAGGACCCTGAGAGAAGGAAACAAATTGCAAGTCTGTATCTATAGCAACTGTTGAGGCCTCCAGCGCTCTTCCCTATTCAGCAACCGGAGTATAAGAAACCAAGTCTCTCTCTCTCTTTAAATTTATTTATTTTTATTTTATGTGCATTGGTGTTTTGTCTGCATGTATGTCCATGTGAGGGGTTTGTGTCCCCTAGAACTAGAGTTATAGACAGTTGTGAGCCACCATGTGGTTGCTGGGAATTGAACCTGGGTCCTCTGGAAGAGCAGTCAGTGCTCCTAACCATTAAGCCACCTCTCCAGCCCAGAAACCAAGTCTCTTATTCAAAGTCTCTGTACTTAAGGCTGACTTTGAACTGCTCATCCTTCAACCTCCACCTCTGGAGTGCTGGGATTACAGATGTGGCTGTAGATTTTGCTTTTCTAATGGGATCCCAGCCTTTATTTGGTTCTCATGTCACCTGCAGAGCTGTCTGGAGCTCTTGACCCATTGAAAGACTGAGAAAGTTTGACATACTTGTCTTTAGCTCATCACCCTGCTAAGAATTTTCAAAATTTTATTGTGAAATCTCATACACATAGAGAAAACCATATAAAATAAACATATAGCATAATGAATTATGAAACAAATACTTGCTACACTAATTTTTTTAAAAAGATTTATTTATTTTGTATACAACATGTATGACTACAGGTCACAAGAGGGCACCAGACTCATTACAGATGGTTGTGAGCCACCATGTGGTTGCTGGGAATTGAACTCAGGACCTCTGGAAGGGCAGTCAGTGTTCTTAACCTCTGAGCCATCTCTCCAGCCCTTGCTACACTAATTTTAATGACTTGAATTACTGTTGAGATATCAAAGTCCGTGGGAAAATATAATTATATCCAGATGTTAGGCTGTCAGGCCACGGTGGCTCACGCCTTTAATCCCAGCACTCAGGAGGGAGAGGTGGGCAGATTTCTGAGTTTGAGGCTAGCCTGGTTTATAGAGTGAGTTCCAGGACTTTCAGGGCTACACAAAGAAACCTTGTCTCAGAAAAAAACAAAACAAAACAAACAAAACAGATGTTGTGGTGCATGCCCATAATCCCAGTACTTGAGAGGTGAAGGAGGAGAATCAGGAGTTCAAGGCCAGCTTTGACTACACAGAGTTCAAACTCAATCTAGGCTATATAAATGAGACCATGTTGTTGTTTTTTTAAAAGATATACACACATGTAAAAAATAAATAAAAAGGGCAAGACTTCAATAAAACATTTTATCTGTCTATCCATCCATCCATCTATCCATCCATTTGTGGTTGCTAGGAGTGAAACTGGGCCTCATGTGTGATGGGTAAACTTTCTACCAGTGAGTCCTCCAGCCCCACAAAGTATTTTAAATATCAGGAAGAGGAAAGGGCAGTGCTTTGGTGACTGAATGGCAGTGGCGACCATACTGTTTAATCTTGCCTTGGGATAATTTTAAATATGACCAGTTTCCAGCTACATGGAGCATCTGTACCAGCACATCCGTTTGGATTACATCATGGATGCCCAAGACAGAAAGGCTCTGGCTTTGACTTTTGTGTCCAATACTGCTTGTTACAACATTTAGTTTTACAGTTGTTCAAAATGGTGGAGAGTTTCTGGATTCTTTTACAGCTTGAGAGTGGCCATGCCCCAAGTCTGACAGTGATAATGAGCACAAACTTGTACAGTTTCCTGGGCCTTCCTTCCGGTTCAGAATCGGGAAGTGTTGCATTTGCCAGTTGGTAGAGTTTCACACTGAGTTCATTTTTTTTTTTTTTTTTAATCATTTGAAAAAAACGGTGTCTGATATAGAGAGAAGGAGAGAGAGACTGGCTCTGATTGCTACATTTAAAAGTGAAAAACTGAAAATGAATGTAAACTCTTAATTTAGGAAGTTCTCATGGATGGCAAGAAAGTAAATCATTGTGCATTGTAGCAGCTGGAAGAAGGCTCTAAAACTGCTGTCTCTTTTGTTTTCAGTGATGGAAACTTTCCAAGTAAAACCCAAAGGTGCCCCCGCCCCCCGCCCCCACTCCTACCTCCTCCTAGGTCACTGCCAGCTCTGGTCCATTCTCTTTCCCCAAGGAATACCGTGTATCACGTCCATCAGAAAGCCTCCAAGCATACATCAGAAGCGTAGTTGTGAATTCAGAGCTGCAGATTGCTTCTCTCTGTAGTAAGGACATGCCGAGGAGGGCCCTCTCTCCTTCCTCTCTTTGCAGACCGTGTGCTTGGGAGATGCCCCCACCCTTTTAATGCTGCTTCTCTCTTTCCCCTGCAGGAATTGCAGTTGGAACATGCAAGGCAAGCCTTTGCGCTTAAAGATAAGAGCAAAAGCGGCGTGATCTCAGGTCTGGATTTCAGCGATGTCATGGTCACCATCCGGTCCCACATGCTCACTCCTTTCGTGGAGGAGAACTTAGTCTCAGTAAGTAAGAAGACAGGCTTTCACTTTCCATTTCCTGAACTGTTTTGAACCTCTGGGTTCTGGAACGCCTTCTTGTGTCCACATGGCTCTTAACTAACCAGGCTTCATGTTTAGGGGGTGGAAGTTTAAACTGTGTGTGTGTGTGTGTGTGTGTTGCGTGTGCTAAGGTGAGTGGTCTTTTCTCAGTTTCTAGCTTCATCCAGAGCTCCCATGTTGCTCCAAATTGTTTATTTCTATTTTCAGTGTCCAGTCCAAGGGACGTGAGAGTTTGTAGACAAGAGACCTTAATCACTGTATTTCAGTGCATTCTTGCCTTCATCTTGGCGTCTATTACCTCCCACCCCAAGCTCCGGCGGTCTAGTTAGGACACTCCTTCCTCTGTGTGCTGGAGGGATGGTCACTGGCTCATGTCAGAAGGCCTGGAGGAAGTGTGGGGCCAACAGCCTCTGGCGTCACGGCTCTCTGCCCCTTCCCCTGTACACTCAGAGTGTGTGTCCCAGACACAGGTCTTTTGTTCTGTCAAAGTGCAAATCTACCTCAGGTAATCATGTGGTCATCCACTTCCTTCCACAGGGGTGAAACTCTCCTCACTCACCTGTGGTCTTGTCCACACACTGTGCCGTGTGCACGTTTTTGATTACCGCTTGTTTGGGATGGAGGGAAGCCAGTGGGTACTTTTGTTGTTTCAGCTGAAGACCATTATCCCCGACTTAGACTGGGGTAGAAAGATCAACTCCTGGACTTTCTCTTCAGTGGATTTGAACGTGGAGCATGTCACTCTCCCCTCCACATCTTACCTCCCTGACAACCCCTCCCCTACCTCTGTACCTTCACCTCATACCCCAACCAAGGATGAAAGGAAAGGCAGAAAAGGAATCAGGGAGGGAAGGAGAGAAGAAAGGAAGAAAATCAGGGGAAGGATTCACTTAGTGTTAGTTAGGATGGAGGGATCCATTTTGTATTTTCCAACTTGGTTAGATGGCTGTTGCCTCAGTTTACCAAAATACAATCACAATCCTCAGAGGAAAATATTAAGGAATCTGAACCCTGTGGTTGATATATTATGCACCCAATAAACTTATCTGGGGGTCAGAGAACCGAACAGCCGCTATATTAAATGTAGAGGTTAGGCAGTGGTAACACACACCTTTAATCCTAGCATTCTGGAGGTAGAGATCCATCCAGATCTCTGTGAGTTCAAGGCCACACTGGAAACAGCCAGGCATGGTGACACACGCCTTTAATTCCAGGAAGTGATGGCAGGAAGCAGAAAGCATGAGGACCAGGAACTAGAGACTTTTTAAGCTTTCAGGCTTTTAGCAGCAGTTCAGCTCAGATCCATTCCAATGAGGACTCAGAGGCTTCCAGTCTAAGGAAACAAGATCAGCTGAGGAACTGGCAAGGTGCAGTTGGCTGTGGCTTGTTCTGTTTCTTTGATCTTCCAGCGTTCACTCCAATACCTGGCTCCGGGTTTGTTTTTATTAATAAGGCTTATAAGATTCATGTTACATCTGGCGCCCAACGTTTGTGGTACGAATTTGTGAAAAAGCCCCTTGCCTGTGGCCTTGCAGTCCCCAGCTCAGGGCCAAGCTGCATGTGGCCGGTTGTGGTGGTGCATGGTGGTAGGATTTGCCGAAGGAGGCAGAGGCAGGAAGATCCCGAGTTCGAGGCCAGCCTAGGAGGCTTGCTGAGGAGAAGCTACAGCTGGGGCCGGACCACAAATGGTGGCGGTGGCACCATGGAGGAGGCGGCTGCTGCTCTGGGTTGCCGGCTGCTTCTCATCCTGTTGGTGGTGGCAGCGACGCTGCTACCAGTGACGAAGGATTTATGGCTGCATTTGGTATCTAAATTGACATTAATAAAAATAAAATCTATATGGGGGGCAGAGACATTGCCCATTGTTACCTACACTGTAGAAGGTGAAGGATCTATGTCAAAGAGAAACCAGAGCGTCACACTACTTGTAATGGACTTTTTTGACTGGAGTTGTTACCTTGGTATTTCTGTTAGTATTTCTTTGAGTCTTAGTGACAATTTTCGATCACCCCCACCTTGTAACTTTGAAGTTAGACTTTTAGAAACTGAACAAACAAACAAACAAACAACACAAAAATCCTTCTCTTTTGAGACTGTACCTAAATGATGGTAAAGCCTCCAGACATGAGGAAGGCTCCTTGCCTGCTATCCAGTGTGAGTGAGCCCTGTGGCCTGGAACCACCAAGGATGCCACTTAGTAGTGAACCCCTGCCAGATCTTCTGTGCATTTGGGGAGCTGTATTTTGCATGATGCAAGATCAAAGAGCCACACAAACTAGGTATATTGTTTTGTTTTGTTCTTTTCTGAGACAGAGTTTCCTTGTGTAGCCGTGGCTGTCCTGGAATTAGCTTTATAGACCAGGTTGGGCTTGAAACCAGAGATCGATCCAGCTGCCTCTGCCTCCTGGGTGCTGGGATTAAAGGTGTGTGCCACCACCACTCGGCACCAACTAGGTATCTTACGTATAACAATAGCTTTTAAAAAATTGAGAAAAGTTGATGTAATCAAATGGTCTCAAGGCTGGAGGTGTGGCTCAGTGGTTAGAGCACTGACTGCTCTTCCAGAGGACTTGGGTTCAATTCTCAGCACCCACCTGGTGGCTCACGACCACCTGTAACTCCAGTTCAAGGGACCTAATGCCCTCCCTTGGTTTTCTCTGACTCCAGGCACGTGTGTGGTGTACCACATACATGTAGTCAAAATTCCGATATACAGAGAATAAAATAATAATTTTAAATGGTCTTAAAATTTAAGGTTACTAAAACTGGAGGTGTGGCTGAGTGGTGGAGTACATGGCAAGTATAGAGGAGGCCTTGGTTTCAATCTACAGCACGGAAAAAATAATGCTTGTTTTGTGTCTGTGCATAGGAAAAGTAAATTAACAACTAGGAAATATCCCTTACATTATTCATTGATATTTTTCCAGGACTAGCAGGCATTGCATAGTTGAGGGTCTTGAAGAATTCTGTTTAAATAGCTAGGTTTTGATCTGCAGTAATTGTATTTGTTGTTTCTGACCTTAGCGGTGGATGAACCGTGAACTCCAGCTTCCAGATGTTGCTTTCTTCTTTAAAACCTAAACTGCATAGACTTCCCTGAGGGTACAAAGTGCACTGCGCTCTAGTCAGATAGCCCCTTATATTTATAGGAGGGTAGTTAACTGTTTTAATGACGGAGACTCCTTCGGGTCCACTTTGAGGGAAAAACATTAAGGCAAAATTCAAACCACGTTGCTTGCTTTTGAGTTTTAAATGTTTTGTGTTGTCCTTTCCTAGGCTGCTGGAGGAAGTACCTCACACCAAGTTAGCTTCTCCTACTTCAACGCATTCAACTCCTTACTCAACAACATGGAGCTTGTTCGTAAGATCTACAGCACTTTAGCAGGCACGAGGAAAGATATCGAAGTCACAAAGGGTAAGATTTGAAAACTGATTGGAATATTCGATTTGTACTTTTCATCAGCTAGACCCGAGGATGGTGTAAGTCTGCCTCGTAACAGCCGGAAAGCCGGTTGCCGCACGCATGTGTGTGTGTGTTTCACGCATGCGCATGCTTCGTGTGGGCCTCGAACCCCAGGTGCATTTAATGAGATGCTGAGGCCCGAATGTCAAAATGCCTTTGACAGTTTTGAAAAGAGCCTTGGCCCAGTCTGTCAAACAGGTCAGTGGCAGTGTGGCAGCAGCTTGTTTGTACTGGGAACGAGTTGCCACAGAGAGGAGCAAGCCCACCCTTTTTGGGTGAGGGGAGAGAGGATGTTTTGGGAGACCTCTGAACAGCCGCCACCTTTAGCTTGCAACTCTGGAGACCAGAGTGAAGAAGCAAGAGAAATTGAGAACCAGAAAGTGATTGTTTTGTCATGAAGTTGGCTTATCTCTTTCTGAAGTCCCACCAGTTTTCAAGAATGCAGTTATAAACAGAACTTGAGTATTTAAATTTAGTTTTAGATGTGTAGAGTGTGCTAAAATTCCTTTGCTTTCCGTTTATATTAGGCTCTTGAGATATTAACCTTTGTTTCTCTCTCTTCCAGAGGAATTTGCCCAGAATGCCATACGCTATGGACAAGTTACTCCGCTAGAAATTGATATCCTGTACCAGCTTGCAGACCTATATAACGCTTCAGGGTAAATCGTCTGTGATTCATGGTGTTTAGTAAGCGGGTGGATGGACCTTTTTAGATGTGACATATACCATTTCCTTTTACCAACAGCCTTTTCAGTGGATAGATTCTTAGTAAGAGAAACAGGAGGAGAGAGAGGAGGCAGAGGGAGGGAGGGAGGGAGAGCAAGGGATCAGAAGCAGAGAGAATGGGTTGGAGCAGAGAGCCAAGGGGAATGGAGAGGTAAGATCTCTCATATATCATCACATCTCTTCCAGAGGCAGCTCAGGTGTTTATGCTTCTGCTTTTTGTAAGTTAAAAACAAAAAAAGTGTGTAGAGGATATTTAAACTGCAAAGACATGCAAATCCATGGAAAGCCCTTATCCAATGGACAGGGTTAAAGAGGTGTATGGTCTGTTAAAAACCTGGATTCCTGTCAGTCACCTGTGGTAGTAGTTGGTTAAGTAATAATATCAGAACTCCTGGGCCTCAAGAGGTGTCTCTGCAGTTAAGGATCTTACTCCTTTTGCAGAGGGCTCAAATTGGATCCCAGTATCCATTGGGTGGTGCATACCTGCCTGTGCCTTCAGCTTGAGGGGATCCAACGCTCTCTGGTGGTTCCAAAGGGCCCCTGCACACATGTACATATACATACACACGCCAATACACATAATTAGAAATAATTTTTAAATATCTGGAGACTACAGAAGTTGGATATGCATGTGTGATTTATTGCCTTCTTGCTATATTATGCGTTGCTGGACTGGAGATGATATTTAGTCATTCAGCTGCCTTGTGCAACAGCAGGGTTTGGCGTTTTACACAAGCTGCCAGGCCATGTCTCAACCATCCGACGTTCATGCTTTTAGACAAATGTTTTGAGCCTTCTTGTAAAAAAAGGGTTTTTAAAAGTCCTTCTCAAAACTGCATCTGAAGTGACTTTTTTTTAGCTGTCTCACAGAATGAACTTATTTTTAAGTCAGTTCTGGCACCCATAGCACTGCATTCATTTGATCCAAAACTCAAGGGCTTGAAGAAGAAGAATGGAAAAGAAAAGAGGCTCCTTCCTCTCCTGTGCCTTCTCTTGAAGGCAGCCAACCGTATTGAACCTTCTTGTTTCTAACCTTCCTTCTGGGACACTGGGGACTTGGGCATTATGGAGAGGGTTTGTGGCCCTTCGCTTTGGTGTGAACCACTTCTTGGGCCCATCACTGGAGTCTCCTTAGATCCCTCCCTCTTCAGTGATCTCCAGAGACTTTGCTTTTGTTGTAAATAAGATCCAAAGGCTCATTATTTTTTTTTCTCACTAAAATGGTCATAAACGTGAACAAGGAAATAGCCCCCTTCAGTGCTAGCTCTTCAGGGAGGAGAAAGGTGTGTTCCATGTGAGGGGTCTGTCGGTATCTAACAATTCTCTTTGCCCTCTTCAGGCGCTTGACGCTGGCAGACATAGAGAGAATAGCGCCACTGGCTGAGGGGGCCTTGCCTTACAACCTGGCAGAGCTTCAGAGACAGGTATGGGCAGTCTGTGACTGTACTGGACGCCAACAGTGCTGACATGGGTGGGTATAACAAGCCTAGAGACTTCAGTTGGCATGAATATTAATGACCCTAGAGCTCCTAGCTCAGAGGTTCTATTGACTGGGTTATCGCCCACGCCTGCACTACATATTTTGACTGGTCTGTGAATTTCATTCTTCAAGCTTATTAAGATAAGGAGTTCAAACAGCCGTGGGTGTGACTTCCTGTCCAGTCATTTGCCTAATCATCTTGAAAGATTAGTGTTCAGGCCACTTTGGAGAGTTAAAGCTGATATATATATATATATATATATATATATATATATATATATATATATAAAATTTTGTTTTAAGTACAAAGCATTTTGCAATTGAAACAAACCATCACTGTGATTGTGCCTAACAGATTACAAGAGGGAAAAAGGAAATGTAATGAGTGAACCAGAAAGAATTTTTTTTTCCCTTTAACGTTAAATATAATAAAAATGGGGCCCATGTCTTGAAAGGTTAATCCAATTCCATTTTGGGTTTTCTAAATGTTCTCTGTAGAAAAAGTCAGACCCTTGAGATGACCTCCAAGACAGAATGGAACCATTTTTTAATGAAGCTTTGTTTTTTGTTTTTTAATCTCTATCTTTTATTATTATTATTATTATTATTATTATTATTATTATTATTATATTTGTGTTTTAATTTTACACATCAGCCATGGGTTCCCCCCTCCTGCCCCCACCCCAATGAAGCCTTGTTTTAAGTGGACTTCTGGACCTGTAAGCATTTGAGCAAGCTTTGGTTGTAGCAGAGGTCCATGGGCCTTGTGGGGGCAGGTTTAGGGGAGCTGGCCTCTTCCTCCCGGTGCTTCACTGGGCTTCTCCTTGAAGAACCTCTGTTTCTCATGGTTCTTTATGAGGCTGTGTGATGTTCAGAGGGCTGGGGAGGGAATGTGGGGGCAGAAGGACAGAGGACACGTGGGAAGTAAGGGGTGGGTTGCCCCTTCTCCTTGGGTGACTCCTGGGTGAGTAGCCAGGGGTGGATTTGCTATTACCCCCTTTGTCAGTTAGGTTAATGAGAAATCAAATCAAGTCGGTGTGGTGATAAGTGCCTGTAACCCAGCACTAGGAAACTGAGGCAGAAGGATTGCCACGGAGTTCAAGGCCAGCCTAAGCTACGTGGCAAGACCCGGACTCCAAAAACCACAACAAACAGAAAAAGATGTCATGACTTTGGAGAGGGGTGCTAGGAAATGTTTCTTCTGCTTGGGCTCCTTAGAACTGCTTTCTGAAACCAGTTAGGGTTTCCAATCCTCCTTAATAATAAACAGGAACCTCTGACTCAGTTGAAGCACAGGGAAATGGCGTCTTCACTCACAGTTGTACTTTGTGTGGCACACACGCAGAAGATTAATATCTGTGATGAGCTGCAGTTTAGCTTTTTTGTCGTCCCCCCCCCCCAAATTCTTGCTTCCTGCTACCAGTTTCTCCCCTTTCTGTTCTGTTTGTTTGTTGTTTTTTCGAGACAGGGTTTCTCTGGCTGTCCTGGATCTCACTCTATAGACCAGGCTGGCCTCGAACTCACAGAGATCCACCTGACTCTGCCTCCTGAGTGCTAGGATTAAAGTCATGTGCCACCACTACCCAGCCTGGTGATTTTATAATTTTTAAGATGTATTTATTATGTACGCAGTGTTCTGCCTGTATGTGTCCTTGCAGGCCAGAAGAGGACACCAGATAGATGGTTGTGATCCACCATGTGGTTGCTGGGAATTGAACTCGGGACTTGTGGAAGAGCAGCCAGTGCTCTTAACAATTGAGCCATCACTCCAGCTCCTTAAATAAAATTTTATAGCATAAAAAATACTAAGCCTGTCAGTGGTGGCACACTCCTTTAATCCCAGCACTCGGGAGGCAGAGGCAGGTGGATCTCTGTGAGTTCGAGGCCAGCCTGGGCTACCAAGTGAGTTCCAGGAAAAGGCGCAAAGCTACACAGAGAAACCCTGTCTCAGAAACCCCCCCCCCCAAAAAAAAACAAAAAAACTTAAGACATTGAACTATGTAAAGAGTTCTTACTGAATTGAACTTCATATTTTATTCTACAAATCTGTGAAAATTGCTCTTGAGTTTTGAAAAAAAAAATTTTTTTTTGAGCTGAGGATCAAACCCAGGGCCTTGGGCTTGCTAGGCGAGCACTCTACCACTGAGCTAAATCCCCAACCCGAGTTTTGAAAAATGTAACTGTGGAAAGATATTGTACAGTGTTATCTCTCTATCCTTGAGGGGTTGGGAGCTGGGGGCAACTCAGTGGTCGAATGCTTGTGTAATGTATGTGAGGTCTTGACTCAACCAAAAACACCACAAAAATTAATTAATAAACAAGTATGCAAACACTTGTAATTGAGAAATAGTCCATTTAGCTTCTTCAAAACAAGCAAGGGCCAGCAGGCGAGCTCAGGGTTCTCTAGAGGGATAGAGCTGATTCTATGAATATAATTATGGGAGATTTATTAGAATGGCTTATAGGCTGTAGGCCCAGCTAGTCCAACAATGGCTGTCTGTCAATGGGAAGTCCAAGAATCCAGTAATTGTTCAATTCATGAGGTTGGATGTCTGAGCTGCTTTTCAGTGTGTGCTGGAATCCTGGAGAAGTAGACTCAAAGTCAATGAACAGGATGAACTTGCCAGCAAGAGTGAGGGTAAGCAGGCAAAAAGCAAGAGCTTTATTCCTGTGTCCTTTACAGAAACTGCTGCCAGAAGGTGTGGCCCAGATTCAAGGTGGGTCCTCCCACTTCAAATGATTTAATTGAGAAAAATCCCTCACAGGTATACCCAGCGGCTTGGGTTTTAGTTAATTCCACACATGGTCAAGTTGACAACCAGGAATAGCCATCACAGGAGCTTGCTGCTAAGCTTGATTCCCTGAGTTCAAATCCTGTCTCCACTCTCCAGACAGTCTAGCTCTATCTGCAAGCTCTAGTGTCAGGAAAGACCCCTTCTCAAATGATACGGTGGAGAACAGTAGAAGAAGACACCTGATATCAGCCTCTGGCCTCCACATGACCTCACGAAACGACAGCTTCAGCAAGGATCTTAGCCTGGCCTACTGTTGAAGAGACACATGCACCTTTATAGTTCTCCTGAGTGCAGTCTTTACTGATAGTGAATGCAAGTGTGGGAGGGTGGCTCAGCAGCTGCAAAGTGCTTACTGCAGAAGCCTGTCAACCTGAGTTAGGTCCCCAGAAACCATTTAAAGGTGGAAAGAAAGAACTGATTTGGCAAAGTTGTCCTCTAACTCCCACGTGTGAACCAGGGGCACCTGTGCCCCTATACATCTCACCCACAACTAACAACAGTGAGTACGATTTATAAAGCAGATGTCTAAGAATACTTGTAGCAGCATTACACACTGGAAACACTCCAGATACTTATTGAGAGGAGAAAGGAATATATACATATGGTGTGTAGTGAGAAAATGATTATTTTTTTCTGCTTGCCACAGGGTCCTGTTATGTTGCACAGGCTAGCCCTTGACTCACAGTCCTCTTGCCTGAGCATCCCAGATGCTGAGATTAAAAGGTGTGCTTGACCATACCCATCTAGAAAATGTAACTTTGTGGGGTGTGGCAGCAAGTGCCTGTAATCCCCATACATAGTGGGGCAGGGGAGGGGCAAGAGGATCATCAGGAGTTCAAGGCTAGCCTTAGCTACATAGCAGATTTGAGGTTGGCTTGGGCTACTTGCAATAGTGTCTTAGAACAGAGTGGGGATGAGGGAGATAGAAGAGAGAGATTGGAAGTTTCTTTTGTGCTCTGGGGTTGAACCTACATACTAGGCAAATACTCTACTCCAAGCTATATTTCAAGCTAAAAAATGAACCTCCCCCGCATCATTACTGACCTTGAACTCTCACATAGGGACAGCCTGGTTTTAACTTCCTAACTATTACCGGCATTAAAGATGGTGCACATCTTTTTCTCTGCAGCCTTCTGTTAACTTTTATTTAACTCAGTTTCTTCAGATCACAACTTCCATTTGAGAGTTGAGGTTGGTCTTGGACTTGGATCCTCCTGCTTCCATCTCCTGAGTGCTGGGGTTACAGTTCTGTATCAGCACATCTGTTTTATGAGTGCTGGGGATTGAACCCAGGGTTCATGCTAGACAGGTATTGTACTGACCAAGCTGTATCCCCAGGGTGTTCCTGTGTGAGAATGGGCAAACAAACCTCCTCTTTTTCTTTCAGGGGGTCCCCCATGTCAACTCTATGGGATAAATGATCTATATGAACCTTCTTGGGAATACAGCTGTGTGTGTGTGTGTGTGTGTGTGTGTGTGTGTGTGTGTGTGTGTGTGTTGCTTCTATGTGAAATTATATTAAAGCTCTAGGTGGTTTGCTCAAAATGAGCTGAGTTGTGCTCTGCTAGGTCAGTGGATCTCAACCTTCCTATGCTGTGGCCCTTTAATATAGTTCCCCATGCTGTGGTGACCCCAACCATAAAATTATTTCATTGCTACTTCATAACTGTAATTTTGCTAGTGTTATGAATTATAATGTAAATATCTGATATGAAACCCCCAAAAGGCGTTGAGACCCACAGGTTGGGAGTCACTGACCCAGACAGGGTTGATTGCATTTTTATTTCACGAATGCTGTTCCTTAGTCTTAGGATTTTGTCTCTTTGTGTAGTTTGTAGTCTCATGGACTGTCTTTGGGCTTGGATTTGTGAATACATGGAGGAAAACATACATTTTACTGATTAGTTCCACAAAAGTGAAACCTGTTCTCTAAGGAAGAAGTCAGATTTATATGCGAGCTATTATTTACTTATTAGTCATTTATATCTTTAAAATTTTTAGATTGGAAGATACTGCAGTCTTTTTTTTTTCTTTCTTGAGCTGAGGATCAAACCCAGGGCCTTGTGCTTGCTAGGCGAGTGCTCTACCACTGAGCTAAATCCCCAACCCGATACTGCAGTCTTTAATGCATCTGAACTCCCTCATACTGAGAGGAAAGTATACATACATTGTTTTATGGCTAGAAACAAGAAAATACTTAAAATCCACAGTTTCCCTCTAGCTGCTTGGTTCTTCTGTTCTTTCTTAGCTTTGGGTTTCAATCTTATGCTTCGTAAGGCTAAAAATACTGAACTGCGATGCAGGGTTGGGAGCGTCATAGATGTGGTTTGGAGTAGCTGTTTCGTGTTTCCTAGCCCTACCTTGCTCCTCCTCTGACCACACATTTAGCTCATGGAGAACCCAGCTCTGCTCTTCTCAGACACTTGGGCCATTCTTGTTCTCCCACACTGGTATGTATTGTTGGAAGAGACCTTCTCTCCACTGGGTTGGCAACCTACAGAAAGCAGCCTGGTGTAGGCTTGATTCAGCAAGTGGCACAATACCGTCCTACATTTAACAAAAACCAAAACCAAAAACAACAACAACAACAACCAAAAAAACCCAAATTTAAAAAAAAAAGGGGGGGGAGAAAAAGAAAAAAAAATGGACCTCTCTTCAAATGAAATCTCAAATTCCTGAGGGAGCCAGTTAAAATCATTTAAGAGTCTCAACCCTGTTTTGCTTTGAAAAACCACTTAATTAGCCTTGTTAAATATCAACCTTCACAGTCATGACTCAAGGAGAAAGTGCCTTTGCCTTTGGCCGTTTGCTCACGGTAGGTGATCTTCTTAGTGCAGAGTATTTTCTTTCAGCCTAAATGCTAAAAGTTCAGCACATAATCATTAATTGGGAAGACAGCTATGGGGACATTGCTTTTATGAATATTCATAATGTGAAACCTATAGCACTAATTACATGAATTTGCATGGCTGACTACAAGGGAACCATAAGTTGTAGTGATAACTAATTCTTCAGAAAAAACATCTCAGTCACCCTACTCTTGTATGTTTTCTTACAAAAGCTATTTAATGGGAATGAAGGTGACATTTCTGTCAAAAGGCATTTGGGTATTTATAATTTGAGATGTTTTAGCTAAGAATTAAAGCACAGAATAATCCTTCAGTTTTTCTAGGATTTTTCAGGGCTTACAACACTCTTTGAAGGTAGGGAGTTGAAAGAAAAATCTATATTGTTGAATGCAGAAAAAAATTCCCATGTCAATAAGGGAATTAGTGGTCACTTGATGCTCCTTTGGGATCACAGACCTATTATTTTTTGAAAAAAAAAAAAAACTTTCCCCCCTTTCTAAGATAGTGTCCCACTTAGGACCCCAGATCTGCCTTGAATTTATTTATTTATTTTTAAAGATTTATTTATTATGTTTCAGTCTTCTATCCGCATGAATTCCTGCATGCCAGAAGAGAGCACCAGATCTCATTACAGATGGTTGTGAGCCACCATGTGGTTGCTAGGACTTGAACTCAGGACCTCTGGAAGAATAGTCAGTGCTCTTAACCTCTGAGCCATCTCTCCAGCCCTTGAATTTATTTTTACATTTTTTATTTTATGTTTATGGGTGTTTTGCCTGTGTGTACGTATGTATGTATATATGTATGTGCATGTAGTGCTTTTGGAGGCCAGAAAAGGGCATCCTTGGAACTGGAGTTTTAGGTGGTTGTGAGCCACTGTGTGGGTCCTGGGAACTGAACCTGGGTCCTCTGGAAAAGCAACCAGTCTTAACCACTGAGCCATCTCTCCTGCTTTGAACCCTTGATCCAATGGCTTTTGCTGTCTGAGTAGCTGGGATGACAGGTGCACACCCTCATGCTAGCTTTATTCTACATTCCGAAATTCAGCTTTGTTTTCCCTCTTGAGATAGTCTCCCATAGCCCACATAGGCCTTGAGCTTACCAGGTAACTAAGAGTGACCTTGAACTTGTGAATCTCCCACCTCCATTCCCTTTAGAATTGATGTCTGACTCACCATGTCCAGCTAATGGCTTTAATTTTTTTTAGTTTTGTTTACTGTGGCTGTATTTATATGTGTGTGTGTGAGTGCATATACATACACATGTGTCGTACGTGTGGAACTTGGAGGACATCTTTTGGGAGTAAGTTCTCTCCTTTCACCGTGGGCTCCAGGGATCAAACTCAGACCATAAGTCTTGCACATGGAGTGCCTTAGCTGCTGGACCATCTCATCAGATGCTGCCTCCTCCTCCTCCTGTTCCTCTTCTTTTTGAAAAGCTCATTACAACAAAGTAGATATTTTATTCCTTTGATCCAGTATCTTATAGAGTATAGAAGGTATTTTCATACTGAAAACACTAAGTTCCAGACTCACACATTGAGGTAGACAAGTTATCCAGGTGCAAGGCCCATGGACTAACAGCTGAATCACAGGGAGATTTATTCATTGTTTTATCACTGAGTTTGTTAGAACTGTGAATGTAGGTAGGACAGTAGTCATTAGAGGTTTCAGATGTGATCCATCTTCTCTGGCCTGGAACTCATAGAGATCTGCTTGCCTCTTTCCCCTGAGGGCTGAGATTAAAGGCCTGCTCATCACACTAGGCAGTTTTGATACATTTCTAAAAGGAAGATATTTGGGGGGGGGGGGTTGGGGATTTAGCTCAGTGGTAGAGTGCTTGCTTGCCTAGCAAATGCAAGGCCCTGAGTTCAGTCCTCAGCTCTGGCAAAAAAAAAAAAGGAAGATATTCTGTTATGGGCAGTTCATGCCTATAATTCTAACACCTGGGAGACAGGAGGATCAGTGATTTAGGTATATCCTCAGCTATATAGCAAGTTCAGGGCCAGCCTAGGGTCTGAGACTTTTTCACAAAAAAAAAAAAAAAAAAAAAAAAAAAAAAAAAAAAAAAAAAAACCATAATAAAGGGGGTTGATAAGATGACTCAGCATGCAAAGGCACTTGCCACCAAGCCTGACAATCTTGGTTTGCTCCTCAGAACCCAACTGGTGGAAGGGAAGAACTGATTGCTGTAGTGGTCTTCTGACCTCCACATGTGAGCTATGGCTGACTCTACCTCCCTACCTCATTGCATAGACAGTGAACGAGTGATTCAATGTTAAAAACAGCAAAGTAGTTCAAATTTTCATGTAGTTAAAGAGGAGTGAATGGTATATGCTGCTCTTTTGCTTACCTAAGAGTTCACTTCTGGGAGGTCTAGAAATGGGTCTCAGTGACACAATGCTTGCCCAGGTTTCCACGCAGCCCTGGAATCAATCCCCAGTACTGTACACACAAGCAAACACAAGCCTCTCAAGGCTTGTTCCCCAGTAGCCGTCCATATGTGAAAGTCAAGAAAAAGCTACTCTGTATTTTGCTGGGTATGGTTTTTTCTCTAGTTTATTTTATGTTTTTTGAGTGTTTGGAGAATATATATTTTGGTGTACCACATGTATGTTTGGTGCCCTTGGAGGTCAGAAGAGGGCCTTGGATTCCCTGGACTAAAGTTACAGGTGGGGGGTTAGGGATTTAGCTCAGTGGTAGAGCACTTGCCTAGCAAGCGCAAGGTCCTGGGTTCGGTCCTCAGCTCAAAACAAACAAACAAATAAACAAACAAACAAATAAATAAATACAGTTACAGGTGATAGTGTGGGTGCTGGGAGCCCAAACTGGTTCCTCTGCAAGAGCAGTGAGTGCTCCTAACTGAGCCATGTCTCCAGCCCCGAGGTATTTCTTTTCGAAAAACACTAATATCCTGTTTACGTTCAGTTTTAAAGTTTCTTTTTTAAACTCAAAAAATGCCAAATTGTAGTTTGTTTGTTTTTTTTCACCTCAGAATACTTTTTCAGGTTGTTTTTTTTTTTTTTTTTTTTTTTTCCTGTTTTCTCTCTCCCCACAGCAATCTCCTGGCTTGGGCAGGCCTATCTGGCTCCAGATTGCCGAGTCTGCTTACAGGTTCACTCTGGGCTCGGTTGCTGGAGGTGAGTGCCATGCTGCATGCTCTTTCAGGCTGGTCTTGCTGTAACATTATCCCAGCAGACTGGACAGCTCAGTGAAGGTGTACTTCATTGTTCCTGGGAGACAGGACTTCGGGCTTCCCGAAGGCTCTTGATTTCAGGAGGACTTGTCATAGCCTGGCTGTGGCCCTTCGACTCCAGTCTGTCTTCAACATAAAACCTCTGTAATGACAGAAGAGTCAGAAGTGCATCGCTGTGCACTCACCTTAATTACATCAGTTAAGACCAGCGTGAAAAATGGAGATGAAAAACGGAGTTTATGGGGTCAGGCTTGGGGCAGGGAGGAGGCCAAGATCTGAGATGCAAACTCAGAAATTTGTGAACTGAAACAACCTCTCACAGAGGGTCATAGTGGTGGGCATGTGATTTTTCTTTCCTTTCTCTGGCTTAAGAGTGTCCAGATATGTTGTTTATTTGCTAAAAAGAATCTCTCCTCTCCTCTCTGCTCACAGCAGAAATTAGAGAGCCCATTAAAAAGGTTTTCATTTTTGTGTGTGCATGTGTGAACATGTGCTGGTCATGATGTGCATGTGGAGGTCAGAAGTCAACTTGGCCAGAGTCTGTTCTCTCCTTCCACTGTGTGGGGTCCAAGGATTAAACTCAGGTTGTCACACTTGGTGGCAGGCACCTTTGCCTCCTGAGCCACCTCCCCAGCCAGAGACTAATTTTACTTAAGTAATCTACAAAGAAAATATATAAAACCTGAAATTGCTTTGTTGAGAAGAACCTCCAGAAATGATTAAAATGCTCCTGCACTTTCAAAGCAAGCTGGAACTGGTGACTAGGAATTTTTTTTTTTCAGCCTCAGTTTTAGAAGATGCCAAGTATGTTCTGGTTTTCAACAGCCCAAAATTAGAACACTCTAGGTCCTATGAAATATTTCAAGCCCCAAGAAATTCTAAAACATGACTGTAGGTTTTTGTTTGTGTGTTTGATTTTTCAACCCAGTTCCATACATAGGGGTAGGATCTTGTGAAGGATTTTTCCTCCAGAGAATGACTACAGCTTAGGTTAATTTACTAAAATGCTTCAATGAACTAAACTTTAAAATCACAACTACTTAGCTTATGTACTGTCATTTCACAGTTATGAAGAAGGAGTAGGTGTAATATTTAGCCATTTAATAGAAAATGAAAAGAAATGGCGCTCATGCATAATAGTTTGGCCTCACTAAAGGAAAGGGAGCTGGTTTTCTAATGTTGGTTGGTGGTGATTTGAGACTCTCCTTTAACTCATAGACCAAAGATATCAAAGATTTTTTTAGGTCCTTTCACATGCTAGCTAAGAACTCAACCTCTGAGCTATGGTGTTCTTGAAGCGGCTGTTTATGGACCCCACTGGTTGCTACTCTGCCTTTTTTGGGCTCTATTAATAAGCGAAGGAAAAGTGTAATATGTTGAGTGTCTTTTGTAAGAATAGACAGTTTTATTTCTCACCTGTGGAAATGAGATTTGATATCCTTGTGGATGCTCCATCTAATTGTATTCCTTTTGTTAAGCCTAAAAATTGTTCTGTTTGTAGCTGTGGGGGCCACTGCCGTGTATCCCATTGATCTGGTGAAGACCCGGATGCAAAACCAGCGTGGCACCGGCTCTGTGGTCGGGGAGCTGATGTACAAAAACAGTTTTGACTGTTTTAAGAAAGTGCTGCGTTATGAGGGTTTCTTTGGACTCTACCGAGGTGAGTGGGCAGATCTCAGCCGCTGAAGTAGGTGATTTTTCCGTCACCATCAGTAGCTGTAACTCACCTGTTATGAGACCAATTAGGGTCCCCCCCGCCCCCTTTGTACTTTTTCCTGTGTTGCGATCTTCTGGTGACTATCAATATTAGTCTACAAACAGGTGTTCCCTTCTCCTTCCTGCTGTTTTTAATTCTTGGGATCCAAATCCCGTGTATGTAAGAGTGCTCTTTGAGGGCACAGGCCAACAGAGATGTAGAGAGTTACTATACTAACACCAATTCCCCGTGAAATCGAAGCCAGGTGCTACTTGAAGGTGAGTTTACCCTCTATATACACGTTTCAATGGAAATTCCTTTTTTTTTTTTTTTTTTCCTTTTCCAAGGAGACCCGTGATAAGTCTTTTCCAGTTGGGCCATCTGAATTTTTAAAAGGCAGGGAAACCCTAGGGCCCTAAGCGCCAGCTGGCCCCTTCCCTAATGGCAGGCAGAGCAGAGCATTCCTCTCTCTCTCTCTCTCTCTCTCTCTCTCTCTCTCTCTCTCTCTCTCTCTCTCTCTCTCTCTCTCTCTCTCTCTCTCTCTCTCTCTCTCTCTCTCTCTCTCTCTCTCTCTCTCTCTCTCTCTCTCTCGGTGACTATTACTGAGCGCCCAGCTGTCACAGCCCCGGCTGCAGCCCCATGCAGAATTCTCCCCAGGCCCAAATGGGCTTTGTAGGAACTTGTCTTCTGGGAGAGCGGGTGGCTTTCATCTACATGTTTTCACATTAGAATTTAGGGTTCTTTTGCGAGGGAGATTAATATTTTAATCCCTTTGGGCGCCACTCGGAATTCTTTGAAACACTCTCCGCATGCTCTGGTCTTGGGCGGTTGTGTCATTTACTGTACCTGTTTGCTTGCATTCCCAGGCTGATTAATGCCCAGCTCCTTCTGAGCTCTGTGGAGCTGTTCAGCTCAGAGCTCTTCCTAGGAAAGAGAGACTGGAATTGAACAGACGGGCAGGAGAAGAAACACCTGTAGTTGGCATCGCCGTCTGGCATTTGAGTGGACACAGTTAGAGGCGAAGGCGGCCGTTTGCATATCTGTTGTGGGCACCGTGTGTGGAGTAAATAGGCTCAAATGCCCTGCTTCTGAAGCGAGTACAATGCAATTTGCTCAAATATTCGGAACGCTTTGGCTCTGCAAATCGCAGCTGCATGACTTGTACTGCAGGGGCAACAGTGGCCGCTGTCTCAGGGGCCCGGCGCTGGTGTGCAAAGACTTGTTTTAAATGGACTCAGCTCTTCGCACCTAGGTCTTAATGGGGGAATCACCGGCGGATGGCACTAAGCTTGTTTATTTCTTTGACATCTCCAATCTTTCATTATTGAATAATGACCTTTCTCTTAATTAGTGTGGCTTTAAGTTACAAAGGGTGCCTACAGAGAACCATTAGAAGGACTCTAGCCATGCCATGGATAGCCTTCTCAGTAGATAGATACTTCTAGAAGATTTTGTTTGGAAGCACTATCATATTAATGAAGAGGGTGCAATACTGCAAGCAGGGGAGGATGTTGTTGACTTTGGTGAGGATCTAAGCTGATAAAATGGGTCCTTTAAATGAGAGATTTTTGTATTACAGAGTGATTGTAGGACCCCTGCCTGGGAGCACAGTGATTGTTGAGATTGTCGTATATTGCTTAGAACTGGCCCATTATTCTGTCAGCTGATTGACAAAGTTGTTGACAGATTAGCTAAATTTCTTTTGCAGGCAGCAATGATAAAATGACACAAATCAGTACTTTATTAACATTCCACGAGCTTTAGGGAGGAAAGTTGTAAAACAAATACACATGCTGACACCGTCGTTCTGGAGCGAGGCTAGAAGTAATAGGGTCTGATGATGAGGAAGGAAGAAAGGTTAGACTGCCATCTGCTGATTTGTTCTTTTCCGTCAGTCTGCGGCCCGTAGAAGGTGTGCACAGGTTGTGTTGTCGTTGGTAATTCAGTTTGACTGACAGTAGCCGCTATGCACGACTATTTGCTGGCTCTCAACTCCCAGAAATCACTCCTTGGCACCTTCCAAGGAGGCTTGAGACAGAACAGCAAGGAAGCGTGCAGACACGATTACCACTCCCCCGGTTTTAAAGCCGTAAGATGTGTTTACTGCTAGCATCTTTAAAAAAAAAAAATGTATGCAAGAGAGAGAGAGAGAGAGAGAGAGAGAGAGAGAGAGAGAGAGAAAAGATGCCAACAACTTGGTAAACCTGCATGCTCTAGAAAGCTGAGCTCCACGGGCATCTCCAGATGGAGTTGTTTACTTATTACTGTTCTTTTCCAGTTCGTAGCCAGCCTGGGAAATGTAGCTTTCTAAGCATAATGATTTCTTTTGTTTTGAGAAGAATCTTTTAAAATGTCTTAAGCTTGACATATATTAGTAAATAAAAATGTAAGTGGCATATGTTTTCACTTATAGAAGATACAAACTGGTACTAAAAGCTGCATTTTTTTCTTTACAGTCTTAGCTTTCTTTAAAATAAATGCTGAATGCTGGGCTTCTCTGAAGAGAAGCTAATGGGAGCAGATAGTCAGTAGCAGCCACACACTGTCTGCAAGGAGTATCAGTCTGTAGTGAAACCTGGCTGTGTTGAAAGCACACTGCCCTGAGCTTCCCTGCAAGCCTAAGGCACTGGCTTCTGTAAACTGTCTGCGTGTGCTGCTGGGGACCCGGAGAAATTCAGTTCCGGAGTGGGAGAAAACTCAGAGGCTCCATTCTTTTCTTGCCTACTTTAGGGAAGCTGTTGGATAGAGGGGTTTTATTTACTTATGTATCTTTAAGGATGTTAAAGGAAAACATTCATAGCTTCAAAAGCATGACATTATATTTGACTGGTAAATTGTATATATGTGTGATTTATATATTTATATAATATATGGGATTTTAAAAAATATATTTAGGATTTTTTTTAGGATAATCCCTTTTCCCCATTTAGATGAAAACTTTGAGCTACTTGGTGGGTAACTTAGAGGAAAACGCTTCCTTGTTGGGCTTGTCCACTCACGTAAAAACATGATCCTCTCCTGTCCAGGTCTGATTCCACAGCTGATCGGAGTCGCACCAGAGAAGGCCATTAAGCTGACAGTAAGTTTCTTGTCACTGGTCTGATGTCACAAGTCAGTAAAGATTGTCGTGAAGCCAAAAGCAAGACAATGCTGGTGGGATAGGCACACTGTTAAGGGGCTTGAAAGGATTTTCACATTCATGTAGACAGACGTTTGGCAAAATCTGACTTTTAGCACGAGACAAGTGTTTTGATAATTTGGAAGTATGATGGTGTGCCAGCAGAGGAAGTGACAGGGAATTCTAATGAGCTGACCTTGTCTTTCTAATTAGGTTAATGATTTTGTCCGGGACAAATTTACCAAAAGAGATGGCTCCATCCCGCTGCCTGCAGAAATCCTCGCCGGAGGCTGTGTGAGTGTCAATCCTGAGTATTTCTTGTGGCAAATATATTTTTGCAAACTTTTACTACATTTTTATTTTGTGTGTGTGTGTGTGTGTGTGTGTGTGTGTGTGTGTGTGTGTGTGTGGTGCTTACCTTGGTGTTTGTGTGTGGTGACCAGAGGACAACTTTTAGGAGGGATTGAACTTAGGGCTGAAGGTTTGGCAGCAGACACCTTTACCTACTGAGCCACCTTGCTGGCCCAACATTTTCCTTTAACACAAAGAACTGCCTTGAGGGGCTGGAGAGCTGGCTCAGAGGTTAAGAGCACTGCTTGCTCTTCCAAAGGTCCTGCGTTCAGTTCCCGGCAACCACATGGTGCCTCACAACCATCTGTAATGAGATCTGGTGCCCTCTTCTGGCCTTCTGGCATACATGCAGGCAGAACACTATGCATTAATAAATAAATAAATCTTTAAAGAACTGCCTGAGAGGATTCTCATAGTAAGTGATGTTTTAAAGTGAGTGTATGTATGTGTAGACGACCTTGAGTGTCATCCTCGAGAAAACTGTCCACCTCCTTTGAGACAGAATCACTCGTTGGTTTGAAGCTCAGCGATTTAGGCTACTCTGGCTGGGAGTGAACCCTAGCGATCTTCCTGTTCCACCCCGGCTGTCACTGGGCTTCCCAGGCAGGCCACCACATTTGGTATTGTGTGGCTCGTGGGGGTGGAAAGCAGGTCCTCGGGCTTGTCTTGCTAACTGAACCTTCTCCCCGTTGTAATATCTGATTCCTTTTTTCTTTTAGGTTTTCCAGACAGGGTTTCTCTGTGTAGCCCTGGCTGTCCTGGAACTCATTTTGTAGACCAGGCTGGCCTCAAATTCAGAGAGATCCACCTGCCTCTGCCTCTTGAGTGCTGGGGTTAAAGGTGTGCGCCACCACACCCTGCTGGGTAATCTGATTTTGAGTATTATTATCACAAGCTTTGTTTCTTTTAAGCTCCTAAAGCTCTATCTTCTAGACTTTGAGATATATATATATATATATATA
This sequence comes from Onychomys torridus, assembly GCF_903995425.1. Classification (NCBI taxonomy): domain Eukaryota; kingdom Metazoa; phylum Chordata; class Mammalia; order Rodentia; family Cricetidae; genus Onychomys; species Onychomys torridus. The sequence continues at coordinate 48,191,288 of NC_050446.1, read as the reverse complement.
TATATATATATATATATATATATATAAAATTTTTATTTCATGTGTGTTTTGCTTGCATGCATGTAAGCGCACTATGTGGGTTCAGCGCCCCTAGTGGTCAGAGGGGGTTCCAGGTCACTTCCAGCTGGAGTTAGATGTTTGTGAGTCACCATGTGGATGCTAACAATTTAGCAAGTGCTCTTAACAGCTGAAGCAGCCCTCCAGCCCCCTCTAGGCTTCTTAAATTCTTAAGTTTTGTTTTTTTAAGTATCAAAGGGAAATGTAACAGCAGGGAGAGTGACGGTTCATTTTTCTCCCTGGAACTTTTAAGTGGGAGGGGGCTGGTTAATTGGTCCCTTCAGTTTTGTGTGTAGGGATGAGTGTGCCCTTGTAGTTTAATTAAGCTTCCTTATGGAGCTCCAAGGGGCAATAAAACCCTGTAACTATATTGTAGCCATTGGCAAAAATTCCCAAGCTGGAGATGGTGAGTGTAAATTCTTTTAGAGCTCAGATGCTCCTGTGTTGAAGGTGTAAGCATTGCATTGGATTTAGACCGGTTGACACATCTAAGTGTGTGTGGTCTGCCTCACAGGTGCTAATGTGATTTGCTTGGGACTTTCATGCTTCATTTTGGTCCTGAAAATGTTAATAACTTCTGGTTGAATTGGCCGGAGGTCTTGGCAAAAACCTTCTTACTTGCTTACGGAGCCTGAGATGATGAGGTCAATGACCTTAGAAGTTTTAATTCAGAGGAGATGTCCCTGGGGTCAGAGGGAACAGTTGCTCCAGGCTTCTCCATGATGAGGCTTGTCAGTGGACCCTTGCCTTGTGTGTGGGATGAGGCCAGGCTTGCATATTTACATATATGCCATGGCTGTGTGTGCTTTCTCACGAGAGAGACTTACTTGGCTCAATTTATCTTTTATGAAAGATAAGCCCCCTGTCTACATGTGTCCACTGAAGTATACTCTCCCCGCTTATATTGTAAGTAATGCTATAATAATTGTTTCACTTCTTTGCAAATGATAGATACATTGTATCGGTGGTTTTAGCTTCCTAACTCAGATTGACCACAGCATACACAGACCTGTCTGTAATCCCTGGAAAGCTAGGCATCTTTTGTGGTGGAGGGGTAATACATGCCTGTAATTCCTGAACTAGAGAAGGCTAATGCAGGAGAAACAGAATTTCAAAGTCATCTTTGGCTACATATGGGTTCAAGGCTAGCCTGGGCTATATGAGGCCCTGTGTTGTTGTTGTTGGTATTTTACTCTTTGGGGGGCCTGCCACCCAGCTCCCAAATAAATCACTCACAGAGGCTTATTAATATTTATGAATGCCTGGCTTTAGCTTGGATTATTTCTAGCCAACTTTACTTAACTTTAAATTATTCCAGCTACCTTTTGCCTCTGGGCTTTTCCTGTTCTCTTACTTCTGTAAATCTTATTCCGGGGCTGGCTGTATAGCTGGATGGCTGGTCCCTGGAGTCCTCCTCCTTCTCTGGCTACTTCCTTCTCTTCCCTCCCAGATTTCTCCTTCCATTTATTCTCTCTGCCTGCCAGCCCCGCCTATCCTTTCTCCTGCCTTGCTATTGGCCGTTCAGTTCTTTATTAGACCATCAGGTGTTTTACACAGGCACAGTAACACAGCTTCACGGAGTTAAACAAATGCAACATAAGCAAAAGTAACACACCTTAAAATAACATTCCCCAACAGCCCCTGTCTGGGAAATCAGAAAGAAACAAGAAGGTTGTACATTTCCTTTTCCACACAGCTAATGATTGCTGTGCTGTATAGAGGATTTGGGTCATAAATGGGCCTGTTCTCTTGTCTGCCTGTGACCTAGGTAGTTAAGCCATAGTCAGATATGTGACAACTTTGTTCTTCTAGGTGTGGACTCCTGTTTTCAGACGAAGTCTAAGATACCCTGAGGGTTGGCTGACACTGGATTTCTCCCTCAGATGTGATTTATTTCTGGATCTTAACCCTGATTGATGCTTGATTGGCTGATAGCAGGAGAAATAGTGTTGAACTCTGGGCAAAGAGGAAGGAAAATGTGCATTATTAAGTGGTGGTGGTATTCTTATTTTTATTTTATTTTTTTGAGACAGAGTCTCACAGCATAGCCCAGGCTGGCTTCAAACTCATGATGCTTCTTCTTTAGCTTCCCGAGTGGTGGGATTACAGGCACACATCGCTCACAGTGATTTTTCTACTGATGAACCATCATACTGCATCCCACTACTTCTCTCAAAAGTCAGTAAACAACACCAGAGAATAGGGTCTGAGACACAAGCCTCAGTTTGTAGACCAGCATGCACCTCCAGGTAGAGGATGATCCTGAATGAGGCCAATCAACAGTGTGAAAAGCAGTTTCGCAGGGACCTGATCTGGAGTCCACGCCTCCCTGGTGGTGATCAGATAATGTGTGTGTCCCTCCTGGTGTTTAGCTGAGTGCTGTTGCTCTGGTCACCACCAAGTGACTCACAGCTGCTCTTCCCCCAGCTACCCAGCTTTAAAACAGTACCTGGGTTACTCAGGAAGGACAGCTCTAACTGAGCCTGAAGCTCTTCCCAGCAAAGGGATTAGTGAGGGCCCAGGACTAGTTTCTTGTAGTCAGGAAGGAATACAGTTGCCATGAGACTAAGGTAAACATTTCAGATCGGCACGTGTGTGTTCTGCTGGTGAGTTTTCTTTGTTTTTGTTTTGAGACAGTGTCTCACCATACAGCCCTGGCTGGTCTGGAACTCTTTATGGAGACCAGGCTGGCCTCCACTCCAAGAGATCCACCTGCCTCTCCCTCTGAGTGCTGGGATTAAAGGTGTGACTCACCACATCTGACTTGCATATTTGTGTTTTTAATCAGGGTGTGTGTGTGTTATGTAAGGGTTCCAACCCAAGGCCCCACGTGAGGAAGCTGGACTCTACCGTAGCAACTTGCACTGGTGGAGAACAGAGGACAACTTGCCAGAGTCAGTTCTCTCCTTCTACCCTGTAGGTCTCAGGGAGAGCAGTCAGGTTGACTGGCCTGCCTGCAAGCTCCCTTACCCACTGAGCCGTCTTGCTAGCTCACTGTAGTCAGTTTTCAATCGTGTGTGGTAAGGCTGGGTATGGTGGCTCACACCAATCCCAGCTCTCAGGAGGCAGAGGCAGGATGATGACTTCTAGTTCAAGGCCACCCAAGGGTGTAAGACCTTGCCACACAAAATAAAAAAAGAAATATGGTATGTGCTACATGCAAAAACAAAAAACAAAAAAAAAAATGAAAAAAAAATCAAAATAAAACAAAAAAAAACAACCAACCAAAACAAAACCAAAAACCCATGCTGCATAGCTTAAAGCGTCGACTAAACCCCACTGTGATCCCATATGTGACATCTGGCAAGGATGGAATTCAAACCACGTCGATCTCCAAGTCCACAGTCTCTCACATTTGGAAGACGGGTCTGTTTTATTTCCTCTGTTCCTTTTTCTCACCATGCACCTGCTGTGTCTTTCAGGCAGATGTCATGGTTGGTGTTGGGGATCAAAATCAGGGGAGTTTATGCTTTACCTGAGCTGCGCCCCTCACCCTAAGATGACAGTAGCTTTACTGATGCCAAAGTCACTCTCTAATGCCCAGTCAATGTATCCAGTTCAGTAGCTTTTAGGATATTCACAGAGTATATGCAGCCAGCGTCACAATCAATGTTGGAACATTTCATCACTGTCCTCACCAAAACACACACACACACACACACACACACACACACACACAAACACACACACACTTGTTAACTATCACTTTTCTATCTTCTCACTTCACCCCCACATCCTAGGCAGCCATTAATAAACTCTTCCATAGACACCACTTCTGAATATTTCCTGTAAATGTAACCACATGGTATCTAACCTCTGGAGTCTGGCTTCTTTCCCATAGCATGATTTCAAGGTGCATTGATACTGTAGCATGGTCCCATGGGATTTAGAAGTATTCCTTTGACCCTGTATCCCTTCCGGCATCCTCTGTTACATATTTAATATCTGTTCTGAATGGGGTGAGATGTTTAGGTCATATGCCATTTATTAGCTGGATCTCTTGTATTTGTTACATATTTTTTAGGTTTTTGTTTTTGTTTGTTTGAGACAGGGTTTCTCTGTGTAGCCCTAGCTGTCCTGGAACTCACTCTGTAGACCAGACTGGCCTCAAACTCAGAGATCCACCAGCCTCTGCCTCCCGAGTGTTGGGATTAAAAGTGTGCACCACCACCACCACGCAGCACATTTTTAAAGTTTATCATTAAATTTATTTATTGCGCACACACTTGGAAGTCAGAGACAACTTCCAGGAGTTGTTTCTTTCCTTGCACCATGTGGATCCAGGGATTGAACGCCGATCATCAAGCTTGGCAGCAAGTGCCTTTACCTGCTGAGCCATCTCACAACCCCCAGTTTGCGGTTTTCTTGTGAAGGCCCAGAGCTAGAACTAGCTGAAGTCTGTCTTTCTCTACAAGCTGGCCTTGTACATCTTAAAGAGCAGTGGAAACAGCCCTTTTCTTCCATTCCCAGGAATCAGTATGATCTCAACTTCATGCTGCCAGCTTACATGTTCACATGCATACAAGTTAGACATCATTGTACATTTATGCCACATGTGAAGTATGATAGGTCCACAGGGATTTTTTACTTAGCTCATTCTGGCTGCTAATAACAAGATGCCAAAGACTGGGTAACAACGATCAGCAGAAATGTATTGCTCACAAGTTTGGGCTGTCTAAGATCAAGACACCATTCTCTTCACTGTGCTGATGGCTGGCTGGGTCTCAGTGGTAACCTGCTGCTCTACCTCCTGTGGAGGAAGGGACAAAGCGGTTGCCTTCATCTTCTGTAGCAAACCAATCAGTTTAAATCTAGGTAGCTGCATATTATTTTTAAAATCTATTTTATTTATTTATTTTTGGTTTTTGAGACAAGGTTTCTCTGTGTAGCCCTGGCTGTCCTGGAACCCACTCTGTAGACCAGGCTGGCCTCACAGAGGTCCATCTGCCTCTGTTTTCCTAGTGCTGGGATTAATGGCATGTGCCACCACTGCCTGGCTCTTTTTAAAAAAACAAACAAACTTGATCTATTTTATGTGTATCAGTGTTTTGTCTGCAGGTGGTCAAACTTGGGCAGGGGGTCTGGAAAGCGGCCACTGTTTCAGATGCCAGCTCTACTAACTAAATTCCAGAGTATCACTGATGCATTCCTGTGGCTGAGACTTCCAATGGGGTGTGTGGTGACATTCTTCCCCAGCTACTTGATTGCTCTTTGCAGGATGCAGCTAATCATGTTTTCATCGTAAGACACTTCGATTTAGAAAATCTTAGGTAAATTTTGACATAATTATAATCAAATAATGTATAGCAAATATTTTATGTTCCTAAGTGATTTAAGCCAAATGCAAATATTTTATGTTCACAAGTGATTTGGCATTTCTTTTAAAGAGCCAAATCATAGTGCTTTCAGATATAATTAACAGTTTTCTTATTGGGCATTTTGTTTTGTTTTGTTTTGTTTTGTTTTTTTTCTGTGTAATTTCATTGCTATTAATGACTACAGACTGCGTGTCGTCACAAATACAGGTGTATTTCCTCCATTGAGAAGTTACTATTTTTGTGGAACTGTATGTATTAAATAATTGTAGCAGGGCAGTGGTGGCACGCACCTTTAATCCGAGCACTCGGGAGGCAGAGCCAGGTGGATCTCTGTGAGTTTGAGGCCAGCCTGGGCTACAGAGTGAGTTCCAGGAAAGGCGCAAAGCTACACAGAGAAACCCTGTCTCGAAAAAAAATTTAAAAAAAAAAAAAAATTTGTATTTGCTGCAAGCAGAGTATTTTCCCTTTGGAAACTGTTCTGCTGCCCTGTGCAAATCGGTCCTAGCATAAGAAGCACCGGCTAAAGGGAGTGGTAGTGCCGGAGCCTTTATTCTACACATGGGTCCTCTTGTCCAACACGGAGTTTAAAAACAATGAATGCCTATTCTCAGGGCTTGTTTCTTTTGAAGTATTGTAAACACCCAAAGTTTCATTATATATATAATTTTTAATTAATTAATTAAACTTTTTTTTTTCCGAGACAGGGTTTCTCTGTGTGTAGCCTCAGCTGTCCTGGATCTCACTCTGTAGCTGGCCTGGAACTCACAGAGATCCTCCTGCCTCTGCCTCCCAAGAGCTGGCATTAAATTGTTTGTCACTATGTCCAGCCTGTGGACGTTTGTTTGCCTGTGTGTGTGTGTTCGTATACATGTGTGTTTGTGTGTGGCGTTGTAATGTGCATGTGAGTATGTCTCTGTGGTGTATACACGTGTGTGTACAGAGGCCAGCTGAGGACAGGGTCCCTCACTGAGTCTGGAGCTGGACTACTGACCAGTGAGCCCTGTAGATGTAACCGGCTTGTTAAATATGAAACACAGAACCAATTGCAGAGTTAAAAACCAAGAGGTCAGAGCAAGAGCGGAAAACCTTACCCTTCACTGCTTCTGTTGTCTTTCCTCTCGGCAAGAGACCTACTTCTGTGTGTCCTGTCTTTTTTATAGACTTTCTGTTCTGCTTTCTCATTGGTTGTAAACCCAGCCACATGACCTCCTCGTCACTGCCTGTTTGTACAGACCTCAAGGTCTCTATGGTTGGTATTGAGATTAAAGGTGTGTGTCTGCCATGCTGGCTGTGTCCTTGAACACACAGAGATCTGCCTGGCTCTGCCTCCCAAGTGCTGGGATTAAAGGCATGTGCCACCACTGCCCAACTTCTGCTCTGGCTTGCTCTGACCCCAAGGCAACTTTATTAACATACAAATAAAATCACGTTTCAATACAAATAAAATATCACTATAGAGCCCCAAGGAGCCTCCCGTCTCTGCCTGCTGCAGTGTCGGGACTCCAGCTATACAACCAAACCTGACTTTTTATACGGGTGCTGGGCGCTTAAACTCACGCCTTCATGTTTGCGGAGCAAGCATTCTTACCCACTAAGCCTTTCTAGCTCCGTCTGATATCTTATAATTTCTAAAAGGTTTCAGTGTTCCTAGATAATAATTTGCCTACATGAGCCTAGTCCTGTTGTAAAGTTTAAAAATATTAAGTAATTTCAAAAACAGGAACAAGCATTGTTGAACTGATAGAGAAGTTTTATGCTTTCAAATCCAGGGTACATAGGAGTGACCTGCTAGATGTGTGCCTTGCTACGGTGTCACTGTTCATGGTTGTCACATTCCCTTGCTGGGAGATCCATATTGGCAGTCCGCTTCTGTGTTCCAGGGTGTTGTTGGGTGCTCACCTTCAGTGCAGACAACTGTAGTTGGTTTGTTGGTTTGTTTGTTGTTTGTTTGTTTATTCTTTTGCTCTTGGGGGCCACCACCCAGCTCCCAAATAAATCACACGGAGGCTTATTCTTTTTTTTTTTTGTTTTGTTTTGTTTTTAATGAATGCTCAGCCTTAGCTTGGCTTGTTTCTTGCCAGCTTTTCTTAACTAATTATCCCATCTATGCCTCTGGGCTTTTATCTTTCTATATATCTTTCTTTATTTCTTACTCTGTGGCTTGCAGTGTAGCTAGGTGGTTGGTCCCTGGAGTCCTCCTCTCCTCCTCTCCTTGCTTTCTCATCCTCTCTTCTCAGATTTCTCCTCCTATTTATTCTCTCTGCCTGCCAGCCCCACCTGTCCTTTCTCCTCCCTACCCATCGACCATTCAGTTCTTTATTAGACCATCAGGTGTTTTAGACAGACACAGTAACACAGCTTCACAGAGTTAAACAAATGCAACATAAAAATGCAACACATCTTTGCATCATTAAACAAACATTCAACAGTACAAAAGAATATAACACATCTTTAACTAATTTTCCACAACAGACAGCAGTGAATGTGACTGTATGTGGAAAGTGTGTTGCCGGCTCCTTTCCTCAGTTGTACTGAAGAAGGCTTGTTATTTGTACCCCGAGAGATTTGGAGAAGTGTTGAAGGAGTACACAGCTTAGTCAACTAGTCTTCATTTCTAAGAGGATCAGAGGAGAGAAGAGAATCTCAAGAGAAGGGAGCTGGGGGTGGGCAGGCAGGATGTGTAATTCACCAGTGGGTAAAGTGTGAAAAGACAAGCTGGAGGTGGAGGTGTACGTCTTTGATCCCAGCACTCAGGAGGCAGAGGCAGGGAGATCCCTGATTTTGAGGCCAGCCTGGTCTACATAGAGTTCTAAGACAGCCAGGGCTACACAGTGAAAACCTGTCTCAAGAAAAAACAACCAGCCAAACAAACAAACCAACCAAAACCCACGAAAGGACTTTGTGTTTATTTAAACATAATGTTCATATTTAACATTTAGCACCTAAAGACCAGTTCACTGGTGGTGGTAAATCTGGGGGATTATAATAAAAATGTATAGCTCTTTTCTTTTTATCTTAATCTGCCTTAATTTAGAATAGAAAGCATGTTTCCCCAAATACAGTCTTTCCAACCATTATTTAAGAAAGCAATTTCAGGGAAATACTAAACTTTTCAATTGATTTGGTCCTTAATTCTAGCTACAGGAGTAATTACTTGGATTATCATTTGAACATAATTTGTCACCCAGCAATCCTTTTGAAAGTATTGTTTGCTTAGATTGAAACATTGAACAGCTCCCCTGTACCTGCAGTGCAGCAGATTATAAAAGAAACACAGGCAAATCAACATGTCAAATCGGACCAGTCCATCCTCGTTGGGGGACCTACATGCCTGCTAGTGATCTGTGCTGTGTCAAGACAAAGGGGATTAGTTCCCTGGGGCATTCAGGACACTCAGCTGCCCAGAGGAGAAAGGGAATCTGGGGCCGGTGTAGTGTTCAAAGTCATGAGTGTTGAAGGTCAGTCAGATTTACACCAGAGGCATTGATGTGTGGCCCCAGAGTGGTTAGGAGCCTCCCTGCTGTCCTTTGGAAGGAGTCAGGGAGGGTGCTAGGTTCAGGCAGATGTAGAGGAGTATGGGTGGAGCACTGAATGATGTTTGGACACCTGTAAAAGCACCCATCGAGGAGCACACTTCTTATTTTACAGGGATATGCGCTGCGGCTGAGTTACAACTGTGTGGTGATTATGATTATATGAATACCATTACAATTATGAATATTGTATGAATATAGTTTTGATTATAGAATATAAACAGCCTCAATTTAAGACAAACCCACACAAATGAGATTTCTTCGCTTTATGAAGGGAGATAATATATATTTTATTTATTCTTATAGTTATGTGATCGTGCACACATGCTCATCTTCATATTACAGAAACCCAAAAAGGAGCTGTAGCAATTATTTTAAACATTCTTTTTTTCACCCCTCCACTGCTTAGCAGATATCAGATGCAAACACACTCTGATTATTTAAAAATCAAATCTGTCACTCACCACCAGAGTGTGGAATGTGCCTTTGATCTGAGGGTGTTGCACTCTGGGTGACTCAGAGTTCTGTTTCCCTGCTCTGTCTTGAAGATTTTTTTCCCCTTGTTTTGTCTTGAAATGATACTAAGTTTGCCTTCCCAAATTCCTTCCTTTTTGGTGGGTGTTGCTGGGCCAAGGTCAGAGCTCTGTGCATGCTCACATACAGTGTAGAATTTGACCTGGAGCAGATAAATCTGACTCTAAAAGCACCTGTGTGGGGCTAACGTTGTATTCATTTTCTGCAAGTTGGCAGGCTGAAGACAGTGCTCTGTGGAGCATTCCCCTTCACCTAGAGTCCACCACCCCTTATATCTTCATTCGATTTTGTTTTCCAAATTGGGTTTATTGATTTTGCTGTTTTGAATATGCCTGAGGTTATCCTTGAAGGTCAGTTCTTAGAATCGGTCTTGACATTTCAAATAAAAATTAGCCTAAATCCAGCCATGGTGGCTCACATCCGTAATCCCAGCACTCTTCAGGCTGAGGCAGAAGAATTGCTGTGAGTCAGTTCCAGCCCAGTCTGGGCTACAGACTGAGTGAGACCTTGCCTCAGCTAAACATAAGCCTAAAGAGAGATTGACATGAGGGATCTTTGTGACATCTCCATGAGAACTTCTCACACTGAGCACAATGTGGGCCTCTCCTTCCCCAGTGTAAAGTGAAGGAATCTTCTGTGGCTTTTCCTTCCTGGACATCCCCGTCCAGCTCCGATGTGGGAAGAGCTTGTCTGTCTCCCTTGCTTGCAGGCTGGAGGCTCTCAGGTTATCTTCACCAACCCGCTGGAGATAGTGAAGATTCGCCTGCAGGTAGCTGGAGAAATCACCACGGGGCCCAGAGTCAGCGCTCTGAACGTGCTTCAGGACCTGGGGCTTTTTGGGCTGTACAAGGTGGGTTGACTTCTTTGACTAACTGAGGGGAGAAGCTGTGACACACAGAGTGAACAGGAAAGAATGCAGAAGCCAGCTGACACCCGCATCCCCAACATGAAAAGCACTCTTACCCAGCAGAGTGACCTATGGGATAGAAAACCCAAATGAAACCAGTACCCTTGGGTAAAGACAGTAGGATACACACATGAGTGCGCCTGTTGTGTGTGTGTGGGGGGGGGTGTTGTTTGTTTTTTTTTTCCAGAGCTGAGGACTGAATCCAGGGCTTTGGGCTTGCTAGGCAAGCGCTCTACCACTGGGCTAAATCCCCAACTCCCTGTTGTCATTTTTTAGCTCTTATGCATTCAGGACATCTCTTCCATAGAACAGCTGGCTTCAGGCTCTCGACCTTCCTCCCATGGGGCCTTTGAGAAGTTTCTGTGGTACTCTTTGGGTGGGTTTGGGACTGTGCCTACGCTCAGTCTGAATACTTTCTTCTGTTACCAGACCAGGAGGGGTTTCTCTAGTCTCAGTCATCTGACCATGGTTCAAAACAAAACAAAACAAACCCTGATAGCAGAATTGGACAGGATTTGAGTCTTTAAGAAGTTAAGTGGGAGGATTTGTCAATAATGAATTCCATTAAAAAACAACAACAGTTACTGTACTTTCACAAAACGCCAGTCAACAGAGTCCTCCCCTGCAGGTACACTTACCGCCGTCATTACAGATCAGATGTAATGGAGCAGAAGCCAGTATTTCGCCCTAAGTAGGAGAGTATTTCTTTCCTTTCCTTGCCCTGCTAGGAGGGGGATGCAGAAATTTCACCTCTATAGGGGATGGTGTTTCCACAGCATTGAATTTTTTTATGGATCCATAACTGCTGAAATGTGTAAACTTACCTCTGTAACTGCAAATTAGAAATTAGGAATGTCTAGATTAGAGGCATGCCGCCACAGGGTGCTCAGGAGCCCGGCTGCCAGGCACGTCTGTCTTTACAGAATGCCTCTACTCTGCTCCTCTCGCCCACCCTCTGCCGTCTGCCGAGATTCCCTAGGAGAGCAGAATGTATAAATATTGGTTTTGTCTGTATTACCCTGTAAGAGTCCTGGGATGTTTTTGTTGTTATAAAGACAGTCATTGGGGAACCCAGGGCTTGGGTGTAGCATTTGGCTAGTGAGGTAAAGCTTCAGGCCTGGGCTGGCATGGGTCACTGGCACTGCTGAAGAAGGTGTTCACTGCCGCCTCCATGGCCGGGACAGGCTGTCTTGAGTGGAACATGGGAATGAACAGGCGAGGCTTTCGGGTTCTTTTCCCTCTACTTTTCTTAGAATGGGCCCCTTCTCCATTACCTCTGGCATTCTGCCCGGCACTCCCAGGGCTTGGAACTGATTGAGATTGGTTGGGTAATTTGTTGGGTTTTTTGGGGGGGGGGGCATTTGGGATCTCAGTTTAATACCTCTCCTCTTTTCCCTTACACCTCATCCCCACTTAGGCGCCCCCCCCCCCCCCCCAGCAAAGCTGACAGGTCAAGCAACCTGGGGAGTTTGGGACTCCCTATGAATCCTAAGATGTTGCCTCACTTAGTGTACAGAAAGTTCCAGGTACACATGGCCAAGTTACAGAGACATACAGCAGAGTTCCCCTTGGAGTTAATATTGTACTGACTACACTTTTGGTGTGAATACCAGAACTAAATTTTCAAACCTGAAGTCTAGCACTTCTAGAAATGCTAGGAAGTTCTTCGTTGCCAGAGTGCTGCTGGGCTTAGCCTGCAGACCCAGTCTCCCTTTGAAAGGAGAGTGTGCTTTGCACCATGCGTGCTTGCTCTGTTCCTCTGTCCCCCACCTAATCCCCCCACGTCACTCCTAATGCTGTTTGAAGGACATCTCAGCTTGTCACGGGTCTGCTTCCCATGTGGACATTCAAACCCTGTTTACACACTGTTTTGCACTGTTTCCTCACATGTGACAGGGTGCCAAAGCCTGTTTCCTCCGAGACATTCCCTTCTCTGCAATCTATTTTCCTGTGTACGCTCACTGCAAACTCCTTTTGGCTGATGAGAATGGACGCGTGGGAGGCATCAATCTCCTGGCAGCTGGAGCCATAGCAGGTAACTGCAGACCTTTTTGACTCAAAGAATTCTCTTAAGAAGTATGGAGTCTCTGACTTTGCTCTTTAGTTCTGGACGTTATTGTTGGGATCTGACTTAGCTGGATATAGCTGCCTTTTCTCCTTTGTGGGATGTGCTGTGATTCTGATGAGAGTTAATTACATTTGCATAATGTGGATAAACAACTTAATGCAGCTTAGCAACTTGGAGCCAAATTGGATCTGCCCATCTAAATTGGGCTTTCATCATTAACACGGTTCTTAGCTTCCTGGGCTCCTGAAACCTTGGGTGCAGCCAGCTGAGGTGGAGAAGTTCTTGCCAGATCAGTTGCTCTGTTGACCCAGTGCTGATGTGCAGGCCCTGCCTGCCCTTGAACTTGTCCTGTAGGGCAGAGTGCTCCTCTTCCGGCTCAGTTCTCTCTTCTTGTTACCACAGCTCTTCATCAGACCAAAGCAGCGCCCCCGCCCCAAACTGCCCTCCGCCCTCAACTCCGATCTTCTTTCTGACTGTAGTTTGGCTAGGGGTTGCTTGAATTGTTTCCTTCTCTCTAGTAGGCTGAGTGCTTCTGAGGGCCCTGCCTTCCCCCGAGTGTCCAGCATAACAGTAGAGGCTCAGGACGAGGCAAGAGATGACGGATCACATGAAGATCTTCATCTGGTCTAAGACACCAGATTAGGCCCAGAGTCGAGTCCATCAGAAAGAGGAGCTTGGCAGTCAGGAAGGGGTCAAGACGCTCCTGTGTTACAGCAGAGGGGAGGGTTTGAACGTGTGTGTGTGTGTGTGTGTGTGTGTGTGTGTGTGTGTGTGTGTGTGTGTGTGTTCTTACTCTTGAGTTACCAGGGAACAGACTTGGAATAGAAGGGACCAACCAGGCATCCTTAGATGCAGCGACACACTGAAATGACAAGGAAAGAAAAAGGTCCATCTTCCTTCCCCACAGTCAGTAACAAACTGCACAGATCTGCCTTCCACAGCCAGTAATGAACTGCATAGATCTGCCTTCCCACAGTCAGTAACAAACTGCACAGATCTGCCTTCCCATAGCCAGTAACAAACTTCACAGATCTGCCTTCCCACAGCCAGTGATGAACTGCACAGATCTGCCTTCCCATAGCCAGTGATGAACTGCACAGATCTGCCTTCCACACAGTCAGTAACAAACTGCACAGATCTGCCTTCCACACAGTCAGTAACAATCTGCACAGATCTGCCTTCCCACAGCCAGTGATGAACTGCACAGATCTGCCTTCCACACAGCCCACAGTCAGTAACAAACTGCACAGATCTGCCTTCCCACAGCCAGTGATGAACTGCACAGATCTGCCTTCCACAGCCAGTGATGAACTGCACAGATCTGCCTTCCACAGCCAGTGATGAACTGCACAGATCTGCCTTCCACATAGCCAGTGAACTGCACAGATCTGCCTTCCCACAGTCAGTAACAAACTGCACAGATCTGCCTTCCCACAGCCAGTAATGAACTGCACAGATCTGCCTTCCCACAGTCAGTAACGAACTGCACAGATCTGCCTTCCCACAGCCAGTGATGAACTGCACAGATCTGCCTTCCCACAGTCAGTGATGAACTGCACAGATCTGCCTTCCCACAGCCAGTGATGAACTGCACAGATCTGCCTTCCACACAGCCAGTAATGAACTGCACAGATCTGCCTTCCCACAGCCAGTGATGAACTGCACAGATCTGCCTTCCACACAGCCAGTGATGAACCCGCACAGATCTGCCTTCCCACAGCCAGTAATGAACCCGCACAGAACCTAGCATGGCCAGGACTATGCTCCTGGTTCCTGCTTGGGTCTTTTTTTTTTTTTTAATTTATTTTTTATTTTTTTTCTATTTATTGACATGTGGGAAGCAGAGACAGGCAGAGCTCTAGCCTGGTTTACATAGTGACTAGTTCCAGGATAGCCAGAGTTGCATAGTGAGACCCTGTCTCAAAATAAATCAAAATCAAAAAAGGATTAATTTATTTTTATGTGTGTGTTGGCCTGCATGTATGTATCGCACATACATGCCTGTTGCTGGAGAAGGCCAGGAGAGGGCATCAGATCCCCAGGAACTGGAGTTACAGACAGTTGTGTGCTGCCATGTGGGTGCTGAGAATCAAACCCAGGTCCTCTAGGAGAGCAGCCAGTGCTCTTAACCATGGAGCCACCTCCCCAGCCTCCCCGCTTGCCTCTTAATTGCTAGGTTGCCCTCTTCTTCTGTTTGGTGTTTTAGATTAGGAGTCCTGGGTTCTGAGAATATTACAATGAGTACATTGTTCTTGCTTCTGATGACAAGGGACAACTTGCTTTAAAAAATAAACAACAACAACAAACCCCACAAAACCAGGCCTTTGAGCCCTCTTCTGGGGTCCAGCACATGCTTTGGCCTCTGGCATGTGTGATCTTGGTTAGGAGAATGAGAACTCTGGTCAGGCTGGCATAAGTGCCCCGGCTCCTTTCCTGTACTCACCAGACTGTCACGCAGGGGGCAGCATTTTCCCATCCAACTTTTCCTTGTGTTTACCAATCAGCAGCAAAACCAGCCAGGGAAGTCCGTCTACTCGCTCACAGACAGGCATTGCCAGTGGGCGACAGAACCATGTGAGCAGTTCCCAGTCACACCTGCTTCTTTCTTGTAGACATCTGCCGGTTTCTAGAAAGAGGAGAGTTTTTCTAATTATTTTTTTTTTTAAGATGTATTTATTTATCGTGTATACAGTGTTCTGTTTGCATGTATCCCTGTAAGCCAGAAGAGGGCGCCAGATCTCATTATAGATGGTTGTGAGCCACCATGTGGTTGCTGGGAATTGAACTCAGGACCTCTGGAAGAACAGCCAGTGTTCTTAACATCTGAGCCATCTCTCCAGCCCAGTTTTTCTAATTATTACGAGTCAAGCTTTGCTAGCAGGTCCTGAGAGCGTCTGGAGGGCCGCCTCAGAAGGCAGGCAATTTACCTGCTTCTGTCTGAATAGGGTGCTGGGCAGATCTGAGGGGAGTACTGGTATCATTCTCTAAACAGATCCCCTTCAGGGCCACCGGCTCCATTCACTGAGTGACGAGACCGTGATATTTAGGCCAAATTGAATTCCTCCACCCCCCCCCCCCCCCAGGTCATGCTGTTCCTTCAAGGTCTGTTCTGTTTTATGAACTAAAGCTATGCTTGAGAAATGCATCTTCTATGTCCTGCTGCTGCTCTCAGGTGACCCCAGGGAGCTGAGGCACAGGGGAGGAAGAGGAGCCTTTAGCTGCTCATTCCCCTGCTGCTCTTTAACGGATGCCTGACGTGCTTTCACTCAGGTTGTAGTGACTTCTGTCACGTGAGCAGATCTGAAGGGAGGATTCAAATTCAAACTGGCCAGTGCTTGATGCTTTTGACACTCACCCCATAGTGTGTGGTTGGCAAGAATCAGCCAAGACCAGTACGGTTTGGTGCCTCATACATTCTGTGGCTCCTTACGTCCATGTCATCTCATACATTATACATGAAAATACTTTCACCTTATTTAAAGAGGGGAAAATATAAAAAGTAGTTGAAACTGGAAAGGGAGCAAGGGAATTGTCCCATCACTGTTATTGTATCTCTCTCTGCTCATCGTTCGTTGGGATGGTGCAATCAAGAGAGATTTCCTATATTCAGAAAGAAAAACAAAACATTTTCTCCCTGATTCTGCTGAAGCAACTAGCAGGCTCCTCAACGCTCTCTTTTCCACTTATGCCTGGGTGTCTGTTTACTGTAACCTTGGGGTTACAGTTGTGGAATTGTCTGGTTGGATGTATTATGGTGGTAATTTGTGCCCTAACACATACAGCTTGCCTGGAAATCAGAGTGTGGAGCTAGCCACTAGTTAACCGTAGAGGCCAGGCAGTGGTGGCACACCCCTTTAATCTCAGTACTTGGGAGGCACACCCCTTTAATCCCAGCGCTAGGGAGGTGGAGACAGGCAGTGCTCTGGCTGGGCGGAGAGAGGACTAGAAGGCGGGAGGAGACAGGAGCTCAGCCCTTTCAGTCTGACGATTCCTAGAGATAAATTCCAGAGGCTACCTGTGCGGCTTCTCCAATCTCCAGGCAAGCTTTATTTTGTTAGGACACAAACAAAGCATCGCCACCATGTATGACGCCCTTACATGAATGAAATGTGGCTTTCTCCTCAAAGGTGTGCCTGCTGCCTCTCTGGTGACCCCTGCTGATGTGATCAAGACAAGACTGCAAGTGGCCGCCCGGGCTGGCCAGACCACATATAGCGGGGTCATTGACTGTTTCCGGAAGATTCTCCGGGAAGAAGGGCCGTCCGCATTCTGGAAAGGGACCGCAGGTAGATGCTGGGGGTCCTCCAGAGGGGCCGCCCGGCGTTCACGCCCTGCCCCGTCACTCAGCCGCAGGTGCTAAGCCCCTCCCCGCCTGTCTTTTCCAGCTCGTGTCTTCCGGTCTTCCCCTCAGTTTGGAGTTACTCTGGTCACCTATGAACTTCTGCAGCGGTGGTTTTACATTGACTTTGGAGGCCTGTGAGTGCATCTGCTTCCCCTGATAAAGACCCAAACCTGTGCTTGTTCTGGTTACGAAGCCTCGTTGGGAATGCCGAGAAAATGGAGGCAGCAGAGTCCTTTAAAACCATAAACGTTCCCATGTTAGGGTCGGGCCTTATCAGAGTGACTCAGTAGACAGTATTCCACAACTGTTTGGGAACATTTTAGGGAGGCATCGGATTAAAATGCCATGTGAATAAATTTTTTTTTTTTTTTTTTTTTTTTTTTTTTTTTAGTGAGATTATGTCATTATTAGTTGGATTGTTTAATATGGCCTGGAAACAATCCAGTGGGCAGTAGTCACACTCCAGAGATGACAGCTCATCATTCCCCATCCTTTCCTACCTAGATCTTCCTACCGCTAGTTCACACACACGTTTCAAAGGGAAGCCATTGGTGTCAGCCCCAGACTGAGCTGCTCCGAGCTCAGCACTCAGAGCTTACCCTGGGAGAAGAGCAATTGCTTGTTGAGTCTGCGGGGAAGCGGCACCCAAAGCAAGCAAGCAAGCAGTTAGTAGCGGTTGACAGAGGGCCAAGTACCGTTCAGAGTCTTTATCTCTTAAGCCTGGGAGCCTCAGTGGGGAAAGCCGGCGAACCAAGTCCTGGTTCATAGAAAAGAGGCAGGAACAGCAGTTTATCATCCCATTGTACAGATGCTGACATTGGCCTTTCTGTACTCTCAGAGACTGCAGAAGCCAGAACTAAGTCTGTTTCTTATTTAGTGAGAAGCTTCACGAGCCCACTAGTTATGAAGCTCTTAAATTATATCAATTTCTATACCTTTATGATAGATTCCATGCATGTTTCCTGCATACAATTTGAAAATTGAGAGAAGTCTACACATAGCCAGTTTCCCAAAGACTATTAGTAACTGAGTGTATTTATTTCCTCCTGAGTCCCAGAGTCTGCTCATGCATGTGTGTAAGCACCGAAGGTGGGCCATTTGTTTTCTGTATGAGATATGTGAAAGCAATGTTGTGGTGAGGCTAGAAATAACGACAGAAGAGGTGGCATGGGGAGCTGAGAGAGCCTTCTTGGTGGCGTGTGGGTGCCACTGACCGTGCCCAATGTCAGCTGCCTTCACCAGCCCTGAGCTCACTCTCCTTTTTCCTGTCCACAGCAAACCTTCGGGCTCAGACCCAACACCGAAGTCACGCATCGCAGACCTCCCTCCTGCCAACCCTGATCACATTGGTGGCTACAGACTGGCCACAGCCACTTTTGCTGGCATTGAAAACAAGTTTGGCCTTTACCTCCCCAAGTTTAAGTCTCCTAGTGTAGCCGTGGCTCAGCCCAAGGCGGCGACTGCAGCTCAGTGACGTGGAACTGCAGACTGGGGCCCAGGAGAACGGCCGGTACCGTGTCCAGTCAGCTGCATGGTACTGTCTGTGCTGGGGTCAACCACTTTCTGTGCGACCTATACCTGTATTGTTCATAAATTGATCGTATGCCCAGGGGGAACCACAGTGCAGTTCCAAGCTTTAGTCTTATTTGTTGAAATGTTTTCTGAGCCTTGGCATGAATCCCGTGTTCTAGACTCTGCTTCGCAAGCTTGTACCTACAGTGACTGTACATATTGTACATCTTTGTACAGAGACACCTTGGCACCTCATCCCAACAAATCACATTTGTAGAAATGTAACGCAGTTCTGAGTGGCTTGAACTGTACAGAATGTTTTGAAAGTGTTTTATTAAGAATCATGTAAGAATAAATGTACTAAAAGTTAAATTCATTCTCCTCTTGGGGACTTACAGAGAAGTCAAGCTTCAGTGTCGAATGTGTCTGATTTCAGTTTGTTTCCCGCCCTGGAACAGGAAGGTATTTGCTCGTAAAAGGCAGAGCAAAGAGATGCTTTGAAAAGGTGCATGCCCATGGATGCCGGAGGACCAGCTGGTGACTAGCGTGTGCTGGTGTGTTTCCAGTTGTGTGTAGCAGCGTGTAATCTTTCTGACAACCGGAAGTGGCTGCTCGTGTCTTCGAACACGAGGAAACAGGACAGGCTCGCTGGGCTCCCGTAGTTCTCCTTTCCTCCTGTGCAGCGAGGTAAAGGGCCAAGACGTTGAAAGAGTCAAGTCTGGAAGTTTCCCTCCACATGGTATGATACGAATCAAAAATAAACGCACACCAAAATGTCCGCATGGAGTCGGTTTCCTTCCTCAGTCATGGTGCTTTTGTCTGCTTTGCTGACTCCACGTGACCCAGGATTGAGTCTGTGCCCTCCTACCTTAGGAATGTGAACTTTGGAGTGAGGGATAAGGGAAGGAGGAGAGCCCCTAGGTGGTGATCTTGTGGGTCTAGGTCCTCACAGGGAGTCCAGATGGAGCCGACTCCCTCAGAAGGTCTCTCACCTGGGGCCCACTTACTCATTAGCGGTTGCTTCCAAGCTCAGCTATACTTTGCTATGGCTGTTACTTGACCAGTGGCGACATCAGGACTGAGTTACTTTAGCAAAGTGCTCTGGGAAAACGCGGCTGTGGCCATTGACCAGGATGTGAGGATGTATACAGATGTATGTGTGA
Source organism: Onychomys torridus (assembly GCF_903995425.1). Taxonomy (NCBI): domain Eukaryota; kingdom Metazoa; phylum Chordata; class Mammalia; order Rodentia; family Cricetidae; genus Onychomys; species Onychomys torridus. The sequence continues at coordinate 48,171,854 of NC_050446.1, read as the reverse complement.
TTAAGGACGAACCTGGAGAAGGACCAGCAAGTCACCCGGTGCCCTGCACAACACTCATCAGCTGGTGGCTCACAGCCCTTATCCACAACTCTGAGCTCTCTTGAAGCCCTGGAAAAGCAGGTGCTCTCTCTCTCTCTCTCTCTGAGACAGGATTTCTTTTTTTTTTTTTTTTTTAAGATTTATTTATTTATTATGTATGGTGTTCTGTTTTCATGTATGCTTGCAGGCCAGAAGAGGGCACCAGATCTCATTATGGATGGTTGTGAGCTACCATGTGGTTGCTGGGAACTGAACTCAGGACCTCTGGAAGAACAGCCAGTGCTCTTAACCGCTGAGCCATCTCCCCAGTCTGAGACAGGATTTCTATGTGTAGTCCTGGCTGTCCTGGAACTGGCTCTGTAGACCAGGGTGGCCTTGAAATCACAGATCCTCCTGCCTCTGCCTACCAAGTGTTAGGACAAAAGGCATGTGCCACCACACTTGACTGAAAGCAGGCTATTTCTAAATGTGTTAGATTCGTCTCTTTAGACCTGAACATACAGGATAATCACTCTCGCTATGCTTGTTAGAACTATACAAGAAGTCCCCGGATATGAAATTACATAAATGTGTGTATAGAGGAAGATGACAGAGGGTCCTCACTGCCTTCTCTCAACCACCACTTCCTGTCACTCCTTGTTGATAGGTTAGAGCCTGAATTTGTGATCCGTTTTCCAGACATCTGCATATGTACATATTTGCATCTTTAAAACCAGAGTTATGCAATGTGTGGGTGATTCTGTGGCTTGCTTTCTTCCTGTGTCTCTGAGATGTTTCCACATCGGCTTATAAAAATGTATCCTGTTTCTGGTAGCTGCATAGTAGTAGTTCACTGTATGGATTATGGAGCCTTTAGTCATTTTATTATTATGAACAACACTGGAGTTTGAGAACATTTTTTGTGTGCATGTCGTGAGCTGCTATTAGTATTTCATCAGGAGAGTACTAAGTCACGAAACAGATGACTTTCATATTCTCTCTGTCCCTGTCCCTGTCTCTCTCTCTCTCTCTCTCTCTCTCTCTCTCTCTCTCTCTCTCTCCTTTTTTTCCAAGACAGGGTTTCTCTGTAGTTTTGGTGCCTTTCCTGGATCTTGCTCTGTAGCCCAGGCTGGCCTTGAACTCACAGAGATTTGCCTGGCTCTGCCTCCTGAGTGCTGGGATTAAAGGCGTGCACCACCACCACCACCACCACCACCACCACCACCACAACCCGGCTGACTTTCCTATTTTTTATACCTCTTGCCACACTGCTCTTCACAAAAGTCTTAGTTCCCTTCTCTCAGGGTGCATAGGCGATCGCCCGTTTTGTAGGCGGGTCATACGCAGTGGTCACTGTTCGGTTTCATTTTTCTAATTCCTAATGGGCTTGAATAAATGTCTTTTTAGTCTATTTGCTTTGGTTTTTTGAGACTCACTCTTGTTACCTCAGAGTCTGGGAACTCCCTATGTAGATCGGGCTAGCTTCAGCAACTTTTTGTCTCCCTTCCCTCCCGGGTGCTGGGATTGCAGGTGTGGGTGGCCCCGTCTGCTGTCTTCTCATTTTTTGCTGGTCATCTGTATATTTTCTTCTTGTGAAATATACAGAATGCATATGAAGCATCTGTATGCACATACACACAGAAACATGTACATGCCTATGTTCAATGGCACCCATGTGGTGGACCAGGACAAGAAATAGAACACACCTAACACCCCAGAAGTTACCCACCCACCCTCTCCACCCTTTCTCCCTTCACCCCATCCCTGCCAACCATTTCCCCATTTCTCTGTAGTGTCACTGCTTATATTTACATCCCTAAATACCATTGTCTCCTTCCCTTTTATATCTGCTATTGTAGTTCAGGCTGGCATCCACTTGTGATGCTCCTGCATCAGCCTCCACAGCACTAAGATTGGAGGTCTGGACACTAAGCCTGGCTTTTATCTTTTATACATTCATATATATATATATATATATATATATATATATATATATAGAGAGAGAGAGAGAGAGAGAGAGAGAGAGAGTGTGTGTGTGTGTGTGTGTGTGTGTGTGTGTGTGTGTTGTGTGTGTGGTGTGTGTGTGTGTGTGTGTCTGTGTGTGTCTGTGTGTGTGTCTGTGTGTGTGTGTGTGTGTCTGTGTGTGTGTGTGTATCTGTGTGTGTGTCTGTGTCTGTGTGTGTGTATCTGTGTGTGTCTGTGTGTGTGTGTGTGTGTGTGTGTGTGTCTGTGTGTGTGTCTGTGTGTGTGTCTGTGTGTGTGTGTCTGTGTGTGTGTGTGTGTGTGTGTGTGTGTGTGTGTGTGTGTGTGTGTGTGTGTGTGTGTGTGTGTGTGTGTGTGTGTGTGTGTATCTGTGTGTGTGTCTGTGTGTGTGTCTGTGTGTGTGTGTGTCTGTGTGTGTATCTGTGTGTGTGTCTGTGTGTGTGTGTGTGTCTGTGTGTGTGTCTGTGTGTGTGTCTGTGTGTGTGTGTGTGTCTGTGTGTGTGTATCTGTGTGTGTCTGTGTGTGTGTGTGTGTGTGTGTGTGTGTGTGTGTGTACCGTGTGCAGGGTGCAGGTGCCATAGCACATGTGGAGGTGAGAGGACAGCGAGGACAGCTATTGAGAATCCGTTCTCTCCCTCTTCCATGTGGGATCTGGAGATCTGAACTCAGGTCGTCAGGCTTGTTCAGCAGGAGCTTTTACCCACTACAGGGTTTATTACTCTTCACTAAGTCCCACCAAACTGTTCCCAAAGATTCTTGTACTAAGTTACGTTCTCCTCAGGTGTTTTGATTTATTTATATTACTACTGTTATTATCATCTTACTGAAAATGGCAAGTAAATATCATGGTAGGGTTTTTTTTTTTAATAATTAATTAATTAGAGACAAAGTCTCACTACATGGACCAGGCTGGCCTTGAACTCTCAGATATCAGCTTGCCTCTGCCTCCTGAGTGCTGGGGTTAAAGGTGTGCACTGCCAGGCCTGGCTGTATAGTGGTTTTAATTAGCCTTCTCCTGACATGTTGCCCACTTGGAGTCCATCTTTGCTGAAAGTATATGTTAAAACCTTTGCCCAGCCTCATGAATTGGCAAGCTGTTATTTTATTTTTCCTTCCTTTTCCTTTAAAGATTTATCCTCTCTCCTGAACAACCTTTGCTGTTTGTGTGTGTGTGTGTGTGTGTGTGTGTGTGTGTGTGTGTGTGTGTGTAAGAGAGAGAGAGAGAGAGAGAGAGAGAGAGCACACATATATGCTGGTGCCCCCAGAGGTTGGAAAGTGTCAGATCTTCTGGAGCTGGAGTTACAGGTGGTTGTGAACTGCCCAACTTGAGTGCTGGGAACCAAACCTGGCTCCTCTATTAAGGCAGAAAGATCTTTTAATTGAGGAACCATCACTCCAGCCCTATGATATCCTTCATCTATTTTGGATACTACTGTGAGTTTGTTTTACATAACGTTTTCCTACTTTGTGCCTTGTCTTTTTATGATGGTTTTGATATATTAACATTTTAATTTTAATATGTTCAAATGTATTGGTATTTTTCTTATGGCTAGCTTATTAAGCATCTCATTTAAACATTATTCTTTTATTGTTCTGGGCATATTGCTCAATGATAGCATGCTTGCCTAGCATTCACAAGACTCTGGGTTCATTCCCCAGAACCACTAACAAACAAAAACAAAAATAAAACTTCTAGGTAAAAATAATGAACAGAGATTTTCTTGTTATACACTTTGGAGTGTTGCCTTTCACACTCAGGTTTCATTCAGTTTGGAACTGCCTTTGTGTCTCTGGCAATGTGGGGTAGATCTTTGTTTTTCTGAATGGCCTGTCATTTCCCAGCTGCTCCGAAGCCTTCTCGCGGCTATTTACTAAGAACCAGCGAGTGTCTCACGGGCTCTGGGCTCCTTGTCTCTCCCCATGCTGGTGCACTCTCTTCTTACTCTGTCTGTTAATTTCTGTCTCTGGTATGGTACACACCCCTGATACACAATATCATTCTGCTTCCCCTGATGTTTGAGAGCTATGATTCCTTCTGGTTCCTTGCTTGTCTATGTATATGTTATCAGCTTACCAAAAAGCATTCAAAAAAACACTGAAATGAATCTGTAAGCTGCTTTGGAAGAATTTGTGTCATTATAATGGGGGCTTCTGATCCAGGAACATACTATATCTCTACTTAAATATTTTTCATGTCTGAATAAAAATTTATACTCACCAAAGGGGTCTTGTACATCTCTTGTTATATGTGTCTTTAGGAACCTCATGCATTTGGATGCTATAGCCAGTCTCTCTCTCTCTCTCTCTCTCTCTCTCTCTCTCTCTCTCTCTCTGTGTGTGTGTGTGTGTGTGTGTGTGTGTGTGTGATATTAGGGGTTCAGTACAAGGTATGGTAGGCAGGCCCTCCTCTCCCATTCACATATATTCCTAGCCTGAGTTTTTGAGCCAGGGTCTCACTGTGTAGCCTGGACTGGCTCTGCTCTCACTCAGGTTGATTCGGCATCTCAAGTTCTGGGAACTGTAAAAGAACACCACGGTGGCCATCACAAGTTAGGTCTTAAAAATCTTAATTCTGCCAAGCAAGAATCAAGGATTCTACATTATAGTTATTAAAAATTTCAAATCCATAGAAAAGGTTAAAAGAGAAAAATTAATTCTTTCAAACAAACTTTCTAACCCAAACTGGGTCCACTTATATGATCTTACTTCTACTTCATAAACAGGTTTTTGCTGAGCCATTGAAAAGTCACATGGAGACCCTTGTACTTCACACCTGGTTTAGTGTCCATGTGCATCTGTCCTAAGGAATCTCTCTCTCTCTCTCTCTCTCTCTCTCTCTCTCTCTCTCTCTCTCTCTCTCTCGCTGTCGTGGAACTCACTCTGTAGACCAGGCTGGCTGCAAACTCACAGAGATCCGCCTGCCTCTGCCTCCTGAGTGCTGGGATTAAAGGTGTGCACTACCACCGCCTGGCAAGGAAATATTGTGAGCCATCTGTAACTCAGGTTCTAGGCGATCAGGAGCTCTTTTGATCTACACAGGCACCAGGCACACGTACAGTACATTAAGTGCAGGCTAAACACTCATACGCATAAACAAAATCTTCTTAAAAAAAACCAAACAGTGAAGCTATGATATCTGATAATCAATATAACTCAAACTTCCCCAACCATTCCGGAAGTGCCATTGTGTTTCTGACCCAAGAGCCAATCAGAATGGCTGCATTGGGCTCGGTGGTCAGACAGTTTTGGCTGTGACTCTGGTATAGTCTGGTCATTTTGATAACACTATGGGCCAGTTGTCTAGCAGAATGCCTAGTGTTTGTCATTTCCGTGGTTCTTCTCCCGGGTATCACCTAAACTCTCTCCGGTCTAGCCATGCAGTTTTCTTTTTAACAGCTTTACTTTGAAGTAGTCTTTTTTTTTTTTTTCCTTTCAATTTATACTTACTGATTGTGTGTATGTTTGTGGGCATGCATGTATCACAGTGTGCCTGCAGAGGGCAGAGAACAGTTTGTAGGAATTTGTTCTCTTTTCTCCATATGGATGCCAGGGGTGGAGCTCAGGGGGTCAGCCCTGTGGCAAGTGCCTTTACCTGCTGAGCCCTCTCTCCGGCACTGATGTGGTCTCCATAGAGCTACATTACCAGCATCACCATCCAATTTCCATAAATTCCCATTACTCTCTAAAATGTAAAATAGCATTTTCTATTCACACCAGTAATGGGCGTGTTTCTCTGCAGGCCATCAACAACACTCCAGCTTTGCTTGTGACTGTGCCGGGTGTGACGGGATCCCACATTATATCTTGATTTGCATGTCCCTAATGACGATCGTCTTTTCATGCACCACAAACGTGTGCTCTTCCATTATGTAACCTGTGTCTAAACTGTAGCCTACTGTGTCTTGTCACCGTGGTGTGTAGTTCCAGACATTCCAGATGTTGAATCCTTGATCATGTTTGCGGCTCTTCTCTTCCAGTCTGTTTCCTGGGTCTATCTTCTGAAGCATGAAAGTTAAACGTTTTTAAGTTCAGTCCTTCTTCCTTTAAAATTTTATTACAATTTATTACAATCTGTTAGTTTGTGGGGGAGGGCACGAGCATGTTGTGCAACGTGTCAAAGGACAGCTTGCAGGAGTTGGTTCTCTCGGTCTACCATGTGGGCCCTGGGACCGATCTCAGGTCGCCAGGCTTGCTGGTAAGCTCCCATGGCTTATACTAAAGTCATGAGGCTTTTTCTCTTGTATTTTCTTTGAAAAATTTTGTAGCTTGGTTCTTACAATTAGATATATGACTTTCCTTCTTTCTTCCTTTCATTCATTCATTCTTTCTTCCTCCTTCCTTTATCATTATTATTATTTTATTAAGTTTTAATGTTGCCCTGTCTGTCCTGGAATGTACTGTGTTGACCAGGCAAAGCTGGCCTTGAACTCAGAGAGATCTACCTACTTTTCCTTCCCAAGCGCTGTGATTAAAGGTCTATGTGACTATGTCTCGTTAATGACTCTGTGAGCTCATGTGTGTGTGTGTGTGTGTGTGTGTGTGTGTGTGTGTGTGTGTGTGTGAAGTGAGAAGCTACATTCATTTCCATGTGACATGAAGTTGTTTCTCCATTTTCTTGTGCTTAAATTGACCATGCCTGGGGGGGATTGACGTCTAGATTCTCATTCATCTCTACCACTCTATGGACACCAACATCACCATCTCGATGACTGCAACACCAAATTCAGCTTTGAAATAGGGAGGGAGGTATAAATAATCCAGCTTAGTTCTTTTTCAAAATTGTTTTGGCTATGTTGGATTTTTTGCCATTTGTGTATAATATTTAAGATTAACTTGCCAGCTTTTAGAAAAAGATTTTATGTGAATGTTTGCATGTCTCTGTGTGTGTAGGTCATGTATGTGCAGGTACCCACAGAGGCCGGAACAAGATATTGGATCCCATAGAGTGGCTTACAGGCAGTTGTGAGATGTCTGATGTGGGTGCTGGGAACCAAATTTGGATCCTTTGGAAGAGCAGTGGAAGCTCTTAACCACTGAGCCATCTCTCCAGCCCCATCTTGTGAGTTCTTTTTAAAATGTTTTTTCTTTTTATTATTTTATATAAATGTGTATATATTTGGCTTATTGAGACAGGGTTTCTCTGTGTAGTCCTGGCTGTCCTGGAACTCACTCTGTAGACAAGGCTGGCCTCAAACTCAAGAGATCCACTTGCCTCTGCTTCCTGAGTGCTAGAATTAAAGGTGTGCACCACCACTGCCCTGCTTATTATTATTATTTTTCCAGAGCTGAGAACCAAACCCAGGGCCTTGTGCTTGCTAGGCAAGTGTTCTACCACTGAGCTAAATCCCCAACCCCTATTATTATTTTTTAACCAAGCTGTTTTAACAGGGATCTTGTTGAATCCTTAGAGGTCATTTGAGTAGAATTGCAGTCCTAGCATGTTTGAGTCTTTCCAGTCCACCAGTTTGGACGCTCTCTCTAGTTACATAAACCTTTTCAGTCTCGTCTACAACCAACTGTAGTTTTCAGAGTTCTGGTCTGGTATACTTAAAACAATTTAGTTCTAAGCATTTTATTGTTTCTGGGGTCTTTAGTGCTTAAAGGCACACCACCACACCCAGCTTCTTCATTATATTGAGACAAAGTCTTGCTATGTAGCCCATGTTGATCTGGAATTTATCCTTTTACCTCTGTCTCCAGAGTCAGGGATTATAGTCATGGGCCACTGTGCTCAAGATCCAATTTATTTTAGTGTATTGATCTCATATCCTGCAGCCTGGTAGTCAGTGTTGGTAGTGTGGTGATGTATTGTGTCCTCCAAAATATTGTGTCCCCCCAATAAAGTTTATCTGAGGATCAGAGGAAAGTCAACCACTATATTAAACATAGAAGTCAGGCTATGGGGTTGGGGATTTAGCTCAGTGGTAGAGTGCTTGCCTAGCAAGTGCAAAGCCCTGGGTTCGATCCTGTTTAAAAAAAAAAAAAAAAGAAGAAGTCAGGCAATGGTAGCACACACCTTTAATCCTATCACTCGGGAGACAGGGATCCATCTGGATCTCTGTGAGTTCAAGGCCACACTGGGAACAGAGCCAGACATGGTGGTAAATACCTTTACTCTCAGCACTAACCATAAAGGTCTGGAGGTCTGTACAGATAGACAGGAAGTGACAAGCTGTGCAGGAAGAGGAAGTGATGTAGCTAGGCGGAGAAAGGAAATGAGATGCAGAACGGAAAGGCATACAGGTATGGGTAGACAGGAAGTAGGTCTCTTTTGGAGACCGAGGCGTTGGTAAGGTGAGGTTGGCTGTGGCTTTTCCTATTCCTCTGATCTCTCAGGTTTTAACCCCAATATCTGGCTCTGGGCTTTTTATTGATAAGACCATTTAGCACTTCGTCTTACATGGTAGTTTTGTTTCCCATATTTTTTGGTCCCCCCTTCTTTCCTCCCACTCCTTCCTCTTTGTCTCCCTCCCCATCATTTTCTTCCTCCTTCTTCCCATCCTCCTCCTCCTCCTCCTCCTTTTAGCGTTGCACACTCAGCCAGGGCCTTGCACCAACAAGAGCAGTCCTTCACTGAACTGCAGGCCCAGAACCCTCTTCTTCATGACCTTTGTGTAAAGTACATATTTCATTGTGTATCACTGAAACTTGTTTTTCAAGTTATTTCCTTGTGTTATACTAAATGTTAACTTGTAACAATCCTATCATATTTCCAGTGACATATATTTCAGTCTAAAGAAAGCATTCCTCTACCTCAGCTCTACCTCCTCCCTAAGCTATTGTCATGTCTGTTGTTAGATATTATGACTCCACCCTTCCCAGTATTGTTCCTTGCAGTTATATTTTATTGTATTTATTCATGTATTTTACATATATGAGTGCTCTGTCTTCATGTACACCAGAGAAGGAATCTGATCCCATTACAGATGGTTGTGAGCCACTATGTGGTTGCCGGGAATCGAACTCAGGACCTCTGCAAGAGCAGCCAGTGCTCTTGACCACTGAGCCATCTCTCCAGCCCCAATATATTTTAAATCTATTGAAGAAAATGTGCATCCTGTCTTCAGTCTTTCTCTAGTTCCCTCCTCCTTTATCTCTTGAGTCCGAGTTACTCTCTACCCTCATCCCTTTTCAGATAGGAGTTCCTTTAGCAATCTAAAAGCAGGCTGGCTAGCAGTACATTATTCTCAGTCGTCACCCCTTCCATTATGCCATTTTTTCTTAATTTAGGGGAGATGGTTTTGCTGGATATAGAATTATTGGCTGACAGGCTTTTTCTGAAAATATTTGGAATGTAATCCTGTTTATGATATTCGTTATTTTAAACAAATAAAGCAGTTGTTGATTGTATCATGATTTTCTTTGTTTTAAATATGATTGGTCTAAGTATGCATCTCTTTTCTTTTTCTGTCTTCTTACCCAGTTATGCTTGACAGTTCCTTGAAGTCTTCTGCCAGTTTTTAGATCTAGATTCAAAATCAAAAGTAATCTAGATTTTTGAAATATATTTATTGATGAATATCTATGGCATTTCTTCTCACTTCTGATATATTTGTACCTTTTGATTCTAGAGATTGTCCAAAATTTTGCAGAGCAGCAGCTTTTAGCTTTACTCACCCTTTGAATGTATTTCTATTGCACTGGTTTCTGCCCTGAACTGTTCTAGTTCCTTGTATTTATTTTGACCCTCCCTCCCCACCCCCGACTTCTTGAGATGAATATTTACCTCTCTCTAACCAGTTTCTTCCAGTCATTTGCAATAATCAAAAGAGTACACTCGGTAGCCCAGGCTGCCCCAAAACTTCTGATCCTCCTGCTTCAACCTTCTAAGTATTGGGATTGCAAGTGTGCTCTGCCACACTTAGCTTTATCACACTTTATGGCAAGGGTTCTCAACCTATGGGTTGAGACCCCTTTGGGAGGTCAAATGACCTTTTCATAGGGGTTACCCAAGACCATCAAACAAACAAACAAACAAACAAACAAACAAAAAACCCAAACAAACAAAAAACAAAGAACCAAAAACCAGGTATTTATATTATGATTCACAACAATAGCAAACTTACAGTTAGGATGTTGCAACAAAAATAATTTTATGGTTGGGGTCACTACAGCATGAGGAACTGTATTAAAGGGTCTCAGCATTAGGAAGGTTGAGAACTGCTGCTTTACAGCCTTTTAAACAGGTTCATATAGACAGGCTTCTCTGAGTAAAAGGTGGCAGTGTGGATCCTATGGACTTGAAGCTGGAAGCCAAATCAACGCCTTCCTCCCCAGCTGCTTTTGGTCTCTGTGTTTATCACAGCAATGGAGCGAAAACTAGAGCACCTGGTGTTCTTCATATAAGGTTTTGATCGGAGCAGGAGATGATGTTTGGGATATAACAACAGAGCAGGGACCTTCCAGTCCAGGGAAAAGGTAAGGAAGAGTCTTTCCTGTGAGACTAACTACAGGGTTTCCTCTACAGCTCTGAGTCCCAAGTGAGTGTGTACTGTTCGACATGGGGACAGCCACATCAAGGCTCCCGTGCCTCTGCACCATGGCAGTGGGAAAGCAGGCTCAGAGGGATGGCAAAGCTTTCCTCTGGTCCAGGGTGAATGATGACAATGTGTTCAGAAAACTCCATCACAGCCTCCTCCAATCTGGTCATGGCTTCAAGACTGCTCCCCTATAGACTGTTTCTAACAAGGTTAGCTGACCCTGCCTCCATGTTCAGCTGTATGCAGTAACCCTGCCTTCCTGTTGAACCATAGACAATAAATACACTGAGCCTCCAGGGTACTGTGGCTTCTCTAGTTAGAGCCCAGGCTACCACCCGCAGCTGTTCTGGGTCTGCCATTTCTTTGTCCCCTTACCACTCCAGTTAGGTCAGTCTCTGGAGCTGTGCAGAGCACAGCGCCTCCTTGTGATCATCTCCCCACAGTGAGCACATGCCATTTCCAAGAAGACCAATCCTTGGAAAGGGGAAGGGGACTGTAAATATTAGATCGTTGATGCTGGCGTTCTGCTATTAGGTAGTGGTATAATCTCCAAGCAATTCGTTTTCTCACTCATTCACAAACGAGTCCCACCCTCTTGCTTCTAAGGTTCTAGATGTCACAGCCCAAGGTGTATGTGTCACTTCTTCCTTGGCTCACACTACTCACCACCATGAGGGCTCAGTCCGTGATGACAGCACTTGAGAGATTAACTCCTTTTGGACACCAAAGCATCTGACCCTTTAAAGATGAGCTCCTGTTACATCACATAAGTTTTAAAATAAGATAGGCAGGTGGATCTCTGCAAGTTCAAGGTCAGCTTGGTCTATACAGTGAGTTCCTGGTAAGCCAGAGCTACATAGTAAGATCCTGCCCCCACCTCCAAAGGTTTTAAAATATGGCCTCTCTCCATTCTCACATTCTTAAACAAAGGAACTAAAAATAAAACATTTGTATTTTACAAAGTCTTCACATACACATTCCCTCACAAAATTACCACAGTAAAGCAATTGTTTTCCTCATTTAAGAAACACTAGATGGTGGTGGCGCACACTTTTAATCCCAGCACTCATGAGGCAGAGGCAGGGGGAATCTGTGAATCTGAGGCCAGCCTGGTCTACAGAGAGAGTTCTAGGACAGCCAGGGGTACTACTCCTGTGTGTTCCAGGTTCTCTTATGTAATAGGACACACAGGAATGGAACACAGGCTTCTGTTTTTGAGATAGGATCTCACCCTTCGGTTCAGCCTGGACTCAACCTTATCTTTCCGTCTTGGCCTCCTAAGTGCTGGCTTCACAGGCATGTACCACCATGGCTGTCTTGGAACCAGAGTCTTTGGGGGCTCAGTATCCTTTCTCTTATATCAGGCCATCTTTAAGTATAAAAACTTTGTTCCAGAGCATTTCTATTACTTTGAAAAAAAAAAAGTACTCAAAGATTCGGTATAAAAATCCACAAAAGATAAAATGCCTTGCTGCTATCAGCATCTTCCCAGCGGCACTCCTGATTTCCAGTCACAGGGTCAGGTCTCTGCACACTCGGTGCGGTGCAGGCGGGTTCTACACCCACACAATCACTGCCCCACGGCTTTCTGGCCAAATCAAGCCCATTATGAGAGAGGCAGGCTAATACATTCCCAGAGACCTGACTAAGTGACCTCACAAAGTGAACAGACCTTTCAGCAAGCTCACCTGAGTGCAAGCTGTTCGAGGCTCTGACTGGGAACCGGTAATGGAATATTAAGAAGGCGAAACTGAGATTCCTGCCAGGAAACTAACAACACAAAATACCCTAATTTTACAAAAGTTTGTAAAAGACTGCCTAGTGGCTGTGGTGAAACTCTCTGTGGCTAGAAGCGACATACTGAAAACTGAAATGCCTAACATCCATTCGGATTTTAGGTTGGAGAACTGGGAACACGGCAAGTTAGGAAGGGAATTTAAAGATCTGAAGTTCAAACATTAAGTCTGGGAGCGCCGGCTTACTGTGAGCAGCATTGGGATTTGATGACTATGTGGAGTCTTGCGGTTGGCATTCTGGCTTGGGACTGGGGAATCTTTCTCTAAAACTGTTCCCTGCATATCAAAGGAGGATTTGAAAGTCTATGCTATAATGAGAAAGCTATTAGCACTTTGGGGTAGTGGACTAAAGATGACGAGAATGCTATTTAACTCTTCAATCGAGACACGGAACATGATTTACTTTGTCTTTATCATGTGTGTGTGGTGTGCATGCATGTTCCAGGAATCCTATCTAGACTTCTCAAACTGCAGGTGAGCCGCTCTTCTCGGCTGGCACTTAGGTCGCTGAGGGACCTGACTGAGCTCTGCTTGTGCTGCTTTCTAGGCTTTACCTGCTGAGCCACCTCCCCAGCCCTGGATGGTCCTTCTGTCAACACACTTTTGATGGTGTGTTATATGTGTACGTATGTACACGTGAGTTCAGGTGCCCGTGGAGGCCAGAACAGAGTGTGTCAGGTCCCTTGGGGCTGGGGTCCCAGGCAGTTGTGAGCTGTGGGATGTGGATGCTGGAACCGAACTCAAGTCCTCTGCAAGAGCAGCAAGCATTCTTCACTGAGAGTCATCTTTCCAGGCCCTGGGTGCTCTTTTTATAGTGCCCTTTAGGACAACACTAATTCCCTCAGATCTCTAAGTCAGTCGAACAAATTACTTCCCAGCATTTATAATAAATAAATCCATCGTGTGTGCTGTGTGTACACATGCCCAGGAGAGGACAACTTGTAGGAGCTGGCTTGTCCCCTTCTACTGAGTGGCCCCAGAGATCACACTCAGGACAGGCTTGGTGGCGAGTGTCTTTAACTGCTGTGTCATCTTGCCAGTATTCTTAAATTTTTAAATATCTTTAATTATTTATATTTTTATCAGTCAAATACGGGGTTCTACTTGGGAGTATTTTCCCCAAACTAACGATCAGCAAGATGACAGATCAAAAGTAAGGACTTCTTTGTCAAAATTATGTAGCTTGGATTAAGACAAAAGCAGAACCCACTTCAACCGGAACTCTGACTGCCACCAAAAGCAGCAGTGCTGTCGGCTTTTAAACCCTAGAGCCCCTGCTCCAGATGTGCAAACCACACGGCCGATACCCAGGAGCAGTGCACAGCGGGAGCGGTGACTGAGCTCCAGCCTCCCACGCATCTAATTACGCAGCTATTCCAGGTAGAAAGCCAGCAGAAAGCCAGCGCTGGAACACCCGTGAGAAACACTTTCTGCTGTCCCAGAGAAAGACAGAGGAGAGCGACACGGCCTATCTGGGTGAGGACTGACTGGCCCAGTCACCCTGCCACTGCTCCGCTGATCTTAGCTCTTCCTCCTCCACTTCCGGTCGCTCGTCCCTCAGGATCCCTCTAGTGCCATTACAGTTTCTACACAGCCTTGCTAAACTTTCTCTGTAAAGGAAAAAAGCTTCTACTGGTGAATATTTGACTTAAATGATACTAAAAATGATCTCAGAGATGTACTGCAAGTTAGTTACTGTCTGAAAACCAGAGTGTGCTTTCTCAGCACACACCAGGGTGATGACATTTAACTTCCCATAACGACAAAGTCAGCCCGAAGGCTGCAACTTGTTTCCTGTCTAGGAAAAGGCGAAACTGCAACTAACGTCACAGGATAGTTTTCAAAATCACAAAGCTCTTTCACACCTAAAAGTGAAATGGCAGGATTCCCCGCCCCAGCCAGTTGGGTCTCATCAGTCTCTGTGCCAGTTACAACAGCCTCAGAACTGTTGACACCGAGTAAACCTTAGTCTTTAAATTGCAGACTCCAAAGATAATTCCTTACAGTAAACACGCGTTTGTAAAAATGCACAGGAAGGTTGAATGAGCAAGGGTCTACATAAAAGTTTCCTGTGGGGTGGGGGAGAAATTAGTTTCCTAAAGCAAAACTCATTGTCCATAAGTATTTTATAAATATTTGTCAGCTGTACTTTTTTTTTTAATTAAAAGAATTTTATGTGTATAGGTGTTTTTGCCTGAATGTATGTTTGTGTATCACGTGTGTGCCTTGTGCCCAGAGGCCAGAAGAGGGTGTTATATCCCTAGGAACTGGAGTTACATACACTTGGTTGTGAGCTGCCATGTGGGTGTTGGGAATCGAAATCAGGTCCTCTGGAAGAGCAGCCAGTGTTCTCAACCTGGATAACAGAACAACTTGAGACCAGTGACCATTTGAGTTGCCACATCAATGTCCAACCTCATTCGATGGTCTATTTTAACATTTGTCTGACCCCCTTTTTCCTAGTCATGTTTCCAGACTAAGAGCAGACACGCAGCACCTCTGAGTATCTGAACTCTTCTACAGAACGACAGTGGGCCCTGCTGACACTGAACTTTGGACTTAGACCAGGAGATGTGTCTTTGGTATGTAACAGGCATCTAAGGGGAAGTGGGGGGGTCAACTCGTGAAAACCAAACATTCTAAAGTAGAGAAGTAAATGATACAATTAAGGTTACTCATTTTAGAGCTGGGAGACAATTTATAAATAATGTAATTGACAATTCATAAAGGTAAGAATAAGGCTCAGGCTTGGCTAACATCACATTTCTCATGAGTGTCAAGGCTAGAACTACAGTTTGGGTCTAGTATCTCTGATCAATTATTCCTTATACCACAGAGTACTAAGAATGAGGAAGTTCTACTATGGAGAATTCTCTCTCAATAAATCCTTGCTGTTAAACCAAAATGTAAAAGTTCAAATCTCTTTCTAATCTCTTAGTTCAAGTTCTGTCGAGTGAAAAGTTAAACTCAGAAGGATCCAAGAAAGGACAACTCAGTATATAACTCTTCAGGATCCAATCTCAGCCTTCCCTCCCTCGTCCGAGACAGGTGACTCCCACACCAACGCAGACACTTGCCATCTGCCTTGCAGATTTGTAAAGCTTCCTCGTGAATTCCAAGATGGAGAGAGGGTGTAATGGCCGAGCGTGGGCATTGAGCACAGCTCCTTCGTGGCTTGCTGTGGTTTCCTGTCAGAGCTTACATGCACAGCTGCCTCAATCAGGGCAGACGAAAAAGATTGAGCATTTACTCTTTTGAACAGGGATGGAAGGAAAGTAACAGTCAGGTGAAAGCTAACTGAAGAGAAAGTTTCCGCTGACAAATTATCCAACGTGAGTTCACAATGCCCAGGGGGAGCTACATTATCCCTGTATGGTGTATATTTAAGGCCGTATGGGATTTAAGGTGGCTGTTTGCATTAAGAACTTAAAAAAAAAAATTAACAAAAAATTTATAAGAGAAAATTTCAAATTTCAAGAAGTAAAAATGAAAATTGAAAAGTTAACACATGTTTTTATTTATAGATAACTACCATAGAACTATAGAGAAGGAAAAGGGCATCCAAATGAAACTTAAAACAGGTAGGCGAATGCATGCTGGGACTAAGAACAATGTTCCTACACGGTGAAGGCAGTGAGACCATAATTGACAAAGAATTATGTGTGTACTGTATTGCATAATAAGGAATTGTGGTTATTTAGAAATATGCAGAACTTTAGTCTGTGCTTTAGAAATAATTATATATAGTATTACAAGTTGAAAAGAAGCCAAAAGAATAATTACCAATATACACCTATGTGTTAGAATTCAGAAAAGGCTGCATTCTGTAAAGTTGTCAGCGGTATTAAAAATGACACCAATCCAAAACAAAATGAATAGAATATAAAAGGGGTATTATAAGCTTTGCTTCCTGCATTAAACCCAGTTTATCCATGGAATCTCCTTTTAATATGCATTTAACCAGAAGCATGCAAATAGTTTAGGAATCACTTCATCATCATCTTTGCCTCCTTCGCTAAGGCTGCAGCCCACTCGTCAGGCTAGGCAGGGATCCGAGCAGCTGCCTCCTCCTCTGCATCAGCTCGGTTGGCATTGATTTCTGCAAGTGTTCGGCCAAATCTTGCCCATTCATCATTGCGGGGAACAGCGATCTGCTGTTAAAAGAAAGACAATGTTTGCTGAGCAATAAAATCAAAGATCATCTTATCTACTATTATTCTGTTTTCAAATAATTTTTCCATTAAAAATTAGTAATTGACCTAAAGGGCCTTTCCATACTCACAGAGACTATAACAATGACTTACGACATTTCAAAACAAAAGAGAGCGTTTGTGAAACATGTCATGACAGCTCAGACATGAACTTGCTGTCACCACCACAATGCAAGGATGGCAACAAGGATGCTTGGTCAACAGACCTCCTGGCACCCCGTGGATCTTGCTGATGGAGAGGAATCCTTCAAATTTTTAGTGTATTTCTTGCAAAATTGCTAGTATGAAGGTTATTTTATTCTTTTCTGAGAGAGGACTTCTCTGTGCAGCCCAGAGTGCCTCCAACTCGTGAACCTCGCGAGTCAGCTTCCTGAACACAGGGTTTGTTTGGAATATAAGGTACACTGTCTTGATTCTCTAACTCCTTTGTGAGAAGTTACATTGCTACTTAGCATAGTGTTGAATCAAGAACAAAGAAGAAAATGAAGTGAATGGTGCTTTTACCTCACAGAGGCAACCCAAATTTCCCTATAGCTGCTCTTATACTATCACAGAGACTAACCAACACTGCCATAACAGGGCACAAATCATCCACTGTGGCCAGTGGACAAACCTGCTTCTCAATCTACACCAGCTACTAGGGTAGTCACTAGCCAAGTGTGACAACTTACAGTAAGTTAGTTAAAATTAACTTAAAAATCACTGTTGAGCTTGACTAACCACAACTTTTCAATAGGGTTTTGCAGCTAGCAACTACCTCTGCCCACTGCCCAACCTGTGTACATTGTCCATCTGTGCACATGGTCCACTGGCTGCTCTAAATGATCCCATCTCTTGTCCCCAAGATCTGACTGCTGTAGCCACAAAGTATCAGGACAAGATGGAGAATAATGAAGAAAAGGTCCAGAAGGCTCTGGTCAGAAGCAAAAAGGAAGAACTGAACCCTGAGCACTGTGTCCCTGGGTGCTGTGTCTAGTCAAGCAGAGTGACAAGAGAGCTGGACTCATCTTGCTGAACTCCATCTCATGTCTTTGCACTTTTCCCACAGTTGCTAGAGAACTACACAAAGGGGCTGGAGAGGTGGCCCAATGGCTAAGGTGTGGCTGCTCTTCCAGAGGACCCAGGTTTGGTTCCCAACCCCCACAAGGTGATTTACAACCATCCATAACTCCAGTTCCAGGGGATCCAATGCCCTTTTCTGACCCCCTACAGGCTCTTGCATATACACAGTGCACATACATATACTCAGGTGTGTGTGTGTATATACACACACACACACACACACACACACACACACACACACACATTAAATACTTTGGAAAAAACCCTATCAAAAGATGGTATCTTTGACTTCTACTATCTGGTTCAAACAAAACTATACAAAAAAATAAAATTTTATCTCAACATCAATTCTAGAAAACTCCAAGTCCACTTGCAATCCTACATTTACTTTTCTGCCTAAAGAATTCCTAGCAATGTAGGAATCTGGAATTACCCTCACATCTGCTGCACATGGGTACAGGATGCTCAGTTAGAGACATGCCTTAGAAGCTGCTTCTGTGGTGAAAGTACACAAGAATGCAGTTTATATAATTCAGGAGGCACATGGCAAAACTTAGCTACCACAATACCTGACAGTGCCACTAAGCATGGATGTCAAAATTACAGGCCCATACCTCTCCCACATCATATATGACAATCTGTCCTTCAGAATCACCCACGGCAATCTCTCTTCCAGAGTGGGTCCATCTCACACGGTTAAGAGCAGGGTTTCCCTCTACAGAAATGCTGGCAGTTGGTACCTGAGTCATTTAAAATACAGCACAGTTAAAAGTTTTATCAAAATTTCTAAACACATAAAACAGTAATTCTTCTCCAATCTGTGTTTTTAAAAAGTAGATGATAATAGATAAAAGATAATCCCAGCACTCAGAAGGCAGAGGTAGGTGGATCTCTGAGTTCAAGGCCAGCCTGGTCTACAGAGAGAGCTAATTGAAGGACAGCCAGGACTACACAAAGAAAACCTGTCTTGAAAAACCAAAACCAAACCTCCAAAACCCCAAAGCAAATAGCAACAACAAAAGAATTTTCCCACCTTCCCTCTGTTCAGAGGTTTATTATAATGACATTACCTTCAACCCTTGAAGAAGAGTTGGGAAAATACTCAGAACTTATCTAAGAAATTCTTATATGGCTGCACGTATTTCTTCTGTAAAGGGTTTTTGTGTTTAACTTCTTTAAGTAGTCAAGCTGTTTAAAAACATGAGACTAAAACTCATTTAAAAATATTTAAAAGAAAGTATTTCCAGGAGTTGGGGATTGAGCTCAGTGGAAGAGCGCTTGCCTAGCAAGTGCAAGGCCCTGGGTTCGGTCCTCAGCTCTGAAAAAAGAAAAAAAAAAAAAAAGAAAAAGAAAAAAAGGAGTATTTCCAGCCCCCTCATAAAGAGATCACAGTTCAGTCTTAAAGACAGGAATTTCTTCTGCAGCTTGTACCTTCCTCCCCAGCCAAAACTGGATGATCTGAAGGACAGCAGCTCCTGGAATAAGCTTTCCCAAGCCGGGCTCCCCAGGAAGGCAGGAGATAGCACCAACAGGGGCAGCAGGCTCTGGAGTCTGACTGCACCTCAGCCACACCTGGAGTAACTAACATTCACTGATGTAGACCAGAAAGCATAAGGAAACTTCAAAGTTTTGAAATATCACCAAAGTAGTCCGTATGCTTACATCAGTCTTTCCCAAGTGATTAGCCCAGGCATATTATAGACATTATAACTACTAAGGGAAAGATCCTCATTTAATTATAGCCATAAACCTTTGGTAGCAAAATCTAAACTAAGAAAGTAAACTTGGGCAGGGCATGATAGTGTATGCCTTTAATCCCCATACCAGGGGTGGGTATGAGGGGGTAGAAGCAGGCAGACCTCTGTGAGTTCAAAACCAGCCTAGCCTGCATAGTGATTTCCAGAGTTATGTAGCGAGCTTGCTAACAAACAAATTGGTACCATTCTAGAACATGTACAATCAAAATGTAATTATGTAGCTTATACTTTTTTCCTAGTAGTATTTGAATGTTCACCCCCAAAGCACAGAACCAGTAGATACCAGTATTAAAGTTCTTGCATTTCCAACATATTTCTCCTTTCCTCATCTTTGTATAACCAAGTGCTTGATTTCCAGGGATCTGGAAAGATGCCACCAGGAAATAGGAGAAATAAGAGGACACTCCTCGACAACCACTATTGACAACTGGTAGCTTCTGCTAACCAGTAACCTGTAACTAATAACCTAAGAACATTTTAAGCCTCTATCAACTGGCTAAGGATAACTCAGACACAGTTAAACTGCATTGTTAAATTTGGTATAGCAAATAGGAAATATGATGGTTTCTACATTATTATTATTATTATTTATGGTGCTGGGAAATTAAACTCAGGGTCTTGCACATGCTAAGCAAATGTTCTACCTTTGACTTACATGCCCAGATTTTGGATTTTTTTTTTTTCTTTCCTGAGATAGAGTTTCTCTGTGTAGCTCTGGCTGTCCTGGAACTCTCTCCGTAGACCAGGCTGGCCTTGAACTCACAAAGCTCCACCTGCCTCTCTCTCCCGAGTGCTGGGACTAAGGGTGTGTGCCACCTGGGCTTCAGACCTTGGATTTTTGAGACAGGATCTTGCCACATATGTGGCCTCTAACTCATGACACTTTTGCCTCTGCCTCTCAAGTATGGTTTATGAACATGCGCCATCATGCCCAGCTCCATATTCACTTTATAGTTAATGGTACACTGATCTTAATCCTTCATGGGAAAAGGTCATCAAATTGTACTTCCTTTCTTTCAGACGAGTCAGGCTAAGACTAGCATTTATGGATGATACACAACCCTTTCAAGGCTAACAGGTAATTTGGAGTTACGGTTAACATACTTTGACAATCTAGAGCTCTCTTTTTCTAGCCTAAGAATAAAGCATATTCAGAGCCCCATGGACTTCTGGACGCAGACACATGCTGCTGCTGCTTTTCAAAGGTAAAGAATGCCCAGTGCCCCGGCCATACCATTTCTCCCTCAGCTCTGCACAGCATGCTTTTGTCATGGAGGGCACAAAGCTTATTTGGTCTCTTTGTGATGAAGCTACAATCACAGAGCACTTTTACATTCCTTGGGATAAAAGAAGTTGCACAAATTATTCAATAAATCTCCAATTTTCTGTTATTTTCCTGCTCACCTCTGTGTCATTGTTGAGATTCCACAGATCCAGTCTTCCCATGCCATCCACACAGGCAAACAGGGCTGGGTGGGTGGGTGACCACATAACATCATAAACATAGTCTGAATTATCTTCAAATGAGTACAAAGGCTTGTTATTCTGAAAAGGAAAAGCTAATTCTTAGCACAGTCAGCATAGGCTACACACAGAAATCCTTAACTACTTATCCCTAAGACACGACAGTCTATGGGCACTGTTTCACACCCACCCAGCCTGAAAATGTTCCTGCAGTCCGTTCCACTACAGAATCACCTGACATTATAAACTAAGAACCAAGTATTAGCTTGCAGTTCCTTTTTAGCTTGTAGTGGTCTTCCTGTTTTTGAAAAAGAAATGGAACGTGCTTCAAAACACTTGTCAGTGAGCAGCTGCTGGAAGACGACAGTGGTGGTGGCACTTTACTTCTCGAAGCATTTGGAAATCTCCCTACAGAAGCAGATAAAGCCACAAGGACAGCACAAGCAAAGCTACAGAGTCTCCAGCAAAAGGGAGACAGACTCCAGCTGTAAGCAGGGAGAGCTTGAACGTCCTAGCATCTGTGGGAAGATGGGACTGACAGCTGCCGCACAGGCGCTCACTTGGTAGCATGGCGAGCAGCCTGGAACGGCAGGAACCAGGGGAGTTAGTTCAGCACCTTTCCATGAATAACGGCTGCCACAGGTGCCGAGGATGTAAGCACAGGCTGATGCTGCTGTCGGGCCTTATGTGCTCTTAAAACAGAGAGGTGAGTGTGAGTGTGGAGGCTGGAAGACAGCCTGTTCTCTATCTACTATGTGGGTCTCAGGGCCTGAACTCAGGCTGTCAAGCTTGGTGGAAAGCACCTGTTAAGCCATCTTGCCAGCTCAATAAAAAGTTTTAAACTGTGAGTTTAAAATTTTAAGATATGACAGTTAATGTCAACAACATGATAATTGTACTAGTTTGTTTTTAACTAAAAACAAAAACAAAAACAACCCAAAAAATACACCCTGCCTCCTTCAATGAACAAAAAAATTGATAAAATAAGCCAAACACAGAAGATCATCCCCCCCTTAAAGCCGCTGTTGTGAGAGTAGGGGCACAGCTTGCCTAGCCTGGAATGTGCATGCAGTCATCAGCTAAACTTTGTGAAGCCACCCCGAGGTACAGCGGTATTTCTGGCACACCAAAGATTCTAAAGTCTTTGACTCCTGAGGTGATAGTACACTTCAAACATCCCATTTCCAGGCAATTTTAAGGTTTATCATCAAAAACTTAAAACAAAGCTGCTAATAATCATACTCATGCAGGAAGTGGTGGCACACACCTTTAATCCCAGCATCAGGAGGCAGAGGCAAGTGGATCTCTGCCAGTTTGAGGCCAGCCTGGTCTAAAGTCTATAGAGTGAGTTCCAGGACAGCCAAGGCTACAAAGAGAAACCCTGTTTCAAAAACCAATCATATCCATACATTCAATAAAAATATGTGTGTTGGGGACTGGGGTGGTACCCGAGTGGCAGAGCAATTGCCTAGCTAGATTCAATCTCAGCACTGGAGGGAACAAAAAATGTGATGAACATAGCTCATTGTTAGAACAAGTGTCTGGCATGCACCAGACTCTGAGTTGAACAAGTACTGCAAACAAGGGCAATAGAATGAACATTTCACAACATGGACAATAACCTCAAGGAAGGGTGCTTAATGGCAATGACGCAAATGAAAACACCCAGAATGTCACTTTACGCACTGTTAGATTAAAAGGAAAAACATCAGAAAACTTTTAAGTGGGGACAAGGCCGCAGAGCAATTGGACCTATACACACTGCTCCTGGTGGATGAGGAACTGGTGGACTCACTCGGAACTGCTCTTCAGGTACTATCTATTCAAGCTGAATACACATGCATGTCCTCTGACTAAGCCATTCCATGCTAAGTATGTGCTCCATAGCACTGTCTGCGGCCACCAAAGACAACTATGACCTGGCACGGCGGTACACACCTGTAATCCCCAGTCCTTGGGAAGATCACAAGTTTGAGGCCAGCCTGGGCTACATAGCAAGACGGGAAAAGGGAGAAAAAGACAATTATAACTATGCTCCAAGCAAGACTGAAGTAACCCACATACCACCAGGAGAATGGAAACATAAACTATGTTTTATTTACATGGCTGAAAAAAGAATCATCTGTAACTATACTCAGCGACATGAAACTCATATAGTGTTCAGCAAGCCAGAATGAGTACATACTCTTTTTACAATCTACAAACTATTAAAAAGCAATACATAAATTAGATTAAAACATTTATAATAAAAAGATTGCTAATTGTCTCAGGAAATGGTCAGATCAAATATTTAATTTACTCAGTGAATTGCTATATAGCAAAATTTTTTGATTGTTTGTTTTTTCAAGACAGGGTTCTCTGTGTAGTTCTGGCTGTCCTGGACTCACTCTTCTGTTTGCCAGGCTGGCCTTGAACTCAGAATCTACCTCCCTCTGCCTACCAAGTGCTAGGATTAAAGGTGTGTGCCACTACCACCCAGCTGAAAAGACCACAATTTAAGCGGACTGTATGCTGTGACCATCTAGAGCGTCTTAAGGCTAGTGTGGGTCTCTTGGGGTCTGATCTCACAGGTCTGGGTGTCAGGGAGCATGGTCAAGGGACAGGCCATACAGTTTTTCCTAAGCTCAAGGTATATGCCAGGTTGAATGGTGTTGCCCTAAAATTCATGTCCATCTAGTGCTTTTAAACGTAACCAAGTTAAATAGGTTATACTGTACTCGGGTGGGCCCCACATCTACTATGACCTGTGTTCTTCAGAGAGGAAACGTGCTGCAGACATGATGAAGCCGACAGTTCAGAAGGCCATGTGACGATGACAAAGTCAGAGACGGGAGGGTACAGCTGCAGGCCAGAGCACCAAGGATGCCTGGCAGTCACCAGATGCTAGGAGACAGCATGGAACAAATCTCCAGACCTCCAAGAGTAAGCAGCCCACCCACACCTCCTAAACCGTGACAGCATATTTCTGTTATTCTGAGTTGCTGTGTGATAAGCTGCTACAGCAGCAATAAGAACCTAATACACATATACCCTCCTACCCCTGCAAAGCTGAGGTAATTGGGAAGTTCTAGATTAGTAACAATAGTCGCTATAGTCAATACATCAGAATTAACAGTGAACTGGATATAACTATGACCTCAATTTAGATGATGAGAGAAATAAACAAATTTCCTTTGAAAAGAAATCATTCCATGGTTGGAGAGATGGCTCAGAGGTTAAGAGCACATACTGTTCTTGCAGAGAAGAACAGCCATGTCCAGCAAACTGCCTGTCACTCCTGCTCCAGGGAATCCAATGCTTCTGACCCAATGTTTATGCGCGCGCGCACACACACACACACACACACACACACACCATCCCATGGTCAAAAATAACTTCCCATAATACCTGACTAAAGATAACCTTCGCAGAGTGTATCTATTAAAGCAATGAAAGACAGAGTCTTACAAGGCATATGAAGATAGCACCATTTCAACCTCGGCCAGAAGAGAGGGGTCTCAGACAACAGACTGTAAGAATCAACTACCCCATGGCAAGGCTATCTTTACTTGAAGATGAATGAATCAAGCTCTCTTAGCTTGATGCCATTGAATATTCAAATGATAGAACTTCTTTTGTTCTAAGTCCTTGCTCACCAAGCAATCTTCTGATTATAATTTGGCTTCCCATGTGGGTAGTCTACAGGGAAACAATGAGCTGGTCAGGCCAGCAGGAGTATCTGGGCCTTCTGGCAGTTAAGTTTCTGACTATAAATTAATAAATTGACATTCTCCAATGTGCCAGTGTCTTAGGAGCCTGGTAGTTACATGCAGCATTCCCTTGTCTAATCAATCCCAGTAGCTGACAAAATTGATTGTCTAAATATGCAAAGGAGGCTAGACACTGGCCTGCAGCAAGTTACTGAGGTAAGCGCCACCAGGTGGGACTGGGTTAGACCGTCAGTCAGCCTTCCCTTAGACCTGCCCTCAATTTCAAAGCATATTTTCATTTTAACTTGTCTACTACATGAACCTTTCTTTTTCTAAGCATTGGCAGGCTCTTTTAACCCTCTTTAATGCTAGTATTGCTGAGAGTTAAGCAAGCATGCTGTCAGATTAAAGATGGGCACTGAAACAATGGCTGTGGAAAGTTCAAGTTCTAAAAACTCTTTTTAGGTATGCCCTATTAACCCCCTGACTCTGCCATTCCATAGTAAATATGGTTCTGAAACTACAATATATTATGCATACATTAAGATATCATCTCCTGTAAATACTTCTTTTAAGAATAACCTATGACAGGTATATTAAGATGTGCTTGAACGTTCATCTAATTACCAGGTTAGACCTGAAACCACTATCTTTCATTCAGGTTATCCCCCAAAAAACTGCCATTGGTCATCCATTCTCCCTGCTGTTTTTCAGACCCACCAATGCACTTTTATTGTGGACTTCCAAATTTGGTGTTTTGAGATTTTAATAGTGTCTTCTAGATAGTTTAGA
Organism: Onychomys torridus; assembly: GCF_903995425.1. Lineage (NCBI taxonomy): Eukaryota > Metazoa > Chordata > Mammalia > Rodentia > Cricetidae > Onychomys > Onychomys torridus. The sequence continues at coordinate 48,146,602 of NC_050446.1, read as the reverse complement.
AGCAACATCTTGGCTTAAGTTCACCAATAGGAAAGAGCTGGGCATGGTGACTCATGCCTTCAATTCTAGCACTTAGGAGGGACAGACAGGCAGATCTCTGTGAGTTTGAGGCTAACTTGGCCTGCTTCATGAGTTGCAGGTCAGCTAGGGCTAAGTAAAGAGACCTGTCTCAATAATAAACAACAACAACAAGTTCACCAATATGTGGATGATCATGATCACCTACTGTTGTGTGTTCTCTACACCGCCAATAGTTTAAGTAAAAAAATATTCAAACAATCTGATGAGCCAGAACTATGGGGCTAGGCTTTAAATTTCCCAACCAAGCTAAGATTGGAGACTTCTACACTGAAGACCACTTTAAAGTACATTTGAGGCAGTGCCAGACTGAAGTTTCTGTATGCCACTTTTACAGGACTTATACAAAAAGAGAAAGCGGAGGAATCTTGTTTTGATATTGGGGCAGAGCCAGATCTTAATGGACGCAGAGACACACAGCATCTAATGACTCTTTCTTCCAGTTTACAGGGTTCAGTTCCTGGGGCAGGAGAGCACTTGAAGATGACAGGCGGAGAAGCAAGACTTGCGAAGTCTGTTAAGTGCATACGTGTGAGCAACTGGTTTTAAAAGCTTAAAATGGTGAGGTGGGTGTGGTGGTGCACAGGCAGGCAGATCTCTGTGAGTTCGAGACCAGCCTGGTCTAAAAATCCAGTTCCAGGAGAGCCAGAGCTGTTACAGAGAAACCCTGTCATGACTGCCCGGTCCTCCCCCCCGCAACCAATGCTTAATATTGGGGCCTGGAGAAATGGCTCTGAGGTTTTGAGTACTGGCTCCTCATCTAGAGGACCTAGGTTTATTTGCCAGCATTCATGTGGTGGCTCAAAACCATCTGTAACTCTAGTTCCAGGGGATCTGATGCCCTCTTCTGATCTCTGCAGGCACTGGGCATGTATGTGTTGTCCATAGACATACACGGAGGCAAAACACCCACACACATAAAACAAATAAATTAATTTAAAAATTTTAACAACGAAAGCTTAAAATGGGCCAGGCAATGGTGGCACATGCTTTTAGTCCCAGCACTTGGGAGGCAGAGGCAGGCGGATCTCTGTGAGTTTGAGGCCAGCCTGGTTTATAGAATGAGTTTCAGGACAGCCAGCCAGAGCTGTTACACAGAGAAACCCTGTCTCCAAAAACAAAACAAAACAACACACACACAAAAACCCTTAAAATGGAGATGGAACAATGATTTTAAAGTGGTTTTAAGACACTGTCTACTATTCATTAGCATTCATCATTCATGCACATGCCTACTACTTTTTATTCCAGCACAGGTAGGGCCTCAATCAAATTATTTAGAGGGGCAGATACATACCAACAACTGAACTAGGAAGCATAAGTTCCCGTCTGAATCAGTTGACTCTGTGTGCACAAGGCTGGCCATATATATAAATCTACTTAGCAGACTGTTACTGTTTGATCCTTCACAGAGCAGAATTGTGTGCAGAAAGGATAGACTAAAAGGTAATAATTCTTATTCTTTTCTTTTCTACCAGAGCTGGGGATTGAACCTAGGACCTCATGCACAGTAGACAAGTATACTATCACTAAACTGTGTAACAACAACCTAGGCCAAGACAATTCTTCTGATAACATTTTAGGGGGTTCTTGCTCATATATGATATAAAATACACTATTCTATGCTGGCCCACCCTTTGGCCACTAGGAAGGGTGTTAGAGGCAGGGAAGAGGTATCTATCATATTTGAGAGTGAATGAAAGAAACTGTAAAACTTAACCTAATTAGCAAGGAAAAGAGATGTCTGCCTATTGTTCTTAGCCAAATCTCTTCTGGGACAGGGGAGATGGCTGAGTGGACAGAGGTGCCTGAGTGCAGGTCTAATGACCTGAGTTCTACCCCTATCCTGCAATGTGGCAGGAGAGAAGCAATTCTCAAAGCTGTCCTCTGACATGTACTTGTGCACGATGGCACAAGCACACCTACACTCACACACATACACAATACATATCACGTGTGTACACACACACACAAACACACACAACACTTAAATAAATGTCTATGAAACACAGTAAAATACAGAAACAAAAATATTAACTATTAATGAAGATCTGTGTAGAACCACAAAAGCAAATGCCTGTTAGTCTGCGATCACAGGGAAAATTGTTCTCGAATAGGCAAGACGAGCTCTTCATTTTCAAATCCTGTTAATGAATGTTCAAATTTCAAGCACAAAGAAAGCTAGCACACTGAAAATTTGACATTTAAAAATCAACCACTCAGTCAGTCAGTCCCCAAATGAAGATTACTTCAATAGCCAAAAAAGGAAAGAAGCTGGCCCAGAGCACAGCCAAGACAGATACTTCTCTGGACTGCTACAGGCCAGCCCACGAGAAAGCACACCCAGAAATCTTGCAACTTATATGGCTATTTGGAACCTATATGGAAACAGAAGGTTTTATCTTTGCAATTCTGTATCTTGCTTTGTTTTGGTAGCACACTATGTATTTTCCCATATAGATAGAGTTGTAGATCATGCACTTCTTTGTTTCTGGCTATGAGAACTTCTTTCTCTAGGTTTTTTTTGCCAGTCTATGATCCAAGGATGAAAGAGATGACTGATTACATACATTTAGGCTCTGACCCCCATTAGAATGGACACTGTGTCAAGCACTTTTCTAGATATTTCCTTCATTAGACTTCAGGTAAGTGCTATTTTTATCTGTTAATGTCAAAGCTGAAAATGCTCAATTTAAGGCAAGCTTTGCAAGGCTGTTTTTAAATCATTTCATGTTAGACTGAAAGGAGACACTGAGACAGGACAAGGGTGAACAGCAAGTGCACTCTGGACACTATACCAGAACTTAGTAAGTGCATAAATAGGAGCTCACTACAGTAAAAGGCACCTCTTAAGAACACTAGATTTTCTCAGAGATCTCCAAGAACCACAGCATGTCTCTAAACTTTGTTCCATGGTGAAGGATTCAAAAAGTCAACATTAAGATCAAGTAGATGGACAGGAAAAAGAAAGCTTAAAATGCAGCTTCTGTAGACGAGGATACACTGAGTGTGCAGTTTTACTAACAACACTGTGATCCTGCAGAAAACTGGAAAGCAAGCAAGTTAAGTTTAATTATAAAATAAGGCCAAGCAAAATGACAGTCTATCTATCAGGAGGTCATGCTCCCTAAGCGCTGCCTGTGAGACTTTCACTGGCCAGGCCAGGCCACACTCACTGAAACTACCAGAGGACTAGGAAGCCCTTTCATCATTAAGTGAAAGGTATTTCAAGTAATGGTTCACTAAGCCCCAATAAACAACATTAGTTAGACTGGAATAAGAAAACACACACGTGCCTTCCCAATGCTTTCTAATAATTCCAATTTATTGTGTAGCCTTATTGTACAGGACTTACTGCAAATAGTGTCTGTCTTTTCTCTATTTCCCATCAGCCCTGGGAGCTACTGCAGTGCTGAACTGAGGCTCCTAGCTCTCCACAGAGCAAATGAATGGCTTTTGTGTGGGGCTGGATGAAATCCTTGAGGGAGCACAGGAGATACCCAGTGGCTTCTCTCCAACTCAATTCAGAGTAAACAGGTCTGTGCTCGAAAAGCCACCGGGTGGGAGGACTTACCTTCCATTTTCTGTGGGGTCACCTTATCTGTTGGCACCCCGACATCAGCATACTTGCACACAGTGTTTTATGTATTGGGAAACAATTCTAAGACATCATCATCTAAGGTCTAAGACCTGAGTCTTTCTCTGCAGTATTAGAGCACCACCTTGTGTCAGGAGATGACTGAATGCACAGAAAGCTGTATTTCAGATACCTTAGTTGTCCAAAGTTTGACCGTCCAGTCAAATGATGAAGTGACAAACAGATGTGAGAAGTCTACTGCTCCAACAGCCGCATGACAGTGGATTCCAGTGATGGGTCCCTGATGTCCCTCAAACATCTCACTGATTCCAGCTTTGCTATTTCATAAAAGTGAAAATGTTAGATACCTCGCTTATAAGCACCCCACATATTTTCTGAATGTTTTTATTTATTTATTTTTTTTAAAGACAAGGTCTCACTATGTAGCCTGAGCTGCTCTGGAACTTATTCTATAGGCCAGGCTAGCTTCAACTTCAGAGCCTCACCTTCCTTTGCTTCAGAGTGCTGAGATTAAACATGTGTACCATCACACTCAGCCAGTGTATCTTACTGTGGGTTCTATACCAGAACTTTACTTAATTTCAAACACAATTCTATGTTCATAGTTCATTAGCATAACTTATGCCAAATGTTATTGTATTCAGATTTGATAACACTACTCAAGTAGTGGGGACTTTTGGAGCCATAAACACCACGCTGTTGACAGGAGAATTCAGAAGTCCAGTGTCCATGGTGGTAGAGTGAGGACAAAGAGATGCTGTGTAAGAGACAATCTGGACTAATCTCAACCAAAGGCTTTGAAGTGAAGGTGATCTGTATTGGAAATGAGGTCCAGATGCTCAATGTTTTTAAAGGACAGCTAGACAATTTCAAAACAGATTAAACAGCTGGAGAAATCCTAGTCAGTTTAACATATGCAGTGACATTACTCTACCATTATCAGTAGGCTTGCACTAAAGCTCAAAGTTCAAATCAACCCAAACGGAAAGCAGGCGACAGTCACATTTACAAACCTGAAGGCCATCTGTGGCACATGCACACTACATTTCTAATTGCTAAACATGCCTCCTACCAGTAACTTCTGTGAGCACAGTCCACACAGATCCCTACAATATACCACAATCCACAATCCAAAACACATGAAGCCAAACTACTTCTGTTAAGAAAAAAATTAACTTAGGTTTTAGGTGCCTGAATTTAATATGCCACAAGTCTAGAGTAGGATTCTACTTAAATAAGGAGCAGTTGTTTCAATGAGATGATTCAAGAACAATTTTAAATAACAGGCTAATTCCTGTTAGGTTTACCTGCCATGGCGGCATGCTGTATATACGGAACCTTCTTCACTGCCTACAACAAAGTTGTTGACGTCTCCAACAGGGAAGGACATAGATGTTACAGCTACTGCTTTTGACTGTTTATGAACCAACTCCATGCTATCCTACATAGAAAAAATAAATGAGAAAACTATTTTGTAAAGCTTTAATTCAATTCTTCATTAAAAAGTTTCCACTTTTTTTTTTTTTTTTTCCTCGAGACAGGGTTTCTCTGTGTAGTTTTGCGCCTTTCCTGGAACTTACTCTGTAGCCCAGGCTGGCCTCAAACTCACAGAGATCCTCCTGCCTCTGCCTCCCGAGTGCTGGGATTAAAGGCGTGCGTCACCACCGCCCAGCAAAAGCTTTTACTTTTAACTGGTTGGTAAGTTATTGTTTTCACATAGTATTAATATAAACCTACCTCAGTTAAATGAAAAAGGCTTGGCAAGATATATTCAAGCTATCAACACATATTCAGGTTGATAGTCTGTGTAATATAAAAATATCTATAAATGATAAAAATTATATAAACGAAACTGGGGTATATATACAATTAAAAACTAACATTTACTTCAAAATTCTACATTTCTAAGTTTAACCCACCTGTGGGTGGGAAAGCATGTCCAAACTCCAGGAGCAAATTTTCCCATCAGTAGAGATGCTAATCAGGTTATGAGCATTTTGTGTTCCAACAACATTCACACAGTAGACAGGGTGCTAAAACACGAAACAGGGTTTTCAGGGGTTATTTAACAACAAATAAACAAACAAAAACACCAGAAACAATCAGTCTAATTGTAGGTATTCCATTTCACATCGAACCGCTTTGTATGCTGACAGCTTTCCTTTTGTTCTACTGGGAGCTGACCCCAGGTCCGTGAGCACTTCTGGAACTGCACTCCACCACTCAGTTCCAGCCTCAGCCCTGGGGTCCGTCTAACGTGAAGTCTGTTGCTATTCTGATGATTAACAAAGGTTGTCTTAGAAGAGGATGACTTCCTGAAATACACACCCCCACATACAAGGAAGCATACTCGGAACCCCCGCAGCCAGATCCTACTATAAGGTCAGTAGTGAGGGCGCACAGAAGTCTAATTACTTACAGTGTGTGCAGCAGCGGACAGTGGAGTTCTCTGCACGGGAGTTCTTTTATTGCTACGGTTATCCCAAAGCACAATCTGGCCTGAGTATGTACCACCAACGACAAGATTTGGATGGAATTTTGCAAATGTAGCAGACATTACAGCTGACTGCAAAGAAGTAGAATTTTTGTATTTAAGATTTAAGTGGGAGCCAGGCATGGTGGCACATGCCTTTAGTCCCAGCACTTGGGAGGCAGAAGCAGGCAGATTTCTGAGTTCAAGGCCGCCTAGTCTACAAAGTTCTAGTAAAGCCAGGGCTACACAGAGAAACCCTGTCTCAAAAAAACACAAAAAACAAAAACCAAAAAGCAACAAACAAACAAACCAAACAAAAAGATTTAAGTGGGAAAAGTCTGATGAGTTAGAGAAACAAATCTACTATCTGAAATATTTCCCTCTCTACCACTTAAGGCATTAGAAGTTTTAAAAACAATCCATTCAATTTTAATTTTGTAAGAAATAAAAAAAATATAATATTTTGTGTTCAGAAGTCAAATGTGGTATTTATATGTTTACACAGTTATCAAACAAAGCAAAAGTTGCTTCAATCAATTACATTTTTAAAGGAAAGCTGGCCTGTGACTGACCTCTGACTATATTACGACAGTAAAGAATATACTCGTTTTGATTCAGAGTGTTTGTTTTGGATTATGACACTATTAAGATTTTAACATATACAATCAGAAAGAGTCACAAATTCTAACCTTTTGCTAAATCCACTTTAAAAAAAGTCTACATCTGCTTCCTACTTCAACCATATGTTTTTACTTAAAACTATTTGGTTGCAACTCTTGAGACCATGTCTAAGTGATTCAGTGGGCGATGTCTGATTATATATTCAGCAATAAGTCCCTGAAAAACTCCCTGTGGGAAAGACATCTTCCAAAAGATTCCTTTCATATAGTCGATCACAATAACAGAAAGTCACAACTGCAAAGGACCTTAGGTGTGAATTCACGTCAGACGTTAGGAAAGCTATAAAATGCAGATCATACTGAACTGAGAGTGTTCAGCTCTCTGACATCTGTTTGCAAATATGGAGTGGTTTAGTAAATGCCAGTCCAATGACATCATCATGTTGACGAAAAGAAAAAAGGCACTTGTCTACACTCATGAGTGGATCCCTAAGCATGGGAAGACAGTTGTATGGCCATCTTACCTGGCAGTGGAACACGTACTCTGGGGTAGTCTTTTTGTACTTCATATTCCACACAAGGGCCACACCATCAGGCTCATGAGGAGCCTCTTCATTGTTATTATAGGAAGCCACAAGTAACTCTGGATACTATTCACAAGAATCAAATAGAAAAAAAGTTGATGAATAATAAGAACTATTATGTTCTTAACTATCTATCAGACTGTTCTGAAAATGATCCTTACAATTATGCTCACCAAGATGTTAGTCCGAGTTTAAATCAGCACAGTTGATTATTTAAAATGTTTAAATGTTGAAGTAGTTCATTAAAATGTTTAAATGTTATCTAAAGTGTTCAGTGGGTAATTAGATTAGAGCATAAAGTCCTGCATTTCAAATCTAAAGCAGTTCCATTCTTCCTTCCAGTGTACACAAGTCAAAGTGATAATGGCAACATTAGAATCATCACCCATTATTACTTATTTTAAATGACACATACTGACTTAATTACAAAAGTCCTATATCAAAATTTTATGTTAATTAGAATTAAAGAGTAAAGTTGTGCTATACTTTACCTGGGATGACCAATCCAAACAGCTAACAACTCGATGCTTTGACCAACGTTCATCAAAAAATTGTCGATTTAATGATAGCTTAGCACCTGCTTGAATCTCTCTATAGAAAAAGATCAACCCCCCAAAGACAGTGTTATTGTTTATGTCACACTTTAAAGCTGCGGAAGCTATGACCTTAAGAATTAAACATTACCCTTCTTTGTCTTCCAAATCTCTCCCACTGTAGTCAAAAAAGATGTTAATTTGCTCAGAAAGGGCTCTTTCCACAATTCTTGTAGAATGGTCAAAGAAACTTAGAAATTCTTCTGAGTGTAAAATCTGTTGCTTTTCTTCTTCAGTTAGTTCATGAGGGGGAGCTGGGAAAAACATTTTTTTTTTTTTTTAGTATGATTTAGGCCAATCAAATCCTGTCAACTCACTATTACAGTTTGGATAAAGAAATACCACACATTCTTTTAAAATGAGAGTCACCTCTCTGATTTCGGACATTTTATCCTACTTTAGTTCATAAATAACAACAGGTTTTCAGAGCAATCAGCAAATAAAAACACCTTAAATATGTTAGGATACCTTTGCCATCGCTCTCTTCATCTTTTGTTAAGGTTTTCTCTTCTTCGGGTTCAACAGGAGGTTTAGGAGTTGTTACATCATCTTCCTCCTCCTCATCTGAACAGGGATGGAACAAAAGCAAAAACTAGCTTAATCAAACAGCTGGTGATTCTGAAGCAGTGTCTCTGAAGCATCACAACCCCTCAAGGTGAAACACCCCACTGTAAAGACTGCGTACAAACAGCGGGAACTTTACCAGCACCAACTTAATGAATGAAATGGAAACTCGATTTTTAGAGATACGGGGGTCAAGAGTTATCCTAAGTTCTGTAACTACATAAAACATGAGTAAGATATGTAAGTAGGATGAATTCCTCATGGAAGTCTTTCAGAGCTTACCAGGATTACTATTCTAGACAGAACAACATATGACTCCTACATAGTTCTGTAGAGCATGCTGACCCATTAGTGCTGCGGAATGAAGGAAATCAAATGTCTGAAACAGGCCCAGAGCTGGCTGCTTACTCGTGATCTGCAACCATCAGTGTCTGATGGGTCTTCCTAGGACATAAAGATGCTTACATTAACTCTCAGGTTGCTATCTGAGAGGCAGATTCTAAAGATAATAGCTTTGAGATCACATTTTCTATTCTGTCATTTTAAATGCAAGTCTCATTATCTATCACTGCATAATGTGGCAATAGCACTTAAAACAGTTTTCTTTAATTTTAATAAAAATATTCAGAAATATATAATGCTTATGACTTTTAAAAATTATCAAATCTCATAAATCCTCAAACCAGCATATAGCTTTAAACAGTTTATTTAAAAAATATTATAGTACATATAACCCTGTCTACCATCTCTTTTAGTTATAAACCAAGGCAGATTTCATAAAGAAAAACGTGTATTTTTATTGCCTAAGCACCTCTTAGCTGTCTAGTAGGGAATGGCAGCAGGCATCTGCACCAGAGTGCATCTCAAGTAATGAAAGCCTATTCAATAAAGGGACTTCCCTTGTCTGTTACAGTCATTTCCCTGACCCATGTACAGAATGATCTAAAACACACACACATACAACCTACACAAAAGAACGGTCAAGGATGGGAACCAGCTGCCAAGTCACGGTCCCAGCAGTCACGCCAGCTGACTAGATAGCAGCAACCAGATGGCACTGCTGGGACTGTGTCTTTCTGCTGCAAGGTGGCAAGGGGATGGCATAACATTCTTCCGCTTGACTGCTTCCAATCCCGTGTCTCTCCCCAATGGTGAGCATGTGCAATTACCCACACTCCAGGAGGCTACAGACAAGCCTTTACCCTGCAAACAAAATGCAGCCTGTAGGCCACACCAGCTGCCAAACCACACACAGTGTTAGATTTAGAGAGCTAAGAAAATCTTCCCAACTCTATAGTATAAGCAATAAAAATATAACTGTATCTGTGCACAGAAAGCTTTAAATGACACCGTATAACGCACACAATGATACAAGCTCCAACTTAATCAGAATGATAATGACGTATGCCAATCGTACATTACTTGAAATGGAGCGATTTTTACGTCTGACAAGTTTACAGAACTGGGATAAATGGCACGAGTGATTTCAATATATGCTCGTACTTTTGAACCAAATGGTGAAGGTTAAAATTTTTCCTTTCAAGGGCCTCAATCAGCCACAAAGGAAAACAGTAATCACTGTCTTTTCAGGCAGCCCAACCGCATTTGTCAGCCCTTTCTCCGTCAATGCAGCCAGAGCAATCAACCTGCCAAACATTCAGAATGGAAAAACAATCTGAAAATACAGGGTATAATGCACCTGCCAGTGAAAATGGCCATTTCAAGAAAAGCTAGTGATCTCAGTGACCCTGCTGAGGAGGCGGTGGCGCAAAGGGGAAAGAACACGTACAAGAATCCTTAGTGATCGCCACTCTCCTGCACACTGACACTTCCTTACAAAGCATGCCAATTATAGCTTTTGTGCTACTTAAAAAATGAAAGCTTTTTTTTGGGGGGGGGGCAAAATAATCACATAGAGAAACAGAAAGACTCTACTCCTTCTTACATGAATTCTCACACACAAAGGATTATTAATCTGAAAACAGTGTGTCTGATGGTGACTCCATCCTGTACTGTTCTAACATTAGGATGTGACTCTGCCATAAAATAATCTACAGGGATACTGAAATGAAATCATTTAATTACATTTACTTCTGACTTCTAGAATAACAGGAGATCCTATTTCCATGAAAACTTTAGTATGAGTACTGTTCTTATAGTGCTGTGGGTTTCTTTTTTACATTTAGTGTGAGAAAAGAATGTAGCTCAGGTTTTGCTAATATTATCAGTTTTCCTAATCAATTCTATTAACTAGCAGGCTCACTGTATGTAAATTGTAAATTAAGGATGTAGACTTGGAGTCACTCTGGACAAGTGAATTATAAACTGCAGCGTCCTGCCCACATCTTCTCCTCTCTCTACTCTGTTGTATTATACCACTTCTAAGCACCATTTCCAAAGACAGGTGTCAAAGTCCTGTCATATGCATAGAGTCAGTATTTGCTAGTGCTAAGTGACCTACTAATCTGCATATTTAACAGAAAGGCTCTTGTTTACAGACACTCTTTCCTTCTGAAATAGATATGTAGATGAAGTACATTAGCCGATGGTCTGTGTCTGGCTATAGATAGCATTTGTAGCTGGATGGTTAGTAGCAACTCTGCAAACACTCCTTGGAATTTTATTTTAGAATCAATGAACATACATCCTTTTCTACAATGATCAAATATGGACTTAAAAACTATAATTAGTACTTAAATCAAGCTTCAGAAAGGTCACTAAACTAATTTCCCAGGAATATAGAAGCAAACAACAAGCTATTTAAAAAAAAAACAAAACAAAACTACAAAGTGACCTATTTTTGTTATAAAGCATATATCTTAAATAATCACATATATATGTGAATGCTCCTCTGGAGCCAAGATGCCCTTCTTACTAAGAACTTCCACAACCATAGCTATCACAGGACCACTAATATGGCCCCAGATCCAATACCACAGTTGGAAAGACTGTCTCAGACACTCCCTGTTGTGTGGTAAGCTATAACATACTTAAAATTGGAAGACTGTAAGTGAACAGAGAGACTGCCATGGCCCATCAGTTTGCTGATGAATATTCATGGCTCCATGCTAAGTGGTTAACTCCCCGCTTTCCCTGACAGAGGAGCTGAGGTTACAGGCTGAGCAGTAAAGAGTGCAGAGAGATAGCAGCTCCTTTCACAAAGACACATCTCCTGTCGACGCGTGAAAAAGTAGGGTTAATGAACCACTGAATTTTTACTTTGAGTTAACACCAAAACTGTGATGCATTTTGGTGAGATGAAAAGAAAACTGTTCTGTAAATTAAGCTGCACCTAGGGACAACACCAAGGAGTGAAGCTCTGGTTGCTAGAATAATCAGCAAAACAGTGGGTTAATCAGTTAAATCATCTGTGAAATGGGTGGCTTCTGTGAAACTAAAGGAAGGTGGCTTCTGAACAGGGTCTCTCATTTACATCCCATTCATACTTAAGGTATGTTTAAGAAACCATAAAGTACACTTTTGAATAATTCTACAATAGCCGTATTTAAATAGTAATATGCAAGATCCTAGACTATCCATAGTAAACAAACACTGCAACTTATAAATCCACCACTTATCATTTTCAATATAAAGTTAATAAATCCCATCACTAGTGCATTTGCTGTCCAGGAAATATAATTGTTGGCAACCAGTTCATTGTTAGTTTTATATATTGATAATATACCCTTTTAAGATGATTTAGTATCTTATGATGAATCCCTAACTTTAATAAGGGAATTTGATGCTCATAAGAATGATTCAGCTAATGAGTAACCCTGTAAACATCTATCAGCAGTGGGGATTCCCCAATTATTAATTTGAAAATCCAGACCAGACAGAACAACTGTCCCTTCATATTTTCTAAATAACCTTAAAATTTATCTATTTACTTATATTTAATATGTGTATATACGTGGGCAGGTACATGCCTGGGCCCACGTGTGCCATGGTGCACATGGGATGACAGAATTGCTTGTGGGAGTTAAGTCTACCTACCATGTGGGTCTTGGGGATCAAAGTTGGTCATTAGGGTTGGCAGCAAGTATCTTTACCCATTGAGCCATCTTGCCCACCCCATAGACAGCTATCTTCTTATACCTTCAAATCAAATTAATAATTAAAATAACCTTCAATGAAACAAACTTGTATCATTGTATTGATAAGATTTCTTCCTTTTTGTGGGGCAGTAGTGGCCCACACCTGTAAAGCCAGCACTCAGGAGGCAGAAGCAGGTGGATCTGAGTGTGAGGCTAGCCTCGTCTATAGAGTGAGTTCCAGGACAGTCAGGGCTACACAGAAAAAACCTGTCTCTGAAAATAAAATAAAATAAAATAAAATAAAATAAAATAAAACAAATTTATTACTTTCTCTCTTGCTTTTTTTTTTTTTTTGCATCCTGAATAGGATCACTTCTATTTGCTGATATTTTAATCATACGTATTTTGAATTCAGATATAACGTTGGGAGGAAATAAACATTTTAGCTTATGTGTATGATGGTTTTTGCCTGCATGGATGTCTGTGCAGCACATATGTGCAATACTGGGTCCCGCCAGGACTGGAGTTAGACAGTTGTGCTCACATGAATGCTGAAATACTGGAAATCAAACTCAGGTCTCAGAGGAGCAACCAGTGCTCTTAACCAGATCTCTCCAGCCCTCTCAACATACCTTTTTTAAATATAAAATTCAGATTTTATTTTGGCTGAATTGTTATTATTAGTAATTCAGTTATCTGTGATCTCATTAAATGTTACTTTTTTTCTGGGCCAGTTTTATTCAGATTTAAATTCTTCAGTTCAAAATTAAGAACAAATGACATAATGTTCAGTTCTATTCATATTCTCACATATTAAAGGTTAAAGCTAATTCATTAAATACATAATTTACTTTGGAGCTTTTTAAAACTCCATTTTAGATAAGGCTAATACTAAATTATTAGCTAGAAAACCCACAAATTTGTTCTACAAGTGGGAAGTGTGGATTCTAGATAATAAGATTATATAACAAAAGATTACAGATTGTTTACATATAACAATCTTCTCTACACTATAAATGCTAATCAACATTAATATCTGTTTCATTAAACCAAGAAGCAATAGGTCAAAAAGCCCTCCATACACGCAGCGGAATGGAGGAAGGAGATGTCTTCTCACAGAAACCCAGCAGCAGCAGGCTGCTCTGCTTAACCACCCCAGTGCTCCCTCACTGAAGACTTCGGTTCATCAGCTAACTTTCCAGGACCTCAGCTTCCAAAGATGGAAACTAGCTGGGTAGGTTAAAGGGCCTTTTTGGATGTCTTTATACTTTTTGTAATTAAAAACCAAAAATACAATTAACAAAAATCCACACTGAAGAGGTGGGTAAGAAAAAAACGCTATTTTCAAGAGTGAAACTTTTAAAAGGAAGAGGTAGAAAGTAAGTAGGAGTGTGCCTGTGGGCACACTCGTCTGTTCTGGAAGCTGCTTGCCTGCAGAGAAGGGAATTGACTGAGTCACATGGTCTTAGGCAATTTCATTCCCAGTAGGTGCTTTAAGACAGCGAAAGCATCCTGATTCAGAAACATCCCCACTAACTCAGAGCAGACTTGACAGTAAGAAGATGGCTGGAATAGAGAAAACCAGAGCAGAATGAAACTGTCTTCGAAAAGGGTAGCTTTAGCCACTTAAATAAAGGAAGGTTGGTAAGACTAAAGACCAGTTTTCACTCACATTACTCCTGCACTGAACATACTGCCTTCTGGATTTACGGTTACACTCCAGCTGTGGGAGTAAACATTTTTTTTCATGGCAAATTTTTTCTCAGATAATTACAATTTAAAAAAATTGCACTGCTAAGGCTTGAACCCAGTATTTCATGAACATGAGGCGAACATGCTACCACAAAACACTTGTCCCTTAAGTAATTTTAAATGGTAACCATCTGGGCAGAGTTGGAGGAGCACCGAATTAAGGCAATGAACGTGGTTAAGCACCAAGTGTTTTCATTACAAAAATCTTATGTTTTTTCTTCTTGCCTCTAGAACTTCTACAACATGGGACTGAAATTCACCGTCATGAAGTTAATTGTAATGACATAAAAACCAAATGACCTGATTGTTGTAAGTGGTTGCCAAGGCTAGGAACAGCTTCACCGTCTGGAACAGGCTTTCTTTCCACTCCGGACACTCCAACTCTAACTGAAGGACACCTCGGGCCTTCTCACAGAGGGCAGCACTCACTACACTCAGGGACACTTGCTGGACTGAATAAACCAACGTGGACTTCATGAAGGGAACCTCTAACTCTAGTCTGCACAAGAAGACTTTAAAGGACGGTTAACTAGATGGACCCCCTGAAATGGCTCCATTCACCCATCTTGCCCCTTCATTTCTGTTCGTGAAGAAACATTCGGTTTACTCTCAGTGAAAGGGCTTCGGTGCGTACTCACTGTCTGGAGGACACCACTAAATGACACTGCAGACAAAGCAATATGCTATGAACCACACTCCCCTTTTGAACCAAGCGTCACTAAACCATAGCTCTAGACCAATAAATAAACTTGGCACTTGCAGTCAGTATTTTTTAAAAAGGAGAAATAGTGAGAAAAGAGATGGTATTATTTTTAAAAAATTGTATTGGACTGTAATAAAACTTAAAACTACTTATAAGTTACCATCATAAAAAGACAAAGTGTGCTGTTTTGTGGCACCATGAGAGAATGGCTATCTCAGAATCGGTTAGACATGGTTTAGAATAGTAGTTACGAGCTGGTAAGCCTTGATAGCCACCTCTTTTTTTTTTTTTAAGCTTCTTTGTGTGCAAATAAGTGTCAAAGTTTGGACTGGAGAGATGGTTCAGCAGTTAAAAGCACTGGCTGCTCTTTTGAAGTCCTGAGTTCAATTCTCAGCAACCACACAGTGGCTCACAACCATCTCTAATGGAGCCTGATGCCCTTTTCTGGCATAAAGGTGTACATACAGATAGAGCACTCATACATAAATAAGTAATATTAAAAAAAAAAAAAAAAGGAATCAAGGCTTAATTAACATTTGGGGTTGTTGCATGTGTGTGTGTGCAAGTGGGCATGAGTATGTGTGTGTGCCCACAGAAGCCAGAAGAGGGCATCAGCTATCTTAGACGTGGAGTTCCAAGATGTTGTAAATGACGCTATGTGGTAACTGGGGTCCTCTGGAGACCGAGTGCTCTTAACCACTGAGCTATCTCTCTAGACCCCAACTTTCAAAGTTTTGGTGAGAGGATTAGAAATACAATGCCTGGTATGTAGTGAGCATTGTGCAGTTAAAATTTTCTCCCACTGATTTAAACAGAATTTTAAAATTCTCAAAATGTAAGCATTTTGAGAACTATTATAAACAAATAGCTTCAATAGTATACTTAAGAGATGCAGACAGATTCAATTTAGTTCTGAATTCAGAGAGCTACAAAAAACACAAAGTAGACACACGCTTATGTCTCTATTTAAGGCTATCCAGGCCAGGCAGTGGTGGCCCACATCTTTAATCCCAGCACTCGGGAGGCAGAACCAGTGTCGGATCCCCTAGAACTGGGGTTACAGACAGCTGTGAGCCACCATGTGGTCGCTGGGAACTGAACCCAGGTTCTGTGGAAGAGCAGCCAGTGCTCTCAACTGCTGAGCTATCTCTTCAGCCTCTAAAATTCTTAAATAAACAAATAAATGAGACTGAGCAAATGTGTGAGTGGCTACATTAATTTAGCTGTGTGATGTTTTTAGTCTGTGAGTTCATTACAATGTGATATTTTTGTTTGTTTGTTTTTATTTTTGTTTTGAGACAGGGTTTCTTCGTGTAACAGTCCTGGCTGTCCTAGAACTTGCTTTGTAGACCAGGCTGACCTTGATCTCACTGGGATCTGACTGCCTCTGTCTCCCTCCCAAGTGCTGGGATTAAAGGCGCCACCACTGCCCACTTTACAACGTGATTTTTAAAAAAGGTATAAAGGGTTGGGGGATTTAGCTCAGTGGTAGAGTGCTTGCCTAGCAAGCACAAGGCCCTGGGTTCGATCCTCAGCTCCACGAAAAAAAAAAAAAAAAAAGTATATAAATACAGAAACTGAAGCATTAGTTTTATAATGGTTCTCTAAGAAAATGTCAAAAGTAAGGCTAGGAAGATGGCTCAGTGGGTAAGAGTTCTTGCTGTGGCAAGCAAGCATGAAGACTTAAGTTCAAATCCCCAGAACCCACATTAAAAAAAAAAAAAGTCAGGCAGGACCGTGTGTGTGTGTGTGTGTGTGTGTGTGTGTGTGTGTGTGTGTGTGTGTGTAACTCCAGTGTTACAGGGCGTGTGTGTGTGTGTGTGTGTGTGTGTGTGTGTGTGTGTGTGTGTGTGTTTAACTCCAGTGTTACAGGGCTTGCTAGCTGTCAGTGTAGTTCCAGGTTCAGCAAGGCAGAACTGTGTCCAGGCAATGAGGCAGAGGATAGAGCAGGACCCCCAGCCTCCTCTGTCCTCCATGCACATACATGTGTTCATATACCACATTCCTTCACCCTCTAAATGCCAAACATAAAAGATAAAGAAGCTGGGCAGTGGTGGCGCACGCCTTTAGTCCTGGCACCTGGGAGGCAGCAGAGCTGGATCTCTGTGAGTTTGAGGTCAGCCTGGTCTACAAAGTAAGTTCCAGGACAGCCAGGGTTATAGAGAGAAACCCTGACTTGAAAACCAAAACAAATCCAAATCTACTCACTTCCCACAGAGTCTTAAGGAGAGTCATATTAAGGTCAGATACTCACCTTCTTTGGGTTGGGCTGTAACTGGCGTCTGAGTCTCCTTTGTATAAGTGACGATTTCTCGAGGGGGAAAGTCAACTTGAGTAATTTTGGCCATCCCAAGTTTAATAGGTCCTCGTCTAAATGAGTAAATATAAATGCTTTTAAACACAACGAATGATAAATTTTAACTACACCAAGCTTGCTATTTTCAAAAATTAAGAATCAATTCATGTGTATCTAACACTGAAATTTAAAACCTTGTTTTCCTAGAGAAATGTGAGGTGAACAATGAATTGGCTTTATTTTAGCAAAAGGATTAGAAGGTGGTTGGTACAGACAAAAGATATTTCTGATTCGCTCAGAGCCCTTATTTTTCATTTTCAAAAGGCGAGAGTGGTGCCATTTCTTAGGACAAGTGTGTAAGTAGTAACAGTTTGAGAGGATAGGAGTTTCAGAATGGACTGCTAAACATGGCGGGTAGGTTGTAAGTACTAACAATTTAGGATTCCAGACTTTCTTCAAATGCCTCACCCAGCCCTTATTAGTTCCGCTCACCATTGCTGGGTTTTGACTTTAAGACTGAAAAGTAGGTTTCTGTTGAAACTTTCTCTTTTAAACAAGTGTTTTAATGTGTGTACATGCATGTGTGTGTGCGTGTGTGTGTGCGTGTGTGTGTGTGTGTGTGTGTGTGTGTGAGAGTGAGAGAGAGAGAGAGAGAGGGGGTCAGAGGACAACTCTGAGAGTCACTTCTCTCCATTACCTTTCTGTAGGTTCCAGGGATTGAATTCAGGTGGCCAGGCCGGCATGGCCAAGGCATCTTGACAGCCATTTTTCTATTTCTTACATTTGACAGACATTAGAATGACATCAGTGTGGATTTTAAAATAAATTATTTAATTTTTTCAATCTCTACATAGTCAATATTCTCTGTGATTCATGGTGGACAAACTATGATTGAAATATTCTAAGCCTAAAGTAACAAGTTTCTTGAATATAATCAAACTACCGAAGTCACTTCTGATTGAGTAAAATGGAAGAAATAGCAAGAGTTGAAAGAAAAAAAATACCTCTTTTTAGCTATTCTGGGAACTTTCACTTGGTTATTAGGTATTTAAATTATACCTTCCCAAATTTCCAACTGTCAAAAGTTCATAATCATGAAATTCTCTTGAAAGGATATCCAATATAAACTTCCCTAGTGTCTGTAATAAATGTCTCACATTTCATAGACATATCTTTTTCAATATATGTCACTGTTAATACATATAATGTGGTGATATATTGTGTACCCTAATAAACTTGCTGGAAGATCAGAGGACAGAGCCAGCCAGTAGTTTAGACACAGAGGTCAGGCATAGTGGCACACACCCTTAATCCTATCACTCAGGAGGCAGAGATCTGTCTGGATCTCTGTGAGTTCAAGGCCACACTGGAAGCAGTCAGGCAGTCGTGGCACACACCTTTAACCCCAGTAATGGGAAGCACACACACCTTTAATCCCAGGAAGTGATGTATGGGCAGAAAGGTATATAAAGGTATATAAGGCGTGAGGAAACAGGAATTCACTCTCTTAGGCTGAGGATTTCGTAGAGGTAAGAACTAGTGACTGCTGCTCTGCTTCTCTGGTCTTTCAGCTTTTACCCTGATATCTGGCTCTGAGTTTTTTATTAAAAGACCATCTAAGAATCGAACAACAATATAAACATTTTTCTATTTTATTTAACCACTATATTAGATATTTTTTTTTTATAAAAAATGGAATAAAATTAACACACTGAAAAAATTAATTTGTGAGCCAGGCATGGTGACATACATTTGTAATCCCAGTACTTGGGAGATGAGAGTATAAGATTCAGTAGTTTGAGGCCAGCCTGGATTACATGAGACACTATCTCAAAAGAAGAAAATTTAAAAAACAAAACAATTTTTTTTTTTTTTAATGTGGAGCTGAAGATCGAACCAAGGGCCTTGCACTTGCTAGGCAAGCGTTCTACCACTGAGCTAAATCCCTAACCCAAAACAAAAATTCTTGCTCTAAGGAACTACATGTGAGCCATAATACATTTTTACTGTTTCCTACTTTAGGAATAACTTAGTTATAGGGTGGGAAGTGTCTTCAAATGATTAAATGGCAAGATTTAAGGATACTTGAAGCAGTCTAGAGTAGTCTAAGAGTAAAGTTTGGAATGCGAACTTCATACTTCCTTTAAGATGCAAACCATTAAAGAATACACCACTCGCTTCCCTAGAAAGAGTGAAAGCACAATAAACCCAACAGCAAAGGAAAACAGTTTTTAAGAATTCTAAGACTTTACAGAAGGACAGGGGACACCTCACTCCTCCAAAAGCAACGTTTACTGAAAATAAGGAGCCAAGGGAAGGGGAGGGAGAAGATTAGTGTGGCCAGAGAGGGGTGGGTCTGTTGGCGGGGCTCACAGGCGTTTCCTGTGTTTATTCTTGCTTCAGATGCAATGCTCAAGTGTATGGTTGCATATTTCAGAAGCTGCAAGTTACCAAGGGAAAAGAGCTATCTTAGTCAGGTACAATGGCCAAGCAAGTTTTTGTTTTGTTTTTGTCCTGGAGCCTAGAATGAATGAATGAGTCAGTGACACAGTAAGTTAAAACACAGAAATCCGGGGCCAGCCTATAGAGACTAATGTAGCTTGTTCCTTTCAGGACTTTAGACTCACTGATTAATTTTATTATAGAAAAGTTAATTTTCATATCAAGTAACTCAGAAAAGATTCAATTACAATGATTAATTATTTAATTAAAAGGAAAAATGAGATGTCACAGTAAAATAACTCTTGTCTTAACTAGATATACTATTAGAAACTTAAGCAGAGTAAAATCAGGACAGTTTCACAAAGAAGCAAATGAACTATTAAAGAGAGAAGGTAATAAATCTATGCAATACCCCAAATCGGACTCTGAGTGGAGCTGAAGAACTGACGGGTCTGTATCCCAATGCAGCGTCCTAAATGGTTGTAGGACAGCCATGAAGCATTAGTAAAAAAGGTCAGAGATTAGTCAAGCAAATGCAGTCTATAAATGGCTAATGCGAAAGTACTACTCACAACTAAGAACTACGAGTGTTGGTTAGTTAGACCAAAGCAAAGCCCTCACACTAGGTCTCACTCCAATGCTCCAGTGCACACAGTAAGCATCAAGGTGGTTAAGGATGCAGGTACATAATCCAGAATAATTCTGTGTATCTTCAGAATGTGGGAAATTAGTATTGCACAAAAAAGTACACAAACAGCTAAAGAACACAAACCAATAATACACATTATTTATGGATGGTAAACATAACAGGCTATCAAAGAGTTAAAAGGAGTTTTAAGATTCCTAATGAAAACAAGATTAGTGAAAATAGTTAACATTCTAATCTTGCACAAAGCTTTAAATGTGTGCAGGAAATTGCCATATTGGTAAAGGAAATGAGTCAACACATAAGCCTTTTGGTAAGAACACCAAGAATACTCCACTGGGATACTGAATAGCTAACGTTTCCAAGGCGTGACCTTCTATAATTCATGGGTTAAGCACTGCCTTGGGCTTACATGTCACTGCTTTAGAAAAGCACTGAAGATTTCTGCCTCTAGGAGAAAAGAGATTTTTCCCTTCCCAAAGGATTTCCCCTAACTTTGGGAGAATCTCAATCCTAACAAAGTCAATGCTGTTTTATCACTGCCTGGGTAAGTAAATATCTTATATCTAACCTTCTCCACCTAAGAGAAATCTATCTTTCTCAGAACAAAAGATACTTTATCACATTGGCATTCTTGTATGGTAGCAACACTTACAATGTTCACAGCCATACAAAGGCTAAGTACAGTTCTACATTTAGTACTAGCATTTTGTGGGATATTGCTTCTCATTTACACAAGTTATAGAAGATACACCTAGTTTTAGTTCTATAATTTTTAATACAACAAATGATTTATCAGTTTGCCTGCATAGTTTATCAATAAAAAAACAACAAATGTAATAAGAGGAATCCTTCCTCTTACGAGGAGAGATCCTACGATTTTCAACAGGGCTGTATGTATGCAACGAAGAAAAGAGGGCCCAGTGAAGACCTACTTTGTATTGAGCAACGAACAGTAACAAACTTAGGCTTTGTTAAACCAAAAGCAGTTTGATGAGATGGTCTCCAAGGAATGTTCTGTCAACAGCCTCTACATTATAAAAGACTCTAGCTGACCAATAACATAGACCCCCTTGTTGAGAATGTCTTTTTGGTCTAAAATTGAGCAAAACTTCATTTCAGAATACAGCCAGTACTACAAAATACACCATTCAAAATACATGGTTATATATACTAAAAGGTTCTTTAGACATATAAAGTACAATTCTAATTCTTAGAAGAAAACTGATCAAAAGTAGAAAAAAAGAAATAAGCATGGACTACCTAACTGAATAACCATCACTTAAATTTTAGAACAAAAGTGATTAAGAAAGAAAACAATAAAATGGAACATCCACATGCAAAACTGACCAGCTCATCCTTTTATACTTACTCGTAAATGATCAGCAGTACCAACAGAAAGTGTTTATCATTTAAAAAGAGTTATTCAACAGTATCCGACATTCTAATGTTGGCTCTATCTTCTCCTGTTCTTTGTGTGGACTAATCTTAGGCCACCCTGGCCAACAATGCAGCTGAGTGTCCAGGTCCACCTCACACATCTTCATGCATTTCCTGTGACATCTCTTCTCACTCCTCCATTAGCATCCTGCTCAGTATAGCTGGTTTCCCTTCACTTTCAAATCCAAGTAGTCGATTTAAATGCCATGTATTTAGACAGGCACTACTACTACTACTACTGCTTTAAACATCAACAAATTCTTTTCCCGTTATGGAAGTTGGAGATAAATCAACAAAATGCAGGTTTCTATTTGTATGTGTAAAATGGACAAATAGCCCTCTTGAAAGTTATTTCCAGGTGAGTCAGTGCTTTCACAGGACACTGAATTAAGATTTAAAAGTTCTTTTCTTTTCTGCTAAACTTACATAAAAACTGTTTTCTTTCTCAAAGTTATCAAGTAACTTATTTTCTTATTTTACAGTAAGTCATAAAATATACACTTTACATTAAGCACAAGATACATAATCTCCTTTGAGTATTTTGAAAAAGCATCTTCAAGCTAACGACACCATCACTACATCACTAGACTGGCATTCTATGAAGGCAGAGAAACTGTCTTGTGTGGTAAACTACAGTCGTCCAGACAAAGCTGGCAGTGTGATGAATATCTATCTGCTCCCCACACAGATACTTTTCTCACCAGTACTTCCTCCCAGCTTACAATAACCTAGCGCAGCTCTAGTAGTCTCCAGGTCATTTGTGGAGGATGACACTTTTTAACTCACATGAGCTTTAAAAATTCAGTCAATGTTACACAGTCCTTTTCAAAGCAAACGTACTGACAATGCTCTAAAATAAGCCCTCTCTTCCTCTTTGAAACCAGGACCAATGGACTCATAAAGTATAGATTATTTAAATAAAGATAGTATGTAATACTAAGGAATTTAGAAAATACGGAAACTTAGGCTGAGAAATATTTTCACTGTTATAACGTTGGTTGTAGAAGAGAAAAAAACCTTTTCATTTGAAAATACCAGTACTGACATATCTGTATAGAAGGGTGTGGAAATGCCAGGCATGGTGGCGCACACCTTTTATCTCAGCACTTGGGAGGCAGAGGCAGGTGAGTCTCTGAGTTTGAGGCCAGCCTGGTCCACAGAGTGAATTCCAAGCCACCCAGGGCTACATGGTGAGACCCTATATTAGGAACAAAAGCAAAAAGCATAGAAGCATAAACCAAACAGCTGTAGCCCTAAAAATTAATTTAAATTAAATTGCCTTCCCAATATATATTTTATAGAGTAATATTACTTGTCAAAAGAAAGCTTTATTTTTTTTTCTTAAATGACAGTTATCATTTACCTGCAACATTTGCATTGCTAGATTTGTCATTTTTTGGAAAATTTTCTGTACCTTTTATTTTAGATTTTATTTTTACGTATGTCAGTGTTAGCCTGCATGTATGTCTATGCAGCACATGTGTGCCTGATACCAGCAGAGATCAGAAGAAGGCATCAGAGTCTCTGGAACTGCAGCTAGAGATGGTTGTATCACAGTGAGGGTGATGGAAACCAAATCTAAGTCCTCTGCAAGAGCAATATGTGCTCTTAACTGCTGACTCGTCTCTCCAGCCCATTTCTATATCTTTCAATTGTTATTTTAGAACTGAATATAGTGTTGACTCTTGAGACCATCCAGCCCCTTTTCTTTGCAGGGTTTGTTATGAGGTTTTTGTTTGTTTTCTCTCTCAGAGTTAATTGTCTATTTTTATCTTTAATCAGAGGGACACATGCACACGTAAAAAAAAAAGATGAGAAGTTTTAATAACTCTTTTTCTTGTAGTACTGGGTACTCACAGCCAGGGCTTTGCACATGCTAGGTAAGTCCTTATTACTGAGCTATAATCTGGCCTTTAGAAGGATGTTAAGATGTTTTTCTGAGGGGGATATTTAACTTTGGCCCAAAATAAGGATTCTGAACCAACTGTGGATTTAGACCTGCTGTGTTTACTCTTGCTTCGGCTATAATAAAGGGGATGTTGGTAACTAAAAACTTGCCAACTGCCATGTACAAGGAGGCCACGGGAAGAATTGATAATACTTTCTTCAATATGGCCTTTAGGAAAAAAGATGAAATATTAGTGAATTTCTGAAAAACAAGTTTCAACATGTAGCAGAGTCCTAAAACAAACATGAAATAGTTGTATGAGGCAGACATAAGCTCAATAAAACTGCAAGTAAATCAAGTGTTTCCTTGGCAGTAATTCTTTAACACTGATACTTCGTGCATTATTTTACAATTTTATTTATGTGCATGTGTGTATACCTTGTTTGTCTGTATGTGTACAATGTGTGTGCTGTGCCCACAGAGGTCAGAAGAGGTCAGATGCCCTGGAACTATAGTTACAGATGGTTGTGGGCTGGCAGATGTGGGTGCTAGGAACTAAGCCAAGTCCTCTGTAAGAGCAGCAAGTGCTCTTAACTACCCAGCTCTGACATTTTATGTTATGGTTATTTTTTTTTTTTATCTTATTTAATAGAATCAGCTACTTAACAGAACAGAATTGGGCTGCTTAACTGAATTGTTTCAATGTTCAATTAGCAAGTGGGAAATTAAGTACAACAAAGATGTTATATAATATTTGTAGTTAAAATAGTCACACAATAACCAGTATATTTGTTTAAGCAGAACAAACTTAAATTCATGAACACCTCTATCTTTAATATAAATTATCATAAAAAACTACTTAACTATTTACTACTAATGTGTGATGGCTAAAACATTGTTGCAAAAATTTACCCCAGTTTACAAGAGAATTTCTATGCTATTTGGATTTTAAGAAGTAAATAGTAAGTCAACACAGATATTTAGACTCCTTCTAAAGCACTGATAGCACTTGGCACTGAATGCATTCTGTTCTATCATTAAAATATTAAAAAAGAATTACATACCTAGATCCCACCGCACCATCTCCAGAATCTTGGCTTCCAGCTTCGCTTGGTGTGCTCACAGATTTGGAGGATGGAGACATAGGAGGAGGAACTAAGTAGTGAAACAGACAGGTATCTGCTGTTACTACAATGAGAGCTTGTGGTATTTCAAATATAATTCAACATGAAGTAATTAACAAAAAAGGGAAAACTGATAAGAAATCCAACAACATCAATAAATGGGTGAAAATGAAGAGCAGGAAGAAAGGAAAAAGACAGTTAACAGCCATGCTAAGGACTCATGCAAGTTCTCTGCCAAGATGCACTCAGGCTTTCTATGTTTAAAGGGCAAGATTACGGAAAGATACATCTTCATCTTGTCCATCACCAAAGGCAGCCACCAATTTCAAAGGAGAACATTCCTTCTCACTTTTTTAATGTCACGCTTGTAAGACAATCCTATTTCATGTGTTAACTGTGATTACCCTCTCAAAATTAAAACTTTGAAATATGCTTCAAGTAATTTAATCTCTGGTTTTCTAAGATTTGTTTAAAAATATTAATCTCTGTCTAATAATTTTTCCTTTCAAACAATTTTAGGGCTGGGGACATAGCTCAGTGCCTGCTGAGCATGTGCAAGGTCCTGGATTTAATCCCTGGTGCCTCAAAAATGTAGTATTTAAAATCAGTTCATTTCTCTCCGCGGACAGGAGACAATTTAGAGAAACGAGAGCTCAAGGAATGGCTCCTTTAAAACGTTCATCAGTTTCCAGCAATGCGGATGGAAGTGCAAACAGGCCACACATAAACAGCATGCCTCTAGACATGATGCAACACATAAAGCAACACATGCAAATTACACACGGCAAGATGTATGGTAACTTCTTACCCCAGTACTCAGAAAAAACTGAACGTACAGACAAAGATACAGACACCCAAAACAGTCTTAATCCCTTCTTAGAGAAAACATACATTCTTCATAGTTTATAAAACAATAGCAACTGTTTTTCTCCAATGTTTCAACACCATGTAACAGCAGTTAAACGTGCACATTTCATGCTATGACATTTGGGAAACTTTTTGATTACCGTAGCAGGAAGTATAGGAGGCTCATCACTGCCATCTTCTGGTTAAATTTTTACCATAAATGTCCCCAATCCCAAGTATCTTTTTAAAATAATCTTTCAGTGTGCAACATTAAGTGACCAACACATTTTATGTTGCACTGACTTAATATCTACTAAACAGAAGGTAAATTCCTAGTTTTATCATCAGTAATATATGGGGGGAAAGCCATAGCTAGAATGCTTGTTTTCTGAGCTAATAGAGGTGATTTCTTGCTTGTATTTCAACCAGTATCAAAAACAAAACCAGTACTTCTAACATTATGATTAAATGTAACAGAAACAATCATGCAACCACATGAACTTGATTGACTTATGGTTGACACTGTGTTAGGTACTGCATGTATAATTCAGTATAGCTAGAAATGAATGTATCTAAAGTCAGGTAACAAGGTCAAAACCCTGTAGCTTCCTTCTCCTAGGCCCTGTCCTTGTCTTCCTGCCCCTCACTGTGAGGCTCCTCTACTCTAAGCTCCAGCTGCACACAGGATGGCAGTGTGTGACAGCTGCTTGTCTACTGGGCTGTAAACACAAATACATGTTTAGTAAATCATAGAGAGGCACTGTATTTCCATACCAAAGATCTTCAAAATAGAAAGTCCATGTTCTTTACAGTGTACATAGAACTTCATAACTGAGAAATGAATTTTTTTTACAGATAAATACTAGAGAGACTGAGGAAAATAGTAAAGTTATTATTAATCTATTTCTCTGTTAGGAAGCATCAGAAATATTTTCCATTTTCATTGTCTTTTCCTCTTTCTGGAGATTTCAAGTATCAATGATTCTATTCAATGAGTTCAATAATAACTCACTTTGTGAAGACTGCATTAAAAATGTCAGCAAAATTCTTTAGAAATAGGTTAAATAGTAATTACATGTACATAAATAGGTATATTAACCCAGTTCTGAAATGAATGTTTCAGAAAAAAAAAAAAATCAAGAGTGACAGAACTACCAAATTCTCATGGTGACTCAGCCATGTGCTCCCAGGGCTCAGGGCAGTTTAAAGCCAAGTGACGGAG
Source organism: Onychomys torridus (assembly GCF_903995425.1). NCBI lineage: Eukaryota > Metazoa > Chordata > Mammalia > Rodentia > Cricetidae > Onychomys > Onychomys torridus. The sequence goes on along the minus strand of NC_050446.1, from coordinate 48,119,696 downwards.
AGGACACATTAACAAAGTCTAAGCTCTTATCGAGCTGACTAACTTCATCTTATAATAGTAAATAGAAAACAAGGGAATGGTAACATTAATTGACTACTACACTGTAACTCAGTTAGTTTCCGAAGAAAATGAAAGAATACAGTAGCTATGCAATGAGGCAGTACCACTGTCCTCAGACATCAACAAATCACTGAAACCGTGAAAACATACATTCAAGGAGGAGAAAGCCCCTGAACTCATTAGATACAAAGTCTTAGAAAAGACTCACTTCTGGAATTTATTTTAAACCATGGCTTGTAAATATAATTAGCTTTGAAAATATCATAAGCCATTATGTAGCTTTTGTTGAGTAATTAAAATATGACCTGCTTATCAAGACAGTAATTTGATCAGATTACCTTTATTTCAAGTTCTGTTTATAAAACAGCCAATAACAGGTTTTGCATTGTCATAACATATGCACATGAAAATGGATTTAAACTTCACAGAAGTTCATGGTACTTGTTCCTCTCTCTGAGAACCAGAGAGTGCGAACTGAAAACACAGCCCTCACTGGTCACACAGTAATCCTAAAGGAGTAACTGGTTCAGTCTCTTGGACGAAAGCTTTGTCAAGAAGACTTTTACTCACCACCTAAGACCTTGGCTTTCCAAGGATAAAAAATTAATATTACCGTGTTTGGTCAGTGAAGAAATATCTAGAATATTTGTAACCATAGAAACCTAAAAATGCACTTAGATTCAAGATTAACACTAACTCTGGTCAACTACTCACAGAGGCTTCAGAGGTGAAGGATTGTGTAGTAGAATAAACTCTGGGAAAAGAGCTTTTGCCAGGAAGAAGGGCACAGAAAAGGTAGGCAGACATGGAAGGTGAGTGCAGAGATTGAGAATGTTGGCATAGAGGCTGAATGGACAACTCAAAGTCATGACTCGGCTGGCACATCAGTCAACACACACACTACTCACACATCATGCCCCCTTGTGGATGGACACATGCTCCCAGCCTAGGCTTAACATTTACACTCTCTGCTTTCTCTATCCTTCTAAGAAACATTGCTTTAAATATTAACCTTTGAAATACTAATTTCTCCACTTACAATACCTCTCTTCTGATAATGAATATTAATGTGTTTTTGTTGTTTTGTTTTGTTTTTTGAGACAGAGTTTCTCTGTGTAGCTCTGACTGTCCTGAAACTCCTTCTGTAGACCAGGCTGGCCTCAAACTATCTCTGCCTCCCAAGTGTGATGCGCCACCACAGCCCAGCTATGAGTATTAATATTAAGAATATTTTCTTCAATATAATTTAGAGCATTAGAGAATTAAATTTTTCTTTGTTTTTTGAGATAAGGTTTCTCTGTATAACAGTCCTGGTTGTCCTGGAACTTGCTCTGTAGACCAGGCTGGCTTTAAACTCACAAGAGATCTGCTTGCTTCGGCCTCCTGAGTACTGGGATTAGAGGCCTGGCCCACCACACCTGGCCAAGTATTAATTTTTTATACAAAGTTAATAAAATAATTTTGTAGTATTAAACTATCATAAAAGCTGTGTGGTGGTGGCACATGTCTTTAATCCCAGCACTCAGGGGGCAGAAGCAGACAGATCTCTGAGTTCCAGGCTAGCCTGATCTACAGAGTGAGTTCCAGGACATCTAGGACTACACAGTGAAACCCTGTCTCAAAAAACAAAACAAAACAAAAAAAATCATAAAGAACCAACATTCTTTGCTATGAAATAAAAAAATTAAAAATTAAGCTACAGTTAAAAAATGACCTGGCAAATCTGATTTAAAATATCCAAAACTTAAAAAAAAATTCCAAACCTTAAAAGAAAATTCAGAGGGGAAAACAATAAAACAATACTTAACCAGCAATGCTGCACTTAACCTAGCTCCTTAGATATGGTGATACTTAAAAGTTAAAACATTTATTTTAGGCAATATCCAAATTTCAATTTCTTTCATGTATTTGTCTACAGTGTCTTAAAGAGGGTGTCTTTTGTTTGGTCTTCCCAAGTAGAAAGACAGGCTCTTAAAAACTGAACCAATATTTAAGGTCTAGCCTGCACTGACACCAGGGATAAAAATGTGAGTGATCCCCCTCTTAAGAATATCAGACAAAAACCAGCCAAACGGTCACATAAGTAACAATCTACCAGCAAATAGGACGGGATATTTTACTAATGACATGAAGAAGGTGGAGGAGGAGAAGGAGAAGAAGAAAAATCATATTAAAGCGTTTTGAACAGTAAACCTTAAATATGTTTCATAACGATTCAAGAAATTTTTATAGAGAAAAGAAAAAAAGTATCCGTATGCTAGGTCATGATACAAACTGGACTTTTAAAAAAACTATCATGTTTTTCTGGTGTCCTCAGAAGTCAGAAGGAGTCCCATCCCCTGGAACTGGAGTTACAAATGATTGTGAGCTACTAAACCTGGGTCCTCTGCAAGAGTAACAACTGTTCTTAACTGCTGAGCCATCTCTCCAGCCTCTGGGTTTGTTTGTTTGAAACTATGGATTATTGAAAAACACAAAACAAAAAAAACCCAACAACAACTTTATCCATATCTTGTACTCTTTGTGACATATTACAAATTACAAATGAGCACTGGGCATAACATTGGGGTTATAAGTGTATGTTTAAGGATTATGAAATGCATTTTGCCTAATTATTTTTTAAGATTTATTTTTAATTACATGTATGTTTATGTGGAAAGCACGTGCACAAGAATGCAGGTGACCTGAGAGGCCACAAGAGGGCATCAGATCCCCTGGAGCTGGAATTACAGGTGGTTGTCATCTACCTAAGGGGTGCTGGGAAGCTGGCCAGGTCTCCCGCTAGAGTTATACAGTCTTAGCTGCTGAACCAGCCTCCTGTCCTCTCACCCCTGCCCCACTTTTGCCTAACTATTTAAAGGCAACAAGATCACCACAGTGTGTTCAGCCTTTTATTGGTTTCATTATGTTAAATTAGCTAAGAGATGGAAAAGTCTAGAAATAAGAAGGGAAAAACATGTAGTGATCTGACTAGCAAATGGAAAAGCTAAAATCTTACACACAGTCCAGGCCACAGCAGCTATGGAAAGATAGTCTTAATCCTGTGTAATCAGCTTATGCTCTTTGGTAAACACAATTTCATATGCCCTTATATCATTTAAATTTTTGAATGACTTAAATGAAGGCAATAACACTTAGCTTGTTTCTCAAAGCCTGCTTACTGCTGCCCTAATCTGTTCTATTTTGGCCAGATCTAACTTTCTGCTCTTACAGGTGGCTAAAAATTCTAAATATTCCCATGTCGAGTAGTAAGGTTATATTTAATCAAGAAGATACTGGGGATGGAGACAGCTCAGTAGTCAAGAGAACTTGATGCTCTAACAAAATGTGCTGGCTAGTTTTATGTCAACTTGACAGAAGCTGAATCATCTGAGAGAAGCCTCAGTTGAGAAAATGTCTCCACAAAATCAGGCTGTAGGCAGGCTGGCCTGTAGGGCATTTTCTTAAGTAGTGATTGATGGAGGAGGGCCCAGTCCATTATGGGTGGAGCCACTGTGGGCTGGGTTCTACAAGGAAACAGGCTGAGCAAGCCTTGGGGAACAAGAGAGTAAGCAGCTCCCCTTCATGACCTCTGCATTGGTTCTTGTCTCCAGGTTCTTATCCTGTTTGAGTTCCGGTCCTGACTGACTTCCTTCAGTTGAATAGTGATGTGGGAGCATAAGGCTAATTAATCAACCCTTTCCTCCCCAAGTTGCTTTGGTCACGGTGTTTCATCACAGCAACACTAACTCTAACCAGACCACAGAAGATTCCCAGTTCAGTTCCCAGCACCAATATGGTGGCTGACACCCTCTTCTTACCTCTACAGACAGCAGGCATGCACATGGTACACACACATACATGCAGGTAGAAAGGTAGAACACTCAAAAAAGAAAAATAAACACTGAAAAAGTTCAAACCTTTTGGTAACCACTCACAGTCATGAAGTATATTTTCATTAAAAAGAAAAAGCACAGCTATTTACAGTTTTCCATAGTTTGGTGTAGCAAGAACATCAAAGGAACGGTTTGAAGGTGAACAACATTTTTTTACCTTTCATTCTCCCCTCTCTCATGTCTACACAAAACAACGGCATAAAGAAGAGACGTTTACAGCCAGCCTGGCCAGGAGGCACGAGTGCTGTGCAAGCCTGGAGGCTGAGTTCTGTCCCTAGAACCCATGGAAAGGCAGAAGAACTGGCTTAAGTTTTCCCTGGCATGTAAGCCGCCCTCCTAATTAATCTGACGAAATGACTCTACTAAACAGAAAAGAGAGCACGTGGGTGAGCTCTACCCTGCTCAGGCTCAGTCCCGGCATGAATTGCCAGACAGCTACAAAATGCCACCCAGTGCTGCAGTTGCCTCCGCTAAAATCACTTCTTTTCCAGTTCTGCTTGAGACAAAAATCAGCTTGTTACTGGTTAGGAACAGCTGACTTAGCAATATTTTTATTTGAATCAACTAGCCTCAGAGTTAACATTCGAAACTCAAGCCATCTAAGAGAGGCTACAAAATCCACGATTGAAGGCCAGTTCGTTCTGATGAGTACAGTTTCTATTTAAGGAAGTCTTGGCTTGAAATCCTCATAAACCCCTCCAGACGGTCCGCATGGCTCCCGTTGCTAAGCTGCACTAACTCTTCCCAGCTCCTGCCCTTAGAGTGCACAGGATCAAGAACTCACACAGATGGAGAGTGGAAACGGGATTGTTGGCGTGCTTCAAGGATTTGAAGAGTTTGTCAATACAATGCTGGTAGCTATCTCAGAGTTTGAAGCTATCGTGGGAGGAAAAGGATTGCTAAATTAGATCACATTCTGTTAAGTGGCAGTAATACAACAATGCTGGTTCTTGGACAAGGACCTAAAGTATGAATGGACTTTCTTGGCTTATACTAGATTCTGGATTTATTTTTAAACCTTTGATGTTTAGAGTCTTTAAGTCTCTGTTAACTGGAAATACTTTTGAAGATGTACATCCATTTTCCTAAGCTAATCATAGTTATACTGGAGTTGGTTTTTGTTTTGTTTGTTTTCTTAAAGGCTAGTAAAGGTTTTTTGTTTTGTTTTGATTTTGTTAAAAACAAAGCTTTTCTATCCTACCCTAGGATTTAAATCCCCTGGCCTCCACCCACTTCACTCTGCTGCTCTCTGGCTTATGACATTGAAACCACCTAGCTAAGCCTGGGTCTACCAGGGACTGGGTCCTCACTATTCCCTCCTCCTGGGTTGCTCCTACTGACAGCTTTAGCATGCTGGGCTCCTCCTGATCATTCTGTTCTTACTTTAGCATGCTGGGCTCCTCCTGATCATTCTGTTCTCACTCACATGGCTCTTCCTTGCCACAAAGGCCTGAAGACCCAAGTTTGATCATCTTTACCCACATGAAGGTGGAGAGAACCAACTTCACCAAGTTGTCCTCTGACCTCCAAATGTGCAATGTGGTACACACACTAATAACTACAAATATTTAGAAAGAAAAGAACAGCACTTAGTATTCTTCCAGAGAACCTTGGTTCAGTTCCCAACCCCTACAAGGTGGTTCACAAACACCCCTAACTCCAGTTCTGGGGGATCCTGTAGTGATATATTGTGTACCCTAATAAAGTTTGCCTGAGGATCAGAGGACAGAGCAAGACACTAGATTAGACACAGAGGCCAGACAGTGGTGGCACACACCCTTAATCCTATCACTTGGGAGGCAGAGATCCATCTGGATCTCTGTGAGTTCAAGGCCACACTGGGCTACATTACATTGCTCCAGTATAGGAGAGAAACAGAGCCAGGCAGTGGTGGCACACACCTTTAATCCCAGAACTTGAGATCTCATACCTTTGCTTGGGAAGCACACATGCCTTTAATCCCAGGAAGTAATATGGCAGGGCAGAAAAAGGTATATAAGGAGTGAGGAAACAGGAACTCACTCTCTTTAGGCTGAGGATTTTGTAGAGGTAAGAACTAGTGGCTGGCTGTTCTGCTTCTCTGATCTTTCAGCTTTCACCCTGATATCTGGGGCTCTTGAGTTTTTTATTCCATCTAGAAATTTGAACAACAGGATCCTACATCTTCTCTGGCCTCTAAGGCACACATATGGTACATATACATACATGTAGGTGAAACACACACATTAAAAAAAAAATCCCCAAAACAAAACCCCCAACAATTTACAGCTGATAAGAAGAGCTCTGATCACACAGCTTTCCTAGGTAGAATCTGTGAACTGTCTCCCGATAGCTACTCCAAGTCTAGCCTCAGCCTTCATTTCCAATATCCTTCCTCTGCCTACCTTGCCATCCAGTTAAAGTAAACCATGTGCTATTTCTCTGAGCACCCTTTCACGGCTTGGCTCACATTTCTTCTGGCTCTCCTTTCCCATCTATACACACCAACAGCTGACAGACACTGGGTAGCCAGGTCTACACAGCAAATTCCTGACAAGGCTGTACAGCAAGATCAAGACAGAAGGTAACTAGTAGACATGACTACATAAAATGAATGGCTCTTTTCAATAAAGATTAAGAAAGAGTCAGCAGGTAACTGATTAAGAGAAGGTTGTTTGTTGTTTGTGTTTTAAACCATGCAACAAAAGTCCTACAAACCAAAAGATAAAGACCTCAATAACAAACAAGCAAAAGAACATACAAGTGCAAATCCCAGAGGAGAAAAGCTGAATGACTGACAGTTACCAGGTGAGTATGTATTAAAGCATGTTAGGCTTATTACTACCTGTGATGGTTAGCTTTGATTGTCAGCTTGGCACAACCTGGAGTCACCTGGGAAGAGAGTCGTGATGGGGCACTGTCTACATCAGGTTAGTCTGGGGGCGCACTTGTGGGGGACTGTCTTAATGAAGTTAACTGATGTGGATGACACCACTCTCTAGTAAGGGGCTTCTGAACTGTGTAAAAGCAGAAACACTGGGCTGAGTGCAAGTGAGCAGCATGCACTCACTTTGCTCTGCTCTGGGCTGGGGATGTGATGGGACGAGATGGCTTGAGTTCTTGCCGCCACCTGATTTCTCTTTGACAGTCTGTGACTTGGAACTGTGAGCTAAAGTAAACTCTTCCCTAAGTTGCTTTTTGTCAGGAAATTTTATCACAGCAACAGAAATGCCCATCAAGTTGGCAAAAATTAGAAACTTGGAAAATATTCACTGATAATACAGACACATGAGGGTAAGCAATTGTAGCCACTCTTGAGACTGATAAGCAGAACCTAAGTAGCCTATATATAAAACATCACAGCCAAGTCAATTCCTGGACATATCCCCAGAGAAACTTTTCTGTCCTTCAAAGGGAAGGACTACATTCTCTGCAGTGTTGTTTATGGCATTAAAACAGACAGAAGCAACCTAAGTGCACAGTAGGGAACTGGAGAAGTAAAATATAATGCACAAGGGAATACAATACAGGTTAAAAATAACCAGACACGTATGTAGCAACATGGAATAAACAATTAAACAACACAGTGTTATCAATGTTAAACACACACAGATATGAAAAACATTAGAAATATAGGCACTCAGAAGATGGACCCAAAGAAGCCATGTATTCTAGAAATTCTAGAGTGGTTATTCTGGGATGGGAAGGAGAATTAGAACTGGAGAAAGAGGGCAAGCCTTTCCAGCCCACTTCTCTCAAGAACCACCACCAGAGGTAGGCTAGGAGTGAAGACATGTGAGCAAGTGAAATGGAAGTCCAAGGGGGCAAAAGGAACAGGGGAGGAAAAACATGGAAGAAAGCCAAACCCAACGGCACAGGAAACAAAAAACAAGACCCCTCAAGGACTGTACCACTAGTAAGTGATGTAGTTCAGTTACTAGGATTAAAAAAAAAAAAATCTAACTAATTTGTTATAAAATCAAAGTATATAGCACAGGATTACTAAAGACATAAAAGTTAATGTGCTATAGTCTTCAGATTCTATCAATAAGAAAAATAGGAGCAGGAAGAAGTAACAATGAACAGATCCTAAGAGTAATTAGCCTTTTTGTCTTAAAACCTTTAGAATACCAGCTTTACTAAGGACAGTGAAGTTCCACAACAGGCACACAGCAGTCACTCTGCTACTGCTCTGGTCTATGTCCCCTAGGCTAGATGCAATTAGCCTACACACCTGTAATCCCAGCACTCAGGAGGCCAAGGCAAAAGGATTGTGAGTTCAAGGTCAGACTGGGCAGAAAAATCCTGTCCCAAACTCCAAACAAGCCCCCAACAACCTGGAACATGGCTGAGGAGATAGTTCCCTTCGCCAAGTGCTTTCTGCACAAGTACAAGCGCCTGAGTTCTAGCCCCAGAACCAGCCTGGTGGCATATGCTTGTGGTCCCAGCCCGGGAGATGGAGACGGGTGGATCCCTGCACTCAATGGCCAGCAGCCTAGTCTACTCTGAGGGCCCTAGGTCAGGAAGGTGGGTAGCACCCAAGGAACCATACCAGGGTTATCTTTGGCTTCTACATGCATGGACACCTAACTGCATACACGCAAACACACATCACACATCACACACACAAACACACAAAGATGTTACCTCAAAAAATAACCTTGAAATGCCAGGTCCCTAAAGGATAAATGTCATTGCCACACTACAATACATTCTCCATAGCAGCACCCCAACACAGAACTATTATTACTTAAGAAAGCATTAAGTGTTTTCTGATTGTCCCAGTATCTCTAGGCAGCCTATTGGTCTAATGTAACTGTCAAAATGAATGACCCGGGAGAAGGACAAGAGCAAGTGAAATTACTAGCAAAGCAGCAGCCAGCATTATGTCTAACTGCTCCGAGAGAACACTATAAATTTCTCTTCCTTCTCATCTGCTTGTGAGTACCAGTGATATAACTGTGACTTGGTATACCTTTCCCTAGTATACAAAAAGGAATACACAGTTAAGATTAGGAAATATTCATCTTTAAATTTAACACCGTATGATGCACAGTAAATTACTGATTTAAATAAGAAAATTTGGTTTCATAGCTTGGTATGTGTTAATAGGTATTAATCTTGATTTCTCAAACAAATGAAAGAACTATATTCTACAAACCAATGCACTGAGCTCAACTGTGTCTGAGCCCGACAGACTATCTGCCTGTCTCCCATGAACAGATATAGTCAGATCCTTACCAATAGGGGAGTCTGTGGTCAGCCCCATGCTTTGAAGCAACGCCTCAGCTTCTCTTCTTTTTTTTTCAAGATCAGATTCTTCTTGCACAGAAACAGCAGCTTCCTTCTTCTGATCAGTCTAAATGTTTTAAGTTAAAAACTCAAGTTTATGTATAATATGACACATTGCTATTTATAAAAATATTTTATTTCAATTTTTTTAGTTTTATTTATATGATGTGTATGGTGTTTTACTTGAATGTTATGTATGTGCACCACATGTTTGCCTGGTGCTCACTGAGGCCAAAAGAAGATGGACCCCCTAGAACTGGACCTATCAATGTTTGTGAGCTGCCATGTGGGTACTGGGAATCAAACCCAGTCCTCAAAGAGAGCAGTCAGTGCAATTAACCACTGAGGCATCTCTCCAGCCCTATATGAAAAAAAAAATTTTTTTTTTTTTTCCGAGACAGGGTTACTCTGTGTAGCTTTGTGCCTTTCCTGGATCTCACTCTGTAGCCCAGGCTGGGAACTCACAGAGATCTACCTGCCTCTGCCTCCCAAGTGCTGGAATTAAAGGCATGTGCCACCACCGCCTGGCTAGAAAAATATTTTTAAACAAAGTGATAACTGTAAACTTTTAGGATAAAATTAGTTTTTAATATAACATTCTTTTTATAAATCATTCTCATTGGATCCATGTTTCTACAAACCAAGGCATCTCCACAAGTATATTTTCAAAAAGGCTAGGAATGATAGTTCATGCCTATAATCCCAGAATTCAGTGGGCAAAGAATTTCCCTGAATTCAAGGACAGGCTGGTCTACATAGTAAACTCCAGATCAGCCAAGGTTACATGCAAGAGTCTGTCTTAAAATGCATAAGTAACTTTTTAAGAAGCAAATACATCTTTAAAAAGCAGTCAATTTCAAATCTCTATAGTATGAAACTAATGACCAAAGAGAGGAATCATGGAAGTTTCCAACCCTATGGTACAAAAGCTTAGATATAAGTGTGACAGAGGGGGGAAATTAGATGAATTTAAGATATAAAAAGTAAGTAAGAGACAATTTGATTTGTTGGAAAAAAATTTTTTAAGTTCTACATAAAATTTTCAATGAATTTATATAAAGACTATTTATCAAAAACTCTTCTAGAGAAGCTGAAGAGATGACTCAGTGGTTGAGAGTCCACACTGCTCTTATGCAGGACCCGAGTTCAGCCCCCCAGCACCCATGTCTGGCAACTCACGACACCTCTAACTCCAGCTGTTAAACTCTCTTCTGGACTCTTCCTGAGGCACCTGTATTTATGTGTGTGTGTGTGTGAACACTAATTTTTAAAAAGTTCAGACATTGTCATTACTTTTCTTCGTGTTACTCATGTTGGCCTCAACTCTAGGGACTTGTGAAATCTTCCTTTCTAACCCTCCCAAGTAGCTAGGGTTACAAGCAAACGCCACGAAGGCCAGCTTTCAGGTCTTATTTTAGTAACAAAAACACATAGCTGGGATGGGTTAAAACCAAAATTTATATTTTTAATAAAGCAAACATTTATGTTAGAAAATTTTTACCAACTTTTTTTGTTGTTGTTTTGTTTTTTTCAAGACAGGGTTTCTTTGTGTAGCCTTGGCTGTCCTGGAACTCGCTCTATAGACCAGGCTGGCGTCAAACTCAGAACTCAGACATCTGCCTGCCTCTCCCTCCCAAGCCCAGCTGTCAACTTTTATTTTAGCTATTTATATATAATTTTAGAAAAATCTTCTAGCTACACGGGACAATTTCAACATGCTTAGAGCATATAAAATATCAAGTAAAGCTCAAGCTTTCAGTGAAAAGCTTGTTAAGTAAACAACTATTACTCATATGTTGAATGAATTTTGTTAGTCACAATATTTTTATGCCATATTAACTTATTTTCATCAAAATATAGCAAAAGAGATACTGTTATCAAGCTGACCCTTCACTGTGTGCAGTATAGTAGACTCACTGCTTACTGTCTCATGATGTTGTAAAGATTTTAAGTTAGACATCAATCCCGTAGTAATTATTCCTTAGAGGCTACTTATGGCCACCTGTAAAAAATAAAAATCAAGTTTGTTCTCACTACCAAACAGTTTGATGTTATAAATACTCTTTGGATCGACTCTGCCAGTCATCTGTGAATCAAATAGCCAATGCAAGCTTCAACTTTCTTCTGTATATCACAGAAAGGTTTGGGAAATTATAGGAAAAAGTAGGAAACTCTTCATTCCAGTCCTTAGAAGTATCTTAGCAATGCTGCACATAACTTCTGAGTCACTGTGTTAACTGTTTCTGCCAATGCTCTTTCTCTAGTTCCTGAGAGATGTCTAATAGTCGTGTTGTAGTGCTGGCATTTACATACATAAACTTGGTACAACAGGCACACTTAGGGCAAGTTATGGTATATTGGCCATTTGAAATGTATCTGTAATACAAGTAAACAAATCTGCCCGAAGAGCTACAATAGGAACGAATGTGTAAATGTCAATGTAGGACAAATGAAACATGTCCAGCTCAGAGCTAGTGTATATTTGTGATATTTATAGATTACAGTATGGGATAAGCAAAATCAGAAGATAAAAGTACTTTTTTGGTACTATCAAATCTACTGCTCAGTAAATATATTTTAACATTAAGTACATGCATATCTTCCACTCAAATAAATTGTTATATATAGCTGTTTGCCAGTAATATCATTCTAGCAAATTAGCAAAGTATCTGAATAATGAATTTATTATGATAAACATATACATATGCTATCTTATAAAGTATTATAATGCAGGTGACTTTACTTGGCATAAAATATATCCTTAGAAGACTACAGGAATAAATTCAATTTCCATAACTCAAAACTTAGAAATGCACCAACTGATATGAACTACTCCTGGCCTGTTAAGGTACATACTGTACCTGTCCATCGCTTTCATCTGCTGAGCTGTAGAGTAAGATCCACTGGTGATGCTACATTGACAACAGCAACTGCTTGTCATCAACTCGCCTGCAGTTCTTACTGGAGGGCTAAGCACCTGAAACTGAGTGGATTTATGTATGAAGGGGATGTTTGTTTTATCAACTCAAACATACTTCCTTTTTTTTCCTTTCCTCTTCTTTTCTCTTCTTTTCTTCTCTGATTTGGGCCAACCGCTGCTTCTTACGTTCCAACTCGGCTTTTAATTCACTTTTGTCCGACATGATTGTGACCTTAAAAAGCATACCAACATTTACAATCATCATTACATTGATTAAAAAAAAGTAGCAGACTTAAAATTTACCAAGAAGCTAGGAATTTCAATGCTACCTAAGGGAGAACACACAAGTTTATTTTTAAATAATAAAAACAGATGCATACTATTAAGACAAAAGAAAAATGATGAACAAATATGTGAACAAGTATCACCCAAAACTTGAGCACAATAGCTAGCAGACAGTGAGTGCTTTAATGCTCCTAAGACCAAATTTAACAATGTCTCACTCTGTAGCCAGGCTGTCCTTGAAATCATGATGTAGCCTAGGATGTCCTCATGGCAATCCTAGGGTTACAGGAGTCAGCCAGCACACCCAGATCCAAAGGTTTTTGATGACTCTGTATTTGAGTACTAGGTAATAAAAGTCATAACTAGTGTTTAAAACAAAAGACAGGGTTGGCATTAAACTTAAGTCTTAACAGGGTATGATGGTTCACACCTATAATCCCAGCTCTCCAAAAGCAGGGCAGGAAGATTTTGAGTTCCAAGTAGCCTGGGCCATATATAGCAAGAATGGTTAGTCTTCAGCCACGAAACCAAAAATATTAACAGAGATTTATGCATTTGTTCCAAGAAACTTGATAAAAACACTGAATGGTTAGAAAGAAAATTCCTAAAAATTCTTTAAGTTCCATAGATGTTCCATAACGATCAAATGAAATGATATTTTCCCACCCTTACACTTTCTCACAGCATTTGGATGTGATTATCATCTATTTGAGTCTGGGACTGTTTTGTCATTTCTGTGACCTTCACAGTGTGGCAATCTTAACATTAAAATGATAGTGGCTACATGAATCCTGTGTAAGGCAGATGGACTTACAAACATGAACATGACTTCATACTGTCGTGAAGGAGTGATGAACTAGGATCTTTCTGAACTAGAAAAGTAACCTTTGGGCTGAATGTAAGTTAGGAGCCAGGAACTTGTTACCTTATCTACATTACTGGTTTACTTTCTGTCAGTGTCTCTCTCAGCACAATTTCAGGAATATATGTTTTAGATTTAGGGAACTGGACGAACAACATCTTGAAAATCTTAGGAGGCTCTCTTAGGAAACACAATAAATTTGGATTCAGGGCAAGTTGGTAAGGAGGCAAAATTCACCTACTGTAAATGCAAAAGGGAAATCTTGATTACAGTACTCCAGAAAGACTGACAGGACAGAGGACAAAAGTGGTGAGCAGGTGACAGGGAAATCCCTTTAATATAATCATATCAAATATACTCTTACATATACTCCCAGCCAAGTCATTTGAACAAACTCACAAAGCAAGAGCCCGTGTTTCTTCACCCACCCTTTCCATGTCTCTAAAAAGCTTCAGACTGTAAGGGCTGTTGAAGAGAGCTTCCATACACATTACTCTGCACTCGAGGTTATTTTCTGTTTACGGCTAGCTGTCAACAAGTATACCAATCCTACCTGCTATCTAGATTAAAGAGATCTATCTTCAGTCGACCGTAACTAGTCTGTTCGGCTGAAGCACAGGTGATCAGCTGCTCCAAAACCTCTCAAGTGTTCAGAGACCTCCACAAAACACACACACACACACACACACACACACACACACACACACACACACACACACACACACACACACACACCACACCCCCCAGGTGCCTGGATATGCTGCCCACCTAAGTAGTAGCGACCTTTATTCGTAAAACCAAGCGAAGCTTAAGGAATTAGTTTCTCCCTGGGCTTAAGGCCAAGAGGACGCGCGGTCCGGGCTGGGGTGTGTCCCGGCCCCGAGGCTCCGGTCTCCGGCGGAGGGTCCCGAAGTGTTGCCAAGGGCGGCAGTGGCCTCCCCAGGCCTAGAGTCACCAGGGCCGGCGCTGTCAGAACGATCGCCGGCCGGCCCCGCGACCTCCGACGCGGCCACCGGCGGCAACGGGGCCTTGAAGGAAGCGCAGCCGACCCACCTGTCAGGTGGCAGGGTGGAGAAAGCTTCCTCCGGCCGGTAACTTCCCGGGAACGTCCCTCTCCAACTGTCCCCACCGCAGATCCGCGGCGTCCCAGACACACAAAGAGGGATGGGCGGCGGCCGCTACGGCGAGGGCCAAGGGACAAACGTCTGCGCAGAGACGCGGTCGCTCACAGAAGCAGAGTCGCGGCCGCCTGGCGGGGAGGGGCGGAGTTACTTACCTTGTGTGAAGCCTAAACTGACGGGTGAAACAAGATATACACCGGCCGCAGGGCCCGAAGTGTTTCCGCTTTGGCAAAAGCTGGACAACTGCACCTCACATCCTGGGGCGGAGCCCGCAACACACCAGAGAACTACAAGCCCCGGCAACTGGGCGCATTGCATGGTTGTGGGAATTGTGGCCCCCGATAGAAGCAAGGTATGCTGGGAAATGTAGTCTCTCCTAACTTCAGTCTCCAGCACCAAGGCCCTCCTTCTGCCCTTAAAATGCCAATAGGAACATTCCGTCTCCTGTCTTGAAAGTGTTTTCTTTGGTTGAATAGTGCTCACAATGTTGTATGTGTTGTTTCTTAAGCTCCGTAGCCCAACATTGACAAAAATCTTAGGAAATTCTGTTTTCCATAATGAACCTGAGAAAGGGACACTTTTTAAGGAGTTTATCTATAGACATGTACCTTACCTGTAGATAGAACTTTAGCGCCTACAAGGGAGCCTCCCGCGCCGGTTGTGTGTGTATGTTTATTGAGGATTCGTGTAGCATGTAACACAAGATCTAAATAAAAAGATACTAATTAGTGTATAAAATAATTTATAGCATTTTATAGTAGAATACCTTTCTCTTATTGGATCTGATTAGATTTTAAATATAAAGAAAATTATTGAAATGTGAATTTACCAGAAATGTATGGGTTGATACACATGGCTTGAAATGTTTATTTGAATAATTTGAAGCATTATTTGCCAAGTATTAAAGCTAATACCAAAGCATTATCTTTCTTATCTTCTAGAAAACTGAGTACATTGTTTAAGTTTAGATTGTTCTCAAATTTGAAGTTCTAAAATTTCAAAGAGTATTTAGCTATACAAACTTTGTTTCCTTCTTTCCAAATATTTAGTTTTTGTTTATTTACTTGAAAAATTCTTCTGAGCGTCACTCATTGTGTACCAGGAATGGGGCTTGATACTAGAAGAGCTAAAACATCTCCTCTTCTCAAGGGAGAGACTGGGTTCTCAGTTCAATCAACTATTAGGACAAGACTGAGTAAGCCATAGAACTAGGAGAGAGAGGAAACATTTCATGAAGAGATGATTCTAGAGACAAGGTTTTTGATTCTGGAAAGTGGATGAGATGTTAGCCATGTAAACAAGAAGCAGAAAGATACCAGGGTACCATAGGGGGAAGGCGGAAGAGAAGGAAGAAAAATAGGATCAAAGAAGAGAGAGCAGAGCATGGTGGAGAATCAAGGAATAATTCAGAAGGGCTATAGGCTAAGACCTGGGGATCGAAGCCATGGGAAGGACGAAGTCTCATATCCAGCTTAGATTGAGACCTGAGGTGGTGAATGTAAGCAAAGATTTTAAAGAGGAGAATGGCATGATCATGCTTACATGTTGGATAGTTCTTTAGAAACGGACTGGAGAAAGGCAATTTACTGGTGTTTTCTTGGTTCCTCTGATTCTTTCCTGCCCTTTTATACTGAACTCTGTGGTTTTCATGCTTGGGGGTGCCTCTCTAAGGACTGTTCTGTGTAGGACCTCTCAGGGAGGGCATGGTGGTACAAGGTTTTATTTGCAGCTCAGGGGTTGGGGGCCTGGCAGGGATAGGCAGATCTCTGAGTTCAAGCCAGCCTGGTCTACATAGTGAGATCCGGGACAACCAGGGTTACACAATAGAGAGTCCCTGTCTCAAAAAACCAAAACCCAAACAAACAAACAAAAAAGGAGTCCCCCAGGCAAGGATACAGCAGCTGGAAAATGAAGACGTTGTAGTGCGGTGTTGCTGGTTATTCACATAGGCAGTCACTGAGCTGGTTCTCTGGAACAGACCAAGAAATGAATGTCTGGGGGAAAATGGAAGACTGAGCCTCGGAGAAAGAGAAGGTAGCAGCTTTTCTTTTCTGGATGGAAGGCCTAAGGTCCTGAGTCCACTAACTGGACTCTGGCTGGGGTTTTATAGAGCTCCTGAGTCCCCCCTTTCCCTATTGGTCCTGTTTAGATGCCATCACCTAACCTGATTTCCCAATGTTTCTCCTCAAAGTATCTTCTGGGGATAGAGGCTGACATCTCAGGGAGCCTACTTCACTCTCCGTGTCTACCCATTCCTCTAACTCTCCTTTGTGGGACCCTCTTCCCCACTCCTCCTCTTCTCAGTTACATTGGCAGCAATGATTTCATTCTACCAATGATTTCAGCTCTTCCTCCTTCTATAACTCCGGTTCTCACTGGCTTCTGGTGACTGTTTTCTCCTTTTCTTTCTCTTTTATTTCTTTATCAACTGGTCTATTATAGCTATTCTCCGAGTGCCACCTCATCCATTAAAAAAAAATTCTTACATTTGTGTGTGTGTGTGTGTGTATGTGTGTGTGTATGTGTGTATGTGTGTGTGTATGTGTGTGTGTATGTGTGTATGTGTGTGTATGTGTGTATGTGTGTGTGTGTGTGTGTGTATGTGTGTGTGTATGTGTGTGTATGTGTGTGTGTGTGCGCACGTGCCCTTGTACTATAGTGTGTGTATGTGTGTGTGTGTGTGTGTGTGTGTGTGTGTGTGTGTGTGTGTGTATGTGTGTATGTGTGTATGTGTGTGTATGTGTGTGTATGTGTGTGTATGTGTGTATGTGTGTGTGTGTGTGCGTGCGCGCGCACGTGCCCTTGTACTATAGTGTGTGTATGTGTGTATGTGTGTGTGTGTGTGTGTGTGTGTGTGTGTGTGTGTGTGTGCACGTGCCCTTGTACTATAGTGTGTGTGTGTGTGTGTGTGTGTGTGTGTGTGCGTGTGCCCTTGTACTATAGTGCACATGTGGAGATCAGAGGACTACTTGCAGGAGTTTGTTCTCATTTTCCACCAAGCCGGTCCTAAGGATTGAACTCAGGGTGGACAGGTTTGGCAGCAAGTGCCTTTGCCTACAGAGTCTTCTCCTCAGCCCCATCTCATCCCTGTTTGCTCACTTACTATTGCTTAGCTCTCTTTACCCCTCTCTCAGAGGGATGCGAGAAGAGGAGAAGGGGAGGGGAGGGGAGGGGAGGGGAGGGGAGGGGAGGAGAGTTTGGAAGCAGAGTGTAGTGTTGGAAGATTTGGGGATGGCATCAGAAACCATAAAGACACCAAGGCATTATTAATAGAAACTAGGAAAAATATATCAGAGAAATGTTAAGGTTATGCAAATACTTTTATAGCAATAAAGCATAGTAGTCACCCAACTGAGTTTTCTACTGGATACCTAAACCTGTTGGGTAAAACACCCCCCTTCTTATGTCAAGGCATTGGAAAGGAAGTAAGAAATGCTTAGGATTAAAAAAAAAAAAAAAAGGAGAGGTTTGGGGATATAACTCAGTGGCAGAGAGTTTGCCTAACAAGTGTGAGATCCCAAATTCAATCCACAACACAGAGGGCAAGACAAGGTGAGATGAACTTCATATAGGTGAACTTCATAGCTTAACCTGGTGGACTCCACAGCCTTGTAGGGTAAGCACAAGCCAAAAAGCCCACCAGTGCCTACTTCACACTTCCCAATGCATCTTTGATGGAAGAAATCCACCCCAACCCTGACTCCCCTTCTGGAAAATGTCCAGCAGCCTGACTCTCTGTGGCTCTGGAACCAAGCAGTCTCTCCTGAGAATAAGCTCTCACAGAAATAAAAGTTGCAGCCTGGAGTGGTAGTTCCCAGATAGTTCATGAATGCACAAACAAAAGCTGGTTTAATGCTGGGGCAGACTTGCTCTCTGGGCTTGGAAGGAGCAAAAATAAATGATAGCATCTGGTGGTTTGAAAAAAAATGGCCCCAAAGGGTGTGGCATAATTAGGAGGTGTGGCCTTTTGGAGTGAGCGTGGTCTTGTTGGAGGAAGTGTATCACTGTGGAGGCG